>NC_134473.1:3650725-3725856 GCF_964194025.1 Convolutriloba macropyga | reverse complement strand
CAGTGTATTTATTTTGATGTTTAGCACGTCTGTGTTGCATAAGCGAGTAATAGTTTTTGAAATATTTAGAACAAGTAAAACAACGGATTTTTCTGAGCTGCTGTCTCTTGAACTGTGTCATTTTTCAAATGAAATTTTCGTTGCATTTGAACTGAATTGCGTTACTTCCTTATACGGCAGATTAAAGGAATCACTCCAAAATCACTTTGGTTACAGAATGGCAGCAGTTATGTGTCAAGTTTTACCTGACTTTTAAAAAAAAAATTTGTGAGAAAGCTTTGTTCATTTGCGTGTCGGTTAAGGATTATAAACCTTACTTGCTTACTAACGAATACTCTGTTGCGTCTCACAACTACACTTTTTGTCCTTTGACATTGAGATCGTGCTTCTTCGACCGAATTCAGTCACTTAAGAACTCAAAGTATGAGAGTGAATTAATAAAAATCGTTGATTGTTTACTAGATGGTCATGGAAAAATTGATAACCCCATGTTGTACTTTGAAGTTAGAAAGTAATAAAGCGTTTATACCAAAACGTTTCAAATCTAGTGTATAATCTAAAGGTCGAAATTTGAACTCAGTTTATTTGTTAATTGTCGAATTTTCAAACAACAATTTTTGTTAAAAGTCAAAAACAGAACAGCAGATTTTTCGTTAAAAATCAAAATTTTTTCTAATTTGTGCGTACAAAATGTGCAATTTTTTTCATTTCTCTTTGTTTTACGGTATGATTTTAAGCAAAAAAAAAACAAAAATTTTAATCATTTTTAAAATGACAAGTTTTGAATCTGTTCTTGCAGCTTAAAAATCGGATTTGTAACAATAATTTTTTCTTAAAAATCGAATTTTTTCTCGACATTTTTGTTAAATATCGAAAATAAATTCGACAGTTTTCTTAAATATCAAAATTGAATTCGTCATAAACAAAGTTTTTAATAATAACCAAGTACCTAAATTATCAACTAACCTTTCGTGTTAATCTTTATTCTGAAACACTTGAAAAAAGTAATTAAAAAATTTTATAATTGAAAATGTTTATTTAATACGAAACACCTAAAAAGTATTCAACAGCTTTATTATTTTCATGAACAAATATAAAATAGTTTACAAAATTGAACATATAAATCATTCAAAAAGAGTTTCAATAACATATTCTGGCAAGTTCGAATTTCATTACCGAAGCCTCTTTGTCGCTCAATTCTACCAGGTAGTTGGGCTGGTTGAACAGTGACTGGGGTATTAGGTACATCACTCAAAAAGATATACCTAATCTTAATACATGGCGGCTATACATATTCTTAATACATCTAGGTTAAAATTTGAATTTTTGACTTCTGTTTTCAGTAAAATTTTTGTAAAATTTGATTCGATTTAGCAGATTTCATGCTGTTTGACATCATTTTTGCTTAATTTTGATTTTTTTTATTGTATTTTAATGCTAAAAAGTTGCACCACATGGCAAACTGTCCACTCTGACGAAAGTTGAATAGTACTAGTCAACTTTTAATTTGTTGATTACTTTATATGTTTTTATATTGTATTTTTGCTAAATGCTTAATCTGTGTGTGCTTTTGCCTTGTTTCAACTCATTTGATTTTTTAAACTGGTATTTTCAACCAATCAGAATCAAGTATTTGATCAAAACCTAGCTTGAAAAGCAAAAAAGGAGGCAAAATTTTGCAAGAATTCTGCAAAAATTCTGCAAAAACTGCAAAAATTCTGCAAAAACATCCTGGAAACCCCCTGATGGCGCGGATCCTAATAAGCTAATCCAGTAAGCACCGATCATTACTAGCCAAATTATTGACCCCGAGCAGCTACTATGACGTAATTTTAACCAAAACAGAAAAATTTTGCAAAAGTATTCTGCAAAAATTCTGCAAAAAATACCCTATTCCTAATCTTAATACATGTCAACGGCTATAACTAATCTTAATACATGTCGGCGGTTATAACTAATCTTAATACATGTCGACGGCTATAACTAATCTTAATACATGGTGGTGGCTATACCTAATCTTAATACATGGCGGCTATACATAATCTTAATACATCTAGGTTAAATTGTGAATTTTTGAGTTCAGTTTTCAGTAAAATTTTTGTTAAATTTGATTCGGTTTAGCAGATTTTATGCTGTTTGACATCATTGTTGCGTAATTTTGAGCTTTTTATTGTATTTTAATGCTAAAAAGTTGCACCACATAGCAAACTGTCCACTCTGACGAAAGTTGTTTAGTACTAGTCAACTTTTAATTTGTTGATTACTTTATTTGTTTTTATATTGTATTTTTGCTAAATGCTTAATCTGTGTGTGCTTTTGCCTTGTTTCAACTCATTTGATTTTTTATACTGGTATTTTCAAACAATCAGAATCAAGTATTTGATCAAAACCTAGCTTGAAAAGCAAAAAGGAGGAAAAATTTTGCAAGAATTCTGCAAAAATTCTGCAAAAAATGCAAAAATTCTGCAAAAACACCCTGGAAACCCCCTGATGGCGCGGATCCTAATAAGCTAATCCAGTAAGCACCGATCATTACTAGCCAAATTATTGACCCCGAGCAGCTACTATGACGTAATTTTAACCAAAACAGAAAAATTTTGCAAAAGCATTCTGCAAAAATTCTGCAAAAAATACCTTATTCCTAATCTTAATACATGTCAACGGCTATAACTAATCTTAATACATGTCGGCGGTTATAACTAATCTTAATACATGTCGACGGCTATAACTAATCTTAATACATGGTGGTGGCTATACCTAATCTTAATACATGGCGGCTATACATAATCTTAAAACATCTAGGTTAAATTGTGAATTTTTGACTTCAGTTTTCAGTAAAATTTTTGTTAAATTTGATTCGGTTTAGCAGATTTTATGCTGTTTGACATCATTGTTGCGTAATTTTGAGCTTTTTATTGTATTATAATGCTAAAAAGTTGCACCACATAGCAAACTGTCCACTCTGACGAAAGTTGTATAGTACTAGTCAACTTTTAATTTGTTGATTACTTTATTTGTTTTTATATTGTATTTTTGCTAAATGCTTAATCTGTGTGTGCTTTTGCCTTGTTTCAACTCATTTGATTTTTTAAACTGGTATTTTCAACCAATCAGAATCAAGTATTTGATCAAAACCTAGCTTGAAAAGCAAAAAGGAGGCAAAATTTTGCAAGAATTCTGCAAAAATTCTGCAAAAACTGCAAAAATTCTGCAAAAACATCCTGGAAACCCCCTGATGGCGCGGATCCTAATAAGCTAATCCAGTAAGCACCGATCATTATTAGCCAAATTATTGACCCCGAGCAGCTACTATGACGTAATTTTAACCAAAACAGAAAAATTTTGCAAAAGTATTCTGCAAAAATTCTGCAAAAAATACCCTATTCCTAATCTTAATACATGTCAACGGCTATAACTAATCTTAATACATGTCGGCGGTTATAACTAATCTTAATACATGTCGACGGCTATAACTAATCTTAATACATGGTGGTGGCTATACCTAATCTTAATACATGGCAGCTATACATAATCTTAATACATCTAGGTTAAATTGTGAATTTTTGACTTCAGTTTTCAGTAAAATTTTTGTTAAATTTGATTCGGTTTAGCAGATTTTATGCTGTTTGACATTATTGTTGCGTAATTTTGAGCTTTTTATTGTATTTTAATGCTAAAAAGTTGCACCACATAGCAAACTGTCCACTCTGACGAAAGTTGTATAGTACTAGTCAACTTTTAATTTGTTGATTACTTTATTTGTTTTTATATTGTATTTTTGCTAAAATGCTTAATCTGTGTGTGCTTTTGCCTTGTTTCAACTCATTTGATTTTTTAAACTGGTATTTTCAACCAATCAGAATCAAGTATTTGATCAAAACCTAGCTTGAAAAGCAAAAAGGAGGCAAAATTTTGCAAGAATTCTGCAAAAATTCTGCAAAAACTGCAAAAATTCTGCAAAAACACCCTGGAAACCCCCTGATGGCGCGGATCCTAATAAGCTAATCCAGTAAGCACCGATCATTACTAGCCAAATTATTGACCCCGAGCAGCTACTATGACGTAATTTTAACCAAAACAGAAAAACTTTGCAAAAGTATTCTGCAAAAATTCTGCAAAAAATACCCTATTCCTAATCTTAATACATGTCAACGGCTATAACTAATCTTAATACATGTCGGCGGTTATAACTAATCTTAATACATGTCGACGGCTATACCTAACCTTAATACATGGCGGCTATACATAATCTTAATACATCTAGGTTAAATTGTGAATTTTTGACTTCAGTTTTCAGTAAAATTTTTGTTAAATTTGATTCGGTTTAGCAGATTTTATGCTGTTTGACATCATTGTTGCGTAATTTTGAGCTTTTTATTGTATTTTAATGCTAAAAAGTTGCACCACATAGCAAACTGTCCACTCTGACGAAAGTTGTATAGTAGTAGTCAACTTTTAATTTGTTGATTACTTTATTTGTTTTTATATTGTATTTTTGCTAAATGCTTAATCTGTGTGTGCTTTTGCCTTGTTTCAACTCATTTGATTTTTTAAACTGGTATTTTCAACCAATCAGAATCAAGTATTTCATCAAAACCTAGCTTGAAAAGCAAAAAGGAGGCAAAATTTTGCAAGAAATCTGCAAAAAATTCTGCAAAAACTGCAAAAATTCTGCAAAAACATCCTGGAAACCCCCTGATGGCGCGGATCCTAATAAGCTAATCCAGTAAGCACCGATCATTACTAGCCAAATTATTGACCCAGAGCAGCTACTATGACGTAATTTTAACCAAAACAGAAAAATTTTGCAAAAGTATTCTGCAAAAATTCTGCAAAAAATACCCTATTCCTAATCTTAATACATGTCAACGGCTATAACTAATCTTAATACATGTCGGCGGTTATAACTAATCTTAATACATGTCGACGGCTATAACTAATCTTAATACATGGTGGTGGCTATACCTAATCTTAATACATGGCGGCTATACATAATCTTAATACATCTAGGTTAAATTGTGAATTTTTGACTTCAGTTTTCAGTAAAATTTTTGTTAAATTTGATTCGGTTTAGCAGATTTTATGCTGTTTGACATCATTGTTGCGTAATTTTGAGCTTTTTATTGTATTTTAATGCTAAAAAGTTGCACCACATAGCAAACTGTCCACTCTGACGAAAGTTGTATAGTACTAGTCAACTTTTAATTTGTTGATTACTTTATTTGTTTTTATATTGTATTTTTGCTAAATGCTTAATCTGTGTGTGCTTTTGCCTTGTTTCAACTCATTTGATTTTTTAAACTGGTATTTTCAACCAATCAGAATCAAGTATTTGATCAAAACCTAGCTTGAAAAGCAAAAAGGAGGCAAAATTTTGCAAGAAATCTGCAAAAAATTCTGCAAAAACTGCAAAAATTCTGCAAAAACATCCTGGAAACCCCCTGATGGCGCGGATCCTAATAAGCTAATCCAGTAAGCACCGATCATTACTAGCCAAATTATTGACCCCGAGCAGCTACTATGACGTAATTTTAACCAAAACAGAAAAATTTTGCAAAAGTATTCTGCAAAAATTCTGCAAAAAATACCCTATTCCTAATCTTAATACATGTCAACGGCTATAACTAATCTTAATACATGTCGGCGGTTATAACTAATCTTAATACATGTCGACGGCTATAACTAATCTTAATACATGGTGGTGGCTATACCTAATCTTAATACATGGCGGCTATACATAATCTTAATACATCTAGGTTAAATTGTGAATTTTTGACTTCAGTTTTCAGTAAAATTTTTGTTAAATTTGATTCGGTTTAGCAGATTTTATGCTGTTTGACATCATTGTTGCGTAATTTTGAGCTTTTTATTGTATTTTAATGCTAAACAGTTGCACCACATAGCAAACTGTCCACTCTGACGAAAGTTGTATAGTACTAGTCAACTTTTAATTTGTTGATTACTTTATTTGTTTTTATATTGTATTTTTGCTAAATGCTTAATCTGTGTGTGCTTTTGCCTTGTTTCAACTCATTTGATTTTTTAAACTGGTATTTTCAACCAATCAGAATCAAGTATTTGATCAAAACCTAGCTTGAAAAGCAAAAAGGAGGCAAAATTTTGCAAGAATTCTGCAAAAATTCTGCAAAAACTGCAAAAATTCTGCAAAAACATCCTGGAAACCCCCTGATGGCGCGGATCCTAATAAGCTAATCCAGTAAGCACCGATCATTACTAGCCAAATTATTGACCCCGAGCAGCTACTATGACGTAATTTTAACCAAAACAGAAAAATTTTGCAAAAGTATTCTGCAAAAATTCTGCAAAAAATACCCTATTCCTAATCTTAATACATGTCAACGGCTATAACTAATCTTAATACATGTCGGCGGTTATAACTAATCTTAATACATGTCGACGGCTATAACTAATCTTAATACATGGTGGTGGCTATACCTAATCGTAATACATGGCGGCTATACATAATCTTAATACATCTAGGTTAAATTGTGAATTTTTGACTTCAGTTTTCAGTAAAATTTTTGTTAAATTTGATTCGGTTTAGCAGATTTTATGCTGTTTGACATCATTGTTGCGTAATTTTGAGCTTTTTATTGCATTTTAATGCTAAAAAGTTGCACCACATAGCAAACTGTCCACTCTGACGAAAGTTGTATAGTACTAGTCAACTTTTAATTTGTTGATTACTTTATTTGTTTTTATATTGTATTTTTGCTAAATGCTTAATCTGTGTGTGCTTTTGCCTTGTTTCAACTCATTTGATTTTTTAAACTGGTATTTTCAACCAATCAGAATCAAGTATTTGATCAAAACCTAGCTTGAAAAGCAAAAAGGAGGCAAAATTTTGCAAGAATTCTGCAAAAATTCTGCAAAAACTGCAAAAATTCTGCAAAAACATCCTGGAAACCCCCTGATGGCGCGGATCCTAATAAGCTAATCCAGTGGGCACCGATCATTACTAGCCAAATTATTGACCCCGAGCAGCTACTATGACGTAATTTTAACCAAAACTGAAAAATTTTGCAAAAGTATTCTGCAAAAATTCTGCAAAAAATACCCTATTCCTAATCTTAATACATGTCAACGGCTATAACTAATCTTAATACATGTCGGCGGTTATAACTAATCTTAATACATGTCGACGGCTATAACTAATCTTAATACATGGTGGTGGCTATACCTAATCGTAATACATGGCGGCAATACATAATCTTAATACATCTAGGTTAAATTGTGAATTTTTGACTTCAGTTTTCAGTAAAATTTTTGTTAAATCTGATTCGGTTTAGCAGATTTTATGCTGTTTGACATCATTGTTGCGTAATTTTGAGCTTTTTATTGTACTTTAATGCTAAAAAGTTGCACCACATAGCAAACTGTCCACTCTGACGAAAGTTGTATAGTACTAGTCAACTTTTAATTTGTTGATTACTTTATTTGTTGTTATATTGTATTTTTGCTAAATGCTTAATCTGTGTGTGCTTTTGCCTTGTTTCAACTCATTTGAATTTTTAAACTGGTATTTTCAACCAATCAGAATCAAGTATTTGATCAAAACCTAGCTTGAAAAGCAAAAAGGAGGCAAAATTTTGCAAGAATTCTGCAAAAATTCTGCAAAAACTGCAAAAATTCTGCAAAAACACCCTGGAAACCCCCTGATGGCGCGGATCCTAATAAGCTAATCCAGTAAGCACCGATCATTACTAGCCAAATTATTGACCCCGAGCAGCTACTATGACGTAATTTTAACCAAAACAGAAAAATTTTGCAAAAGTATTCTGCAAAAATTCTGCAAAAAATACCCTATTCCTAATCTTAATACATGTCAACGGCTATAACTAATCTTAATACATGTCGGCGGTTATAACTAATCTTAATACATGTCGACGGCTATAACTGATCTTAATACATGGTGGTGGCTATACCTAATCTTAATACATGGCGGCTATACATAATCTTAATACATCTAGGTTAAATTGTGAATTTTTGACTTCAGTTTTCAGTAAAATTTTTGTTAAATTTGATTCGGTTTAGCAGATTTTATGCTGTTTGACATCATTGTTGCGTAATTTTGAGCTTTTATTGTATTTCAAAGCTAAAAAGTTGCACCACATATCAAACTGTCCACTCTGACGAAAGTTGTATAGTACTAGTCAACTTTTAATTTGTTGATTACTTTATTTGTTTTTATATTGTATTTTTGCTAAATGCTTAATCTGTGTGTGCTTTTGCCTTGTTTCAACTCATTTGATTTTTTAAACTGGTATTTTCAACCAATCAGAATCAAGTATTTGATCAAAACCTAGCTTGAAAAGCAAAAAGGAGGCAAAATTTTGCAAGAATTCTGCAAAAATTCTGCAAAAACTGCAAAAATTCTGCAAAAACACCCTGGAAACCCACTGATGGCGCGGATCCTAATAAGCTAATCCAGTAAGCACCGATCATTACTAGCCAAATTATCGACCCCGAGCAGCCACTATGACGTAATTTTAACCAAAACAGAAAAATTTTGCAAAAGTATTCTGCAAAAATTCTGCAAAAAATACCCTATTCCTAATCTTAATACATGTGGCTATAAATAATCTTAATACATGTCCGCGGCTATAACTAATCTTAATACATGTCGCCGGCTATAACTAATCCTAATACATGTCGACGGCTATAACTAATCTTAATACATAGAGATTCTATTCCTAATCTTAATACATGGCGGCAATACATAATCTTAATACATCTAGGTTAAATTGTGAATTTTTGACTTCAGTTTTCAGTAAAATTTTTGTTAAATCTGATTCGGTTTAGCAGATTTTATGCTGTTTGACATCATTGTTGCGTAATTTTGAGCTTTTTATTGTACTTTAATGCTAAAAAGTTGCACCACATAGCAAACTGTCCACTCTGACGAAAGTTGTATAGTACTAGTCAACTTTTAATTTGTTGATTACTTTATTTGTTGTTATATTGTATTTTTGCTAAATGCTTAATCTGTGTGTGCTTTTGCCTTGTTTCAACTCATTTGAATTTTTAAACTGGTATTTTCAACCAATCAGAATCAAGTATTTGATCAAAACCTAGCTTGAAAAGCAAAAAGGAGGCAAAATTTTGCAAGAATTCTGCAAAAATTCTGCAAAAACTGCAAAAATTCTGCAAAAACACCCTGGAAACCCCCTGATGGCGCGGATCCTAATAAGCTAATCCAGTAAGCACCGATCATTACTAGCCAAATTATCGACCCCGAGCAGCCACTATGACGTAATTTTAACCAAAACAGAAAAATTTTGCAAAAGTATTCTGCAAAAATTCTGCAAAAAATACCCTATTCCTAATCTTAATACATGTGGCTATAAATAATCTTAATACATGTCCGCGGCTATAACTAATCTTAATACATGTCGCCGGCTATAACTAATCCTAATACATGTCGACGGCTATAACTAATCTTAATACATAGAGATTCTATTCCTAATCTTAATACATGGAGATTCTATTCCTAATCTTAATACATGGAGCCTAATCTTTATACATGGAGCCTATATTCTATCTTTATACATGTAGGTGCCCCTAGATTCTATACCCATTCTTAATACATTGCGGCGGATATTCCTAATCTTAATACGTGGCGGCCGCTATAACTAATCTTAATACGTGGCAGCCGCTAATCTTAATACGTGGCGCCCGCTATAACTAATCTTAATACGTGGCGCCCGCTATAACTAATCTTAATACGTGGCGCCCGCTATAACCTATCTTATTACATGTACGCCGCCTATATCCTATCTTAATACATTAGTGTAGACCCTCTCTCAAAAATTACTCCTATACCCTATCTTAATACATGGGGTCTACACCGCCCGGGGAGACTTGCTCACCCTATTACTACTACTGTAACTCGGCCCGTTTCCTAATCAAAGCCAGCGGCGTTTCAACTGTAATCCAGGGTTTGTGCAAACGCTTTTCGGGGATGAGTAGTTTCGTTGTCGCTGCATTAAGAGCGGTTCGAAAATTTGCCCAAGATTGTTCTACACCTTCAACAATATCGCTCTCATCAAGATAGCGTTTCACTTCTGCGCAGAAAGCTTCACGCGTGACTTCATCGCGCAATTTGGCAGAGCACACTTTCGGTTGACTGCGTGGCTTATGTGCCACTACTTTGAATCGCACTTCGGCAATGACCATTTCGTGATCGGTGAGAGTGATCTTTCCCCTCCTTGTCCTAACGTTGTGCAAACAACTCCTGTGCCTCGAACCGAATCAGATATGATCTAACATCTTCTTTCGCATCTGTTGGTCAGGTGGGTTAAATGTATACCGGTGCACTAACCGGTGTCGAAACCAGGTTCCACCAATCAACAAGTCATGAAAGACACAAAAGGACAACAGTTTCTCTGAGTTATCATTCTCCTCGCCCATTCCAAAGGGGCCTCGACAAGGCACGTTGACATCAGATTGTTGACCAGGTTCCGCATTGAAGTCTCCGACGAGGCAGACTCTCTCCCTTTGTTTGAAACTGGATACCAAGGTGCTCAACTAATTCCAAAAATTGTCTTTTGCTAAGTCGTCAGCTTCATTTGTGGGCGCATAGCACACAATCACAACAAGGTTAGCTCGTCTTTGAGCTGCAAACTTCACATAGGCCACTCGCTCACTGACAGCAACTTGCTCAATTATGCTACCGGCAAGTCTTTTCGTCACTGCAATACCAACTCCTCCTTGTCTCGCTTTTGCAGTCGATAGCCAAGAGACAGTGAGAAAGAGCTTGTGGTCGCCAAGATCTATTTCCTGCTCCTCCAGTCTTGTTTCCTGCACTCCCAGAGCGTCCAAATTGTACTTCTTCAGGTCCATTTTCAGGCTTTCTAGTGAACCTGATTGAGCCAGTGTCCTGACATTGAGGGCTCCAATTCTGAGGTTTCTATTCCACGGGAGATTCTTTCCCCTCCTTGGGGCCATTTTTTTTGAACTCATTGCGTTGGGTTTTCAGGCTGATATACAACTAGTCGCGCCACCAACTAGAGGACCCTTGCCTCATTAGCTCGGTGGTACTAGGCATCTGCCCTAGGGACAGCTGCTGCACCACTTACCCCAGGGGACACCGCGGGGAGGAGAGGTTGGATTTTGTCCCCCACTACTAATACTACTGCTGCTACTACTACTACTACTACTACTACTACTACTACTACTACTACTACTACTACTACTACTACTACTACTACTACTACTACTTCTACTACTACTACTACTACTACTACTACTACTACTACTACTACTACTACTACTACTACTACTACTACTACTACTACTACTACTACTACTACTACTACTACTACTACTAGTAATACTACTACTACTACTACTACTACTACTACTACTACTACTACTACTACTACTACTACTACTACTACTACTACTACTACTACTACTACTACTACTACTAATGATAAGTGATCAATTATTTGAAATTTTCTTTTTTTTTTACTTGGCCTCTCGTGTGTTTTCCAGTGACTCTTTAAAGGAATTAAAAACTTTGAAAATTAAAAGAGTATTAAATACAATTTTATTTTGGATGAAAACGATGTTAGAGTAAAATTGATAACCTTCGGATTCTAGTTATAGCTAAAACGTTCGTTTCTAAATTTAGAATTAGACTAATTGGTATTTGACTTCTTTTAGTTTCCGAAGGAGTTCCATTTTCGGCATCCGGGTCTCAACGACACTTATGCGGCCCAAAATTGTTGATTCTTTAGTGGGAGCTGTGGTTGAAGAAGGGAGGCTGTTTATTTGACCCATCAACTTTAACCGTTAGTTGTTTGTGTTCCAAATCTGTCTGCCTTTTATTTTACATTTTCTAAGGTGATGGTTATGTATAATATTATCATTTTATTGATAGATTTGAACAATACCTAATGCTTTATGAAGATGTAGTGCTGAGAGGACACCGGGACAGCCAATAATCCCTCTGTGTGGGGGGGGGCATTTCTTAATTTAGCTTTTGATTTCCGTTGCCCACCAAAATTTCCTGAGGAATACCAGTCAAATTCGATTGAAAAAAATTGAGGATATAATTTGTACTTTTCTGTGAACAGATTAATTGTTAAGAATCCAACAATTTTGACATCCTGAACAGTTAATAAAAAGATAAGAAGGATCTTTTTGGTTTGTGCCCTCCATTACATTATGCATCCCCCAGTTACAAAACACTTGTCATTGTATGTAGTTGTAGTAGTATTTGTCGTAGTAGTAAGAGAGGCTTCAGGCTATCTCCCTTGGGTGTATGACCTTTTTATTTATTATCTAGCACAAGTTTTTCTGGGAGTCACAGTTTCCAGAGTTGCACAAGATTCTCCAGCTGCAGCTGTCAAGCTCATTGTAGAGTCTGTGAAAAAAAGTTGCCAACAATCGCTTCAGGAAATTTTTGCTCTGTGGTTTGTCGGTCATGTTTCTCAATATGTTGTATAGTCTCGTTGACTGGTTCCAAAACTTTGTTGGGCATTTTAACAGTCTGTGTCTGTAATTCTGAACTTTTAATTCATTGCTTTGTCTTGTTTTGGTTGATTTAACATTGGATATCGTCGAAATATTGATGTTGTAGTTTGCATTGGTGACAGAAAGAAAATAAAAGAGATCATTTTTATGCATGCACATGGAGATGGGGTGTATGTTGGGTTGGGTCAGTCTTGTTTTGTACTCATCGTTTGAACCGCATATCCACTTAGTGGCTATTTTTTGTACTCTATCAGTTCCCTTGGACTCAAGTTCGGATGAGTACCACACCTGAAATGCATAGGAAAGTACTAGTAAAACATAACCAATAAACGCATATAGAGTAATTGGTGAGTTTGTGCGGAGCACGATGTTTCTCTTTAATGCATAGAAGGATTTCCAGCACTTATTAATTCATTTTCGCATTTTTCAGCCTAGGTTAATTTTGAAGACATGATTAACCCAAGGTCTTCTTGGGTTTTCTTTTTCTTGTGCATGTTTTCTTTGTACGCATTTGGGCAAGAGTTTGATGTACACGATGAACAATGATGGCTACCAGATTAATCCCTGCGTTACTCAACTCGTGACCTTTGATGTTTCCTGCTTCTTTTTGTCTAATTTTGACCCTCTGTTGTCGCTCTTTGAAGAGTCCTGCGAGCAGTGTGAGAAATTTTGCAACAATTCATATGTCACCCGACTGGGATATGAGTTTTTGGTTAGTAACTTTATCGAAGGTTTTTGCAGAACTCGATATGTAGGGCGAAGTTTTCTTTCTGCTCTTTGTTGTCCATGCGGTTGAAAATCTCATGTAGTTAGAGTACTAGTTTAAGGACTACTGATCGTTCTTATCAAAAGCCGTTTTGCTCGTTGATTAGGTTATTGGGAAACTTTCCTTTGTTTGGAGGACTAGTCCAAGAGTTTTCGCTAACGCTGGTGAGATCTTTAAAATAATGCTGCTAAGATCGTTTGGTCCACATGATTTGCTTATTTGAAGGCCACGTAGAGTTTCTTCAATTTGATTTTCGGAGATGGCAATTAATTGAGCTCTGATTTTTTCTATGTCGGTCCTGCTGTACTTGTCTTCTGACGATGAAGACACCGGAGATGAAGTTGTTGAACAAATTGCACTTCTCGGTGGCGTTATGTGCTATTGTTTTCTGAAATTGTCAGGTTGCAACGGTGGTGTAGTACTTTTTGTCAAGAATTTTTTTTGTCGTGTGGATAATTTGAAGTAGTTTTGCAATTCGGACATACGTTTTCCCTTGAAGAGTTTTTTGTGAGTATGCCGTTTGGTCACTCACTATCCGTTCTTTGACGTCTTTTTCTGTCCTTTTGTTTTTCATGAGGAGGGACAGATGCGGTTTTTGTTCATATTTAAATTTTTGGTTGCTTTGATTTGGTGGGATGTGGGAGTTGTTACCCAAGGCCAAAGTTTGGCTCGCTGCTTGGTAACCCAGGGGATGTGGGTTTTAATGATCTCTTGGAGCCAACTGTACCATTGCGTCACTGGTTCATCGATTTTGCTGTAACAGTAGGGCATGAATAGATACTCAAAGATGTAAGTGTTCAATTTTTGCCAGTCGGTTTGTTGATACGCATATTAGATTTTGAGTGTTGGTGGCTTGCTGTATATGTCTGTCAATATGGTGATTTGGAATGGTTGTTGTTCGGAGCATTGTTTTCTGTTAACATCATAACCAGCTTCAATTTTTTTTCAACTACTTGGGCATTTTTGATGCTTTCAGATGACTGCGAGAGTGGTACGCCTAAGGCTGACTCCTAAGGGTAACGTTTGCTGTAGTTTCATTTCGACCACATTGCGGACAACATTTTCCTCGTACTTGTTTTCGGACGTCATGCTCTCACAGTTAGTTTTTTCGAGGTTTAGATCTCCAGTGATGACAACCGTGGAGTCCTTTACTGCAGCTGTGCTAGTTAGTTCCTTTAGAAAGGCTGCGAGGTCGTTTTTGCTGGCTCTGTATGAACTGTTTTTGTGGGTTGTATACGCAGCAAAATATTGTTGGTTTTGGTTTTGTATGTAAATTCACTGCGGCAATTTCAATTTATTTCTCTGTCTCCTTCAACTCTGTCCAGATGTTTACTCTTTTGTGTGGCAGCTCTTTGATTGCAATAAGTATTCCATGTTTGGTTTTGTGTTTGCATGATGACCCGCCCTTCACCCAGCTTCAGCCGGTTTCTCATCGGTCAGCCTGGCTTCGTTGAGGCAAAGGATGGCATATCACGATTTGGCAGTTTCGTTTGCAAAGTTTAGTCGCATGCTTCCGACGTTGAAAATAAACTTTTTGATTTTTGGCTTTGTGTTTTTTAGTCAACCGAATTCGAGTGGACAATCTTTTTGCTTCGATTCCTCTTTGTTGTCTATAAAGACCGATTTGTGTCAATTTTCTGTTTTAGCCTCAGGTGTCTGATGCGTAGTTCTCTGGGGTTGACCCGGGAGTCCAGTATTCTCCTCGTGAGTTGGAGAATATTGTTCACAGTCTGTGTCTCTTTGGGGTTGAGTTCCCTGTATATGTAGACTTTTTTGTAGGTTGCCTCTTTGTTTACAAACAGAATTTTCCGTGGTTGGTGTTCGTTGCTGACCTTCACTAGGATTTGTCGTCTTTTCTTTTGATCATATGTTCCAATACGTTTGACATCATCAATTGAACAACTTCAGTTTTCGACTGCTAAGAATCTGAATATTCGCTTAGTAGTAGTAGTGGTTATAGTAGTAGTAGTAGTAGTAGTAGTAGTAGTAGTAGTAGTAGTAGTAGTAGTAGTAGTAGTAGTAGTAGTAGTAGTAGTAGTAGTAGTAGTAGTAGTAGTAGTAGTAGTAGTAGTAGTAGTAGTAGTAGTAGTAGAAGTAATAGTAGTAGTAGGGATTTGGCCCTTCGATGTCGTCGGGCGCGGTGACTGTGTCCCTTTCCTTTGTCTATGGTTGACGTTAAATTTTCTACGTATTGCTGACTAGTTCATTGTAACTCGTTTCAAAATGATGCCACAGAAAATTGAGCAGTCGACTTTTCAAACCCGCTGCATTTCCAAAATGTAAACTCTGTGGAAGTCTATTCACAAGAGCACAAGTTCTATAGAAGAAGCTTTGCTGGCAAATTTCAGGGCGTGGTTTGGAATGGTTGAAATTCAGATCGTTGTCACTCCTTAAAGAGCGTGTGGTGTTCCTCATGCAGACACATTGGTCAATGTTAAAGTTGAAATGACTTATAAGAGATTTCGAAAGAAAAAGTAAATCCTGTAATTGTAGATATAAAGAAAGCGGTAAGATACGGCTGTAATAAAATAGTTCTTTATAATTGTTATTGCTCGTGTTGTTGATCCATTTCAAACTCTTTTTTTTGAACTCTTTCGAGTACATTTGTGTGTGTTACCTTAGCAATCCAACAAACACTCCCGTATAAAAAAAAACAAGAAATACCATAGATTTGTACAGGTTTAATTTAACTGACTGAATTAGGCGTGGTAAGCTTCTTCTTAACATGGAAAGAACTCCAAGCGCTTTGTTCGTGGACTTTTTTATGTGGATGTCCCGCTTAAGGACCCTTGTTTAATAAACTCCTAAATCCTTCTGTATGTGTACTTTTTCTATCAAGATTAAGGAGAAACTGAAGTGACGCATGGAATTAGACATTGAGATATGAGAGGATTTTTCAACGTTTAGGGGAAGTTTGTGTTGTTCTCTCCATTTCGTCACTCTAGTACGATCCATTTGACAGATAAGACTAAAATTGTTAACTGATATGATTTTAGCGTCGTCAGCAGAGGAACAAGAGCTCTGCAAGTTTTTGGTAAACCGCTGACGTAGATTACAAAGAAGGGAGATGCCAGAAGAGATCCATGCGGAACTGCACTTGTGACCTTAACGATTTCAGAAAAATGATTGTTGGTTCTAACTTTTTGCGTTCTTCGTATTAGATAAGATTGCAATAATTTGATAATGTTCCCGCCGACACCAGGATTGAATAGTTTTGTTAAGAGAATACCGTGGTCGACATTATCAAACGCTTTCTCATAATCAGTATAAATTATGTCAGTTTTTTCTATTGAATCAATTGATTTTTAGATAGATTCTATGTATACTAAGAGTTGAACGAGAGTTGAACTAAAAATTTGATGGAAAATTGGTTCTAAATGCCGGTAAAGACACATAAACAAACAACGTTCAAAAATTTTATATGTAATTATAAGAAGAGAAACCTGCCTATTATTCTCAACATCAGACTATCAAGCTTTCTGTAAATGGGAACGACTATTGAGTTTTTTCAGCTACCTGGAAAAACACTATTTTGTTTTATTTTGTTGAAAAAAACGGCTGTAATAAAATAATTCTTTATAATTGTTATTGCTCGTGTTGTTGATCCATTTCAAACTCTTTTTTTTTGAACCCTATCGAGTACATTTGTGTGTGTTACCTTAGCAAACCAACAAACACTTCCGTATAACAAAACAGGAAATACCATAGATTTGTACAGGTTTAATTTAACTGACTGAATTAGGAGTGGTTAGCTTCTTCTTAACATGGAAAGAACTCCAAGCGCTTTGTTCGTGGACTTTTTTATGTGGATGTCCCGCTTAAGGACCCTTGTTTAATAAACTCTTAAATCCTTCTGTATGTGTACTTTTTCTATCAAGATTAAGGAGTAACTGAAGTGATGCATGGATTTAGACATTGAGATATGAGAGCATTTTTCAACGTTTAAAGGAAGTTTGTGTTGTTAACTCCATTTCGTCACTCTAGTACGATCCATTTGACAGATAAGACTAAACTTGTTAACTGATATGATTTTAGCGTCGTCGGCAGAGGAACAAGAGCTCTGCAAGTTTCTGGTAAATCGCTGACATAGATTACAAAGAAGGGAGATGCCAGAAGAGATCCATGCGGAACTGCACTTATGACCTTAACGATTTCAGAAAAATGATTGTTGGTTCTAACTCTTTGCGTTCTTCATATTAGATAAGATTGCAATAATTGATAATGTTCCCGCGGACACCAGGATTGAATAGTTTTGTTAAGAGATTACCGTGGTCGACATTATCAAACGCTTTCTCATAATCAGTATAAATTATGTCAGCTTTCTATTGAATCAATTGATTTATAGATAGATTCTAGGTATACTAAGAGTTGAACGAGAGTTGAACTAAAAGTTTGATGGAAAATTGGTTCTAAATGCCGGTAAAGACACATAAACAAACAACGTTCAAAAATTTTATATGTAATTATAAGAAGAGAAACCTGCCTATAATTCTCAACATCAGACTATCAACCTTTCTGTAAATGGGAACGACTATTGAGTTTTTTCAGCTACCTGGAAAAACACTATTTTGTTTTATTTTGTTGAAAAAAACGTCTGTAATAAATAATTCTTTATAATTGTTATTGCTCGTGTTGTTGATCCATTTCAAACTCTTTTTTTTTAACCCTATCGAGTACATTTGTGTGTGTTACCTTAGCAAACCAACAAACACTTCCGTATAACAAAACAGGAAATACCATAGATTTGTACAGGTTTAATTTAACTGACTGAATTAGGCGTGGTAAGCTTCTTCTTAACATGGAAGAAACTCCAAGCGCTTTGTTCGTGGACTTTTTTATGTGGATGTCCCGCTTAAGGACCCTTGTTTAATAAACTCCTAAATCCTTCTGTATGTGTACTTTTTCTATCAAGATTAAGGAGAAACTGAAGTGATGCATGGATTTAGACATTGAGATATGAGAGCATTTTTCAACGTTTAAAGGAAGTTTGTGTTGTTAACTCCATTTCATCACTCTAGTAAGATCCATTTGACAGATAAGACTAGACTTGTTAACTGATATGATTTAAGCGTCGTCGGCAGGGGAACAAGAGCTCTGCAAGTTTCTGGTAAATCGCTGACGTAGATTACAAAGAAGGGAGATGCCAGAAGAGATCCATGCGGAACTGCACTTGTGACCTTAACGATTTCAGAAAAATGATTGTTGGTTCTAACTCTTTGCGTTCTTCATATTAGATAAGATTGCAATAATTTGATAATGTTCCCACGGACACCAGGATTGAAAAGTTTTGTTAAGAGAATACCGTGGTCGACATTATCAAACGCTTTCTCATAATCAGTATAAATTATGTCAATTTTTTCTATTGAATCAATTGATTTATAGATAGGTTCTAGGTATACTAAGGGTTGAACGAGAGTTGAACTAAAAGTTTGATGGAAAATTTGTTCTAAATGCCGGTAAAGACATATAAACAAACAACGTTCAAAAATTTTATATGTAATTATAAGAAGAGAAACCTGCCTATAATTCTTAACATCAGACTATCAACCTTTCTGTAAATGGGAACGACTATTGAGTTTTTTCAGCTACCTGGAAAAACACTATTTTGTTTTATTTTGTTGAAAAAAACGGCTGTAATAAAATAATTCTTTATAATTGTTATTGCTCGTGTTGTTGATCCATTTCAAACTCTTTTTTTTTGAACCCTATCGAGTACATTTGTGTGTGTTACCTTAGCAAACCAACAAACACTTCCGTATAACAAAATAGGAAATACCATAGATTTGAACAGGTTTAATTTAACTGACTGAATTAGGCGTGGTAAGCTTCTTCTTAACATGGAAAGAACTCCAAGCGCTTTGTTCGTGGACTTTTTTATGTGGATGTCCCGCTTAAGGACCCTTGTTTAATAAACTCCTAAATCCTTCTGTATGTGTACTTTTTCTATCAAGATTAAGGAGAAACTGAAGTGACGCATGGAATTAGACATTGAGATATGAGAGGATTTTTCAACGTTTAGGGGAAGTTTGTGTTGTTCTCTCCATTTCGTCACTCTAGTACGATCCATTTGACAGATAAGACTAAAATTGTTAACTGATATGATTTTAGCGTCGTCAGCAGAGGAACAAGAGCTCTGCAAGTTTTTGGTAAACCGCTGACGTAGATTACAAAGAAGGGAGATGCCAGAAGAGATCCATGCGGAACTGCACTTGTGACCTTAACGATTGCAGAAAAATGATTGTTGGTTCTAACTCTTTGCGTTCTTCATATTAGATAAGATTGCAATAATTTGATAATGTTCCCGCCGACACCAGGATTGAATAGTTTTGTTAAGAGAATACCGTGGTCGACATTATCAAACGCTTTCTCATAATCAGTATAAATTATGTCAGTTTTTTCTATTGAATCAATTGATTTTTAGATAGATTCTATGTATACTAAGAGTTGAACGAGAGTTGAACTAAAATTTGATGGAAAATTGGTTCTAAATGCCGGTAAAGACACATAAACAAACAACGTTCAAAAATTTTATATGTAATTATAAGAAGAGAAACCTGCCTATTATTCTCAACATCAGACTATCAACCTTTCTGTAAATGGGAACGACTATTGAGTTTTTTCAGCTACCTGGAAAAACACTATTTTGTTTTATTTTGTTGAAAAAAACGGCTGTAATAAAATAATTCTTTATAATTGTTATTGCTCGTGTTGTTGATCCATTTCAAACTCTTTTTTTTGAACCCCATCGAGTACATTTGTGTGTGTTACCTTAGCAAACCAACAAACACTTCCGTATAACAAAACAGGAAATACCATAGATTTGTACAGGTTTAATTTAACTGACTGAATTAGGAGTGGTTAGCTTCTTCTTAACATGGAAAGAACTCCAAGCGCTTTGTTCGTGGACTTTTTTATGTGGATGTCCCGCTTAAGGACCCTTGTTTAATAAACTCTTAAATCCTTCTGTATGTGTACTTTTTCTATCAAGATTAAGGAGAAACTGAAGTAATGCATGGATTTAGACATTGAGATATGAGAGCATTTTTTAACGTTTAAAGGAAGTTTGTGTTGTTAACTCCATTTCGTCACTCTAGTACGATCCATTTGACAGATAAGACTAAACTTGTTAACTGATATGATTTTAGCGTCGTCGGCAGAGGAACAAGAGCTCTGCAAGTTTCTGGTAAATCGCTGACGTAGATTACAAAGAAGGGAGATGCCAGAAGAGATCCATGCGGAACTGCACTTATGACCTTAACGATTTCAGAAAAATGATTGTTGGTTCTAACTCTTTGCGTTCTTCATATTAGATAAGATTGCAATAATTGATAATGTTCCCGCGGACACCAGGATTGAATAGTTTTGTTAAGAGATTACCGTGGTCGACATTATCAAACGCTTTCTCATAAACAGTATAAATTATGTCAGTTTTTCTATTGAATCAATTGATTTATAGATAGATTCTAGGTATACTAAGAGTTGAACGAGAGTTGAACTAAAAGTTTGATGGAAAATTGGTTCTAAATGCCGGTAAAGACACATAAACAAACAACGTTCAAAAATTTTATATAAAATTATAAGAAGAGAAACCTGCCTATAATTCTCAACATCAGACTATCAACCTTTCTGTAAATGGGAACGACTATTGAGTTTTTTCAGCTACCTGGAAAAACACTATTTTGTTTTATTTTGTTGAAAAAAACGTCTGTAATAAAATAATTCTTTATAATTGTTATTGCTCGTGTTGTTGATCCATTTCAAACTCTTTTTTTTAACCCTATCGAGTACATTTGTGTGTGTTACCTTAGCAAACCAACAAACACTTCCGTATAACAAAACAAGAAATACCATAGATTTGTACAGGTTTAATTTAACTGACTGAATTAGGCGTGGTAAGCTTCTTCTTAACATGGAAAAAACTCCAAGCGCTTTGTTCGTGGACTTTTTTATGTGGATGTCCCGCTTAAGGACCCTTGTTTAATAAACTCCTAAATCCTTCTGTATGTGTACTTTTTCTATCAAGATTAAGGAGAAACTGAAGTGATGCATGGATTTAGACATTGAGATATGAGAGCATTTTTCAACGTTTAAAGGAAGTTTGTGTTGTTAACTCCATTTCATCACTCTAGTAAAATCCATTTGACAGATAAGACTAGACTTGTTAACTGATATGATTTTAGCGTCGTCGGCAGAGGAACAAGAGCTCTGCAAGTTTCTGGTAAATCGCTGACGTAGATTACAAAGAAGGGAGATGCCAGAAGAGATCCATGCGGAACTGCACTTGTGACCTTAACAATTTCAGAAAAATGATTGTTGGTTCTAACTCTTTGCGTTCTTCATATTAGATAAGATTGCAATAATTGATAATGTTCCCGCGGACACCAGGATTGAATAGTTTTGTTAAGAGATTACCGTGGTCGACATTATCAAACGCTTTCTCATAATCAGTATAAATTATGTCAGTTTTTTCTATTGAATCAATTGATTTATAGATAGATTCTAGGTATACTAAGAGTTGAACGAGAGTTGAACTAAAAGTTTGATGGAAAATTGGTTCAAAATGCCGGTAAAGAGACATAAACAAACAACGTTCAAAAATTTTATATGTAATTATAAGAAGAGAAACCTGCCTATAATTCTCAACATCAGACTATCAACCTTTCTGTAAATGGGAACGACTATTGAGTTTTTTTCAGCTACCTGGAACAACACTATTTTGTTCTATTTTGTTGAAAAATACGGTTGTAATAAAATAATTCTTTATAATTGTTATTGCTCGTGTTGTTGATCCATTTCAAACTCTTTTTTTTTGAACCCTATCGAGTACATTTGTGTGTGTTACCTTAGCAAACCAACAAACACTTCCGTATAACAAAATAGGAAATACCATAGATTTGAACAGGTTTAATTTAACTGACTGAATTAGGCGTGGTCACCTTCTTCTTAACATGGAAAGAACTCCAAGCGCTTTGTTCGTGGACTTTTTTATGTGGATGTCCCGCTTAAGGACCCTTGTTTAATAAACTCCTAAATCCTTCTGTATGTGTACTTTTTCCCTCAAGATTAATGAGAAACTGAAGTGATGCACGGAATTAGACATTGAGATATGAGAGCATTTTTCAACGTTTAAAGGAAGTTTGTGTTGTTAACTCCATTTCATCACTCTAGTAAGATCCATTTGACAGATAAGACTAGACTTGTTAACTGATATGATTTTAGCGTCGTCGGCAGAGGAACAAGAGCTCTGCAAGTTTCTGGTAAATCGCTGACGTAGATTAAAATGAAGAGAGATGCCAGAAGAGATCCTTGCGGAACTGCACTTGTGACCTTAACGATTTCAGAAAACTGACCGTTGAATCTAACTCTTTGCGTTCTTCCGATTAGATAAGATTGCAATAATTTGATAATGTTCCCGCGGACACCAAGATTGAATAGTTTTGTTAAGAGAATACCGTGGTCTTCATTATCAAACGCTTCTTCACAATCAGTATAAATTATGTCAATATTTTCTATTGAATCAATTGATTTTTAGATAGATTCTAGGTATACTAAGAGTTGAACGAGAGTTGAACTAAGAGTTTGATGGAAAATTGGTTCTAAATGCCGGTAAAGACATATGAACAAACAACGTTCAAAAATTTTATATGTAATTGTAAGAAGAGAAACCTGCCTATAATTCTCAACATCAGACTATCAACCTTTCTGTAAGTGGGAACAACTATTGAGTATTTTCGGCTACCTGGAACAACACTATTTTGTTTTATTTTGTTGAAAAATACGGTTGTAATAAAATAATTCTTTATAATTGTTATTGCTCGTGTTGTTGATCCATTTCAAACACTTTTTTTTTTTAACCCTATCGAGTACTTTTGTGTGTGTTACCTTAGCAAACCAACAAACACTTCCGTACAACAAAACAGGAAATACCATAGATTTGTACAGGTTTAATTTAACTGACTGAATTAGGCGTGGTAAGCTTCTTCTTAACATGGAAAGAACTCCATGCGCTTTGTTCGTGGACTTTTTTATGTGGATGTCCCGCTTAAGGACCCTTGTTTAATGAACTCCTAAATCCTTCTGTATGTGTACTTTTTCTATCAAGATTAAGGAGAAACTGAAGTGATGCATGGAATTAGACATTGAGATATGAGAGGATTTTTCAACGTTTAGGGGAAGTTTGTGTTGTTCACTCCATTTCGTCACTCTAGTACAATCCATTTGACAGATAAGACTAGACTTGTTAACTGCTATGATTTTAGCGTCGTCGGCAGAGGAACAAGAGCTCTGCAAGTTTTTGGTAAATCGCTGACGTAGATTACAATGAAGAGAGATGCCAGAAGAGATCCTTGCGGAACTGCACTTGTGACCTTAACGATTTCAGAAAACTGACCGTTGAATCTAACTCTTTGCGTTCTTCCGATTAGATAAGATTGCAATAATTTGATAATGTTCCCGCGGACACCAAGATTGAATAGTTTTGTTAAGAGAATACCGTGGTCTTCATTATCAAACGCTTTCTCATAATCAGTATAAATTATGTCAATATTTTCTATTGAATCAATTGATTTTTAGATAGATTCTAGGTATACTAAGAGTTGAACGAGAGTTGGACTAAGAGTTTGATGGAAAATTGGTTCTAAATGCCGGTAAAGACATATAAACAAACAACGTTCAAAAATTTTATATGTAATTATAAGAAGAGAAACCTGCCTATAATTCTCAACATCAGACTATCAACCTTTCTGTAAGTGGGAACAACTATTGAGTATTTTCGGCTACCTGGAACAACACTTTTATTTTGTTGAAAAATACGGTTGTAATAAAATAATTCTTTATAATTGTTATTGCTCGTGTTGTTGATCCATTTCAAACACTTTTTTTTTTAACCCTATCGAGTACTTTTGTGTGTGTTACCTTAGCAAACCAACAAACACTTCCGTACAACAAAACAGGAAATACCATAGATTTGTACAGGTTTAATTTAACTGACTGAATTAGGCGTGGTAAGCTTCTTCTTAACATGGAAAGAACTCCATGCGCTTTGTTCGTGGACTTTTTTATGTGGATGTCCCGCTTAAGGACCCTTGTTTAATGAACTCCTAAATCCTTCTGTATGTGTACTTTTTCTATCAAGATTAAGGAGAAACTGAAGTGATGCATGGAATTAGACATTGAGATATGAGAGGATTTTTCAACGTTTAGGGGAAGTTTGTGTTGTTCACTCCATTTCGTCACTCTAGTACAATCCATTTGACAGATAAGACTAGACTTGTTAACTGCTATGATTTTAGCGTCGTCGGCAGAGGAACAAGAGCTCTGCAAGTTTTTGGTAAATCGCTGACGTAGATTACAATGAAGAGAGATGCCAGAAGAGATCCTTGCGGAACTGCACTTGTGACCTTAACGATTTCAGAAAACTGACCGTTGAATCTAACTCTTTGCGTTCTTCCGATTAGATAAGATTGCAATAATTTGATAATGTTCCCGCGGACACCAAGATTGAATAGTTTTGTTAAGAGAATACCGTGGTCTTCATTATCAAACGCTTTCTCATAATCAGTATAAATTATGTCAATATTTTCTATTGAATCAATTGATTTTTAGATAGATTCTAGGTATACTAAGAGTTGAACGAGAGTTGGACTAAGAGTTTGATGGAAAATTGGTTCTAAATGCCGGTAAAGACATATAAACAAACAACGTTCAAAAATTTTATATGTAATTGTAAAAAGAGAAACCTGCCTATAATTCTCAACATCAGACTTTCAACCTTTCTGTAGGTGGCAACGACTATTGAGTTTTTTCAGCTACCTGGAAAAAACTATTTTGTTTTAATTTGTTGAAAAATCGGTTTATGTATTTACTGACTGCCCTTAAACAACTTTTGTATACAATTGCAGGAATTTCGTCCGGACCTTTTGCCTTGTGAACATCTAAATTTTATCATACCTTTTCAATCGTTTGTTGGGAAATGTCAAAATCTGTAAATAAGGGTAGCAACGGTTGTGAATTGTTTGGCACGAAGCGGGAAGAAATTTTGAAAATTGAAGCAATTTATTGTGAGAAAAGATAGCCTTGACGAACAGGATCATTAGCAATTTCATTCTTAAAGGAGAAAAAGCTTGGAATCGCGCTCGACTTGAAGTTTCTGTAGTATTTGAAAAATTTTTCAGTTGATCGGGATGCTGCTAAATTTGATTCAAACTCTGCTTTATCTTCTTCAGTCATCGTTTCAGCAATGCGCTCTAGCATTGCTATTTTTTATATTGTTTGCATTGTTCCTTCTAGCTGTTTCAAGTCGCTTAATTGCGTTTGACATGGCTGGTTTAATCCGCGGTGATAATTGAGATTGGTGCACTGTTCTTTTCGGAACGTTTTCAAAAATTATGGGTCTAATCCAATCGTACCACTGTTCAAGCAGAACATTAATGTTACTCCAGCAAAATCCATGAATAAGTAACTCCCTTATCTGTTTATTCATTTCATAAAATCTGGCCTTACAGAAGCTGTAAATTATCTTTGATTTTGTTTCCCTTAGATATGGGGACCTTAGGTTTCTGACTCTAACTTTAAGGGCAATTGCATTATGATTCGATAACAAACTAATGTCCAGATTAATTTTCTTGCAGGATATAACTTCTGTTTTTGGGTTTACTAAGACGAAATCGAGGTTACGTGATGCTGCAGGAGAGAAATCAATGATTTGCTGAAAGCTGTAAAAGCTAATTAGGTCAACAAAATTCTGTGTATCTGAGTTTTTAGCTGAGTAATCATGCCAATCAGTTTCCGGCAAATTGAAATCACCACACACAATTGCCGAATAGAAGGATTTTGACAGTGTAAAGAATTCCTCAAACAGTAGATAACGATCTTGAGGTGATATAGCATAAGGAGTGGGACATGATGAATTCGGTGGGGCATAAAAACAGACAAGTAAAATATCCCGAGAATTAAAACTTAGAGAACATGCTAGGACGCCTCCATCAATGTTTAGTTTGGAGATAAAAATCCAACTTGAAAGACACGTTAAGAAATGAAAATTTCAAATTTACAATCGAACGAAACCAAAATAAGTTTAAAGCAATATATGTAGGTTTTTTAATAAAAAACAAGTCGATATGCATCTGCTACATCAAGTCGAAAATGGATTTTTACTCAGATGTAAATGTTTTGTAGATACGATTGTAGGCATGTAAAAATTCGATTTAAATTCCCTTGAATGATTGATTTTAGTGATTTGCAATTTATTTTCTGGCTTTTTATTTTAGCATTTTCTAAATTGACAACCCTTTTTTAAAACTTGATCAAATCTGTCAATTCTACAAGCCGAAACCCAGGAAGGGGCAAGTTTTTTATGTCATTTTAGCTAAATCAACATGGAACAGTTAAAGATTGAAGAATGGTGCATATTCTGTCAGCAAGTTCACTTTTCCATGCATTAAAGCCTAAAAACAGCAAACATCCAAAACTGTTACTCCCGTCCGTGACCGCCAATCGGGGTCTTTCGTTCAACCCAAACTCCAGAAACGCCGAAAATAACATAAGAAACGCCTGGCACAAGGGTCACCTGAAAGCCGCAGTAATTTCGTGATTTGGCACGACGCCTTGAACAACTCCATCACCCCTCACAAACAAACAAATGACAATAGGTCGTGTGATGTAGAGGAGTTGGTTGCCTTTTTACAACTTCATTCGGATAGAATTAAGGCGATAGTTTATTGTCAAAGGTATGGCGCTAAAAACATTTTAAAACAGCTGTTAAAATCGGGAATTTTAGTGATCCAGTCAAACGAAGCTTTTGGTGTCAAGACGGAAGCAAAAGAACACTAACATCATCAGCAGATACTTCCAACTACATCAGGACCCCGACATTGAGCTTAAATCACTGGGGTTAGTGTTGAAATATCAATCTAATCTACGGAAACTGTTGAAAAAAAAACAGGAGAAAAGGAAACTACGCAAAAATCAACGGGAGGCAAAAAAAGCGAATGCTCAGTGGTAAGTGATAGCATCTCTTGGTGTTCGCTCACCGGAGGTCTTTCACAAACCTTCAGCTATGCTTAAACTGCCAAATTGTTGGTTGAGAAAAATTTTGCAAAAAAGAGACTGTTGAAAACAATACTTGGACTATGAAAACAATGTGTATAAATATGAGTTTTAGATTGCGAACAGTTCAGAAAACTTGAATGGAGTTGTGATAATATCGTAATAAAAAATGAAAAAAGAAGTAAACAAAGAACTTTGGGTATGAGGAAAAAAGGGAAGATACCGGTTAAAGTTTACGAAGCTTTAAGGTCCACTGGAGCGCAACCGGCAAGGTTGTATTGATCAGCAAAAGTACACAAGAAAGAAACCCCTCTGAGACCTGTTCTCTGTATCCCGGGAAGTTGTTACCATAAACTTAAAAAGTTTCTATAACGCTTTTTCCAAAAGATTGAAGGAGCAAACATAGAAACTAACACCAATGACGAACGAAAACTCAGGAGCAAATAAAACTTGAGAAAGACGAAGAAATCCTATCATTAGAGGTAAAAAGTTTATACACCAACGTTCCCTTAAAGGAAGCCATTAACATTGCCCTGCGATCGCTTTATGCTAGAGACGATAAACCAGACATACCTAGAACAACAATGAAACGTCTGCTTGAATTAGCCGTCACCAACGTCCATTTCAAATGCAATGAAAGTTGGTACTGTCAGAAAGACGGGTTGGCAATGGGTGCATCCTTGGCGGTGATTTTGTTCGAACTTTTGGATGAAATTGTGGGAGCTACAACTGAAATTACAGACACCTAAATGTAAAACCAACACACAATCTAGCACTTCTCGCAATTGCGAACACCGTGTGACAGCACGTTCCAAGGGTGTTGAGTGTGAAGTTTGTAATAGATGGTTTCACGCAAAATGTCAGAAAATCAGTAACACAGAATATGATAGCATGGAAAACCAGTTCTGGATGTGCTCGTTCTGTCGTGAAAATGATCAGACTGACATCAACCATTCGTCCGAAACTAGAGTTTTTCTAATGTATGTCGACGATATTGTGAGAATAGTTGGAGGTGACACAAAAGAGCTGTTAGATGCGGTCAATAACCTCCATCCAAATCTCCAATTTACATTAGAAACAACAGATGATGAAAACAGTTTGCCATTTCTGGTAATGTCAATTAACGTACAACCGGAGGGGAACATTTTTTGCACATGGTATCAAAAACCACCAGATACTGGAACAATTCTGAACTATCGTAGCTGTGCACCCCTACAACATAAGAAAAGCATAATACAGGGTACAATACACCACTTGTTCCGAGCCACCAGCAGCTGGGAAGCTTTCCATGAAGCATTGTCAAAAAATGAAGAAATTTGGGTACGTAATCAATATCCTAGGCATTGGGTAGGGAATATCGTCAAGGATAAAATTAACCAGCTGCGAATAAAAGAACAAAGAAAAGGACATAGATATAACGCGGGTGTAGCCGTAAAACAACAAGGAAAATACTGAGAAACAACAATTTGTATTACAGTACAGAGGCAACATCTCTAATGAATTTGAAAAGAAATTGAACAAAATTCATCCTGTACAGACGATTTTCACCACTCGGAAACTTAAGAGCTGTTTACCTAGCCTCAAGTCTAGCTTTGATAAGGATCTCAAATCCCACGTGGTTTTTGAACTCATTTGTAATGGATGCAAATCCATCTATGTAGGGCAGACATGCCGACATATTACCACAAGGGTTGCAGAGCATGCCAGGACGGACTCACCGATGGGAGTACATGCAATCGAGTGCAACGGTGATAAAACAGCTTTCCAGTGGAAGATATTAGACCAATCCAGCAACCAATCTAAGTTAATGACACTAGAGGCGCTCTATATAAGAACATTGAAACCAGCCATCAACACGCACGAAGAATACCGAACACGAGAATTGACACTGAAAGCTTAATTTGGAGATAAAAATCCAACTTGAAAGACACGTTAAGAAACGAAAATTTAAACTTTACTATTGAACAAAACCAAAGTAAGTTTAAAGCAATATATGTAGATTTTTTAATAAAAAACATGTCGATATGCATCTGCTACATAAAGTCGAAAATGTATTTTTACTCAGATGTAAATGTTTTGTAGATACGATTGTAGGTATGTAAAAATTCGTTTTAAATTTCCTTGAATGATTAATTTTAGTGATTTGCATTTTATTTTCGCTTTTCATTTTAGCATTTTGTATTGTTTATAACCTGACGATGAACTCAGTTCGAAACTCAGTTCGTAGGAATGTTTTAAATTGACAATCCTTTTTTAAATCTTAAAGAGGAATTTGTCTGGAGACAAAAGTTTTTTTTGATAGCAATCAAAAGACCTCCGTGTTTCGATGTGTTATTATCAGCTTTTCTTTCTGATCGAAATTTTGCATAATTGGGAAGAAAGAGTTCGTTATCGTGAAGTGAGCACTTATACGTCTTCGTCATATCGCTCTCTTCCGGTTCCGGCCTTGGATTCAGGGATGCCACGGAAGCGGATATAGTAAATCATTATGAAAAAGATGGCACGTGCGTCGAGGGGGGTTGCAAATAATAGGCACCCACTAAGCTGGGGGGGGGGGGCACAAACAGAAAAATGCCAAAAGCGGGAATACCCTATACACAGTGGAGATTCTAGCACTAGAGATTTTATGCTACAAGAAAAAGAAAGCGGAAGGTGTAGGAAAAAACAACTAAAAACGAATCCATAATCGGGGAAAAGCTTGAGGAACCAAAAATGAACAGTTGGAGATTATGCTTTTTGGCGAATCACTTCTTCATTCATTTCTGCCCCCAGATTGTTTGGTGCATATTATTTGCTCCTCCAGATGCAGCGCAAAGGTTTGCGTAATGATTTGCAGTTTGATGGCACGTGCTTTGTTAGGTGACGTGTAATGTACTGGTAGGGGAGAGGCTCAGGATTTACTTGGCACTTTCTTTCTTGTACCTTCACTCCTTTCTGAAGATACCACTTTTTTCAGAATGTTGGAACATGCTGCCACCAGGGATTTGGAAAAAAATAATTGTAAGTGCAATAATTGGCAATTAATTGATTGCAATAATTGATTGGTTACTCTATTTTAATTGCAATAATTGATTGGAACGACACAATTAATTGTCCAATAATTGGCAGAAACTGAAGCAGCATTTTGTCAGGTTGCAGATATGCAACTATAGAAAAAGTTCCCAGATCACAAACTTCTGGCACAGATCGTATGTAATTTGACAGATTTGGGTGTTAAAAAGTTTTCGTCGTTGATTAGAAATTGAATAATTCAGAAGATTCAGATACGTATCGCTGGACGATAAGAAAGCAGCAGGACCTGGTGAAATCTCAATTCCACTCATAAAGTCTTGGAAATTAGCTATAGGCGTACATCTACAATTCGCCTTAAATGAGTGCATTAGGGAGAAAATTTTCACAACTAAAATGAAACTAGCCTATGTAACACCAATTTTCGAAAAAGGTGACAAATTAGATAGCACAAATTATCGACCAATATCTGTAACTCCGAGTTTTGCAAAAATTTTTGAGCGCCTCCTTTTGAATCAGATGATGGAGTTTATTGATAAGCTTAAAATTATAAACAAAGAGCAATTCGGATTTCAGAAAAAAAAGTCCGCAACAGATGCAGTTCTAGAACTGGTTGAAACAGTTTCGGCTAATTTAGATCAAAGCAAGGAAACTGTTGCTATTTTTCTAGACCTTGCAAAAGCGTTTAATTCCATTTCGTATTTTCTTTAAAAAAATTGAAATGTATGGTTTCTCCCAGGAAGCGAAAAAATTACTGATTGTGAAATTTTGAATCACGGTGTGCCACAAGGAACTGTTTTAGGACAACTCATTTTTCTTATATATGTGAACGATTCCTCATCTAATATAAGCACAACAGAAAAGGTAATCCAATTCGCAGATGACACAAGTATTCTGTTGCGGACAGAAAGATAGCTTACATGGAAAAGTCACGGAAATTTTACAAAAAACAGAAGAATATGTAGAGTTGAACAAACTAACTTTGAATACAAACAAAACCGAATTAATCTTTTTCTCGCGCGATAATTCAGATTTCGGATCTATTTTTTACAAAAACGAAGTTCTCACAACACAAAAAAGTTGCAGATATCTTGGTATTCAAATTGACAGGAATCTTATTTTCGAGGAGCAGCTGAATAAAGCCTTGAAAAAGATGGCTCATGCTATAAGATCAATTTACCTTATAAGACATCAAGTTCCCCTGAACGCGCGAATTCTTCTAAAATCACTTGTGCTTTCACACTTATCATTTTCGGCAATCTTTTTTCTAAATTTATCTGCAAAAAACCTAAAACGCCTTAACTGACAGATTAACTGGGGTATAAAGGTGTGCTTTCTACGCAAAAAGTATGACAAAGCGAGAGATCTTTTAATCCAGACAAAGACACTACCAGCTGAGCTAATAATAGCATAAATGTCGCTAATCGAATTTTGTTATGATATCGCTAGGCTAGAAAATTCTGAAAAATTTCACGGGTATCTGAGTCTTCATCAAAATACTCGAACAAAACAATTTAAAATTAGACAAAATGCCGAAACCAGCTTTTGAATGACTTCGATTGTTCGTCAATGCGTAAAGAAATGGAATAAGTTACCACATTGGCTTCGGTTGGCAAAAAATGAAAACGTTTTAAAGAAAACGTTGAATGATTTCTTGCTCTGACAACATGAAATAATTCCTTTGAATAGTAACGTAGGAGCTTTTCAAAGTTATTTTTATTTTTAGGAAGAAAACAATCAAAAGAAATTTTTAAATTTGATTCTTTAAGAAATTTGTTGATGTTTATAATATTATTATTGTTTGAATGATTTGAAACATTTTTTGTTTCTGGTATATTTAACCGTATGGTTATAATTTTAATTTACTTGTTGCAAAAAAAACGTACGAAGAATTCATTTGCGTACATTTTTGGGTAAATCAAGGCAAAATTGTTTTCAATTCTGCAAAAAAAAAATAATTGATAGAACTTCAAATTTAATTGATCAATAATTGCAATTATTGCAATAATTGATTTTTATGTTCTGCCAATTAAATTAATTGATTGCCCCCCCTTTTTGTCTACCCAATTATTTGCAATTAATTTTTCCAAATCCCTGGCTGCCACGCACAGGCCTACTCGAGTCGTCTTGCAGCAACATGAATTAATTGATCCATAATTTTTTTGTGTACATATTTGAACCATTTTGAGCTTTCTTTCCCGATTTTTCTTGAAAGTTTGGGTCTTTCCCATTATAGTCCCCCCACCCAGCTAAGTGGTCAGGTAACCTATAGCCCACAATCATAGTAAATATACCATAAGGGGGGCTATAATGGGAAAGACCCGAAATTTTTAATGATTTTGTTGGCTGCTATTTTTTAAATTCGAAACCCTTCCTTGATTCCTGGTTTTTAGTTCACTCAAAACTCAAATAGTATTAGTCACAGTTATAATTGTGGTGTTTATTTTTTATGGCGATCAAGAAAACCTTTACTGTAAAAAAGCAGGCAGTTACAGAAGGATGACCTGAAATTCGGAAAAAAAACGACTGACATTCGATGGCTTTTTATATTGAGTGAAAGGTTATTTCAGGTTTCGTTTTTTCCTTAAAGTTGTGTTGCCTTGTTTCAGGGTTAAATGTTGGGCATCAAACATGTTATATTGAACTAGTCAATTGGACAATGTAATCAATTGTAGTGATTGAAGTTTGGATACAGTTTGTAAACGGACTTGATTCGAGAAAATTATTGGTCATTGTTTTGTTTACTTTCGCAAACAATTGATTTTGCTTTGAACTCAAATTTCGTAACTATCAATTCATACCATGAACATTGGCAGTGTCTTGTTTTGAACCTACTACAATTGTCCGATGAGGCTTGATCAGAATCTCGATTTTCTTTTTTGAATCTTAATTTTTTATCCTTCAAATGGGCGCCTCTCCTCCTTTGTCGCGAAAAGCGGAATATCTTCTTGAGGAACTGAATAAAGAGTACGTCGAGATTGAAAATATCCGCGAAATTTGTTTCACCGGTGTTCCGGACGACAGTTATAAACGGGATGTTGTTTGGAAAATTCTGCTAAACTATCTACCTGCAAGAAGAGCAGACTGGCCCACAGTAATGAAAGAAAAACGACAACTTTACAGAGATTACATGAATTTATTCATCGTGCAACCGGGCAGAAAGCATCGGCAAAATCAAGTAGGTGAGTTAACCTTGATTTGTCCACTAAAAACACTACACTACAAACAAGACGGCTTGTGCGAGTCTGTGCATAGCACAGAATGTTCCAACATGCCTCTCAAGGTTGCAAAAACAACTTTTAAATTCTGTCAGAGAAAACGATGTGAGTATCCAAAGCCAACTTATAAGCATTGGAGAAAATTACTTGAACTGTTGAACCAAAAATAATGACGGCTGTTTTCGGCAGACAAAAACCAAAACTCTTCAACAAATTCTAGAAATATGAGTGTAGTACAATTTGAAACACACAGACACAGGAAAACCATACAAACCATGTAATTTTTCTAATTTGTCATGATTTCTGACAGTTTTTGCACTCTGCCTCTATTTGTGTCCAACAATTAAAGTAACTAACTATCTCAGACTACTTCTCTCACAGACACATACCACACGCATTACAAAGACACATGTACACCAATGAAAGCGCGCACTCACAAAAACAAATCCCGACACCAAAAAATTTTTTATCTGATCTTTACTCAAGATTCCTGACCGTTCATTTATGTCCTGGTTGTCCTTTCTAGAAGACTGGGCGCGGAGTTTTTGAGGAATTTCTATCGGTAATCGTAAAATTGACACTAAAATCTGAAAAGAACTTTTTCAATTTCTCGGAAGTGTTTGATCTTTTTTGAAGTTTTCTGAGCTTAATCGATTAATAAGTTTTTTCAAAATCTCGCAGACGTGTTATCAGCAAGATTTGAAAACACATTTTTGGCATTGGACACATTTAAGGCCACAATTTGTAGCAAATGTATTTTTTCCGATTTCTCATGAATTCTGTCAGTTTTTGCACTCTGCCTCTCTTGACAATTTTGTCTAACATTTAAAGGAACTGTTTCTTTCACAATAGTTTTCTCTCTCTTACAGACATCACCTAGTTTACAAGTCAGCACACCGATTTAGACATTCGCAGGCGCGCACACACACTAACTTTTGTAGCCAATGTTGGCCAACGTTCGGTTATGTCTTAGTTGTTTTTTAAGAAAACTGGGTGTGGATTTCTTGAAATAGTTGTTTAGCTAATCGTAAAAATGACATTGAATTTTTATTTTTTTAATAGCCGCCCTCATCTTCTCAGCCGGCTATTATAGCGCTCCTAATTTTTTACAATTCAAAGAATTTGAATTGTATTGGGGCGCTGTCTTTTTTTTAAGATCTGTTCACACATTTTCATGATTTTTGAAGTCAAATTGGAGTGGTGATTTTGGTCACGCCGAAACAGGAAATGAGGCGAAAAAGCGAGTGGTTTTTCGGTGTGAAATTTTTTTGCTCTAATTTTAAAGTAGAGTGAGAAAACGGTGTTTGAACAAAAATTCGCTTTCTCGCTAGTGGTTTTTTGTTCACATGCGGCAATTTTACTTTGGTTTTGACTGTTTTTTCGATTTTTTGTATCGGATTTTTTTCTAAATGGTTTTTCCAATCCATTCAAAGTTCATTCCAGGTCTAGTTTTTTGTTTAGTCAATGAAAATTCTTTGAATTGTACGTCAGGACTTGACCTGCTATGTTTTTTTTCTTCGTCCAACTTTTTTTCGCTTTACCATTTTTTGCCGCCTTTTCAGCATTTTGCGTGAAATCTTTTTGACTTCTCTAGGCTAGTTTTTCTCTTCTCTCATTCTGCTAAAAGTGAATTTGAACAGCAGTTGCTCAGCAAAGCAATTGAAAATGAACAGAGTCAGAATAAAAAATTGAAGTCAGAAATAGAAACGGGATAAACCCATAAAGCCCAATTTTAGATGCCCGCTATTTGAAACGTCGTTCCGATAAGTCTTAGTTACCATCTCTTATGCTTATTGGTATTGATAGTAGCCCCTGTAGCCTCTCTCTAAGAAACAGAAGTATTTTCAAATACGAAATGCCATCAAAATAAATCGGACTTAAAAATGTTTTTGTTCAAAAATCTTTTTTTCGATATCTTCTATTCTTTAAATCCCAATCATGCTTATTGGAATCAACGGCGGCTATTTTCCGGCAATCTGCCGGGTATGTTTATATATTTAAAACCACAATGTTCAGCAAATTTTTCTAACTTCAGGAATTCTAATTTTTAATAGCCGCTGTCAGCTTCTCAAACGACTATTTAGGCGCTCTCCTTTTTTACAATTCAAAGAATTTGAATTGTATTGGAGCGCTGATGGCAAATACGAAATGCCATCAAAATAAATCGGACTTAAAAATGTTTTTGTTCAAAAATCTTTTTTTTTTTCGATATCTTCTATTCTTTAAATCCCAATCATGCTTATTGGAATCAACGGCGGCTATTTTCCGGCAATCTGCCGGGTATGTTTATATATTTAAAACCACAATGTTCAGCAAATTTTTCTAACTTCAGGAATTCTAATTTTTAATAGCCGCCGTCAGCTTCTCAAACGACTATTTAGGCGCTCTCCTTTTTTACAATTCAAAGAATTTGAATTGTATTGGAGCGCTGTCTGGAGTAGTGATTTTGGTCACGCCGAAACGGGAAGTGGAGCGAAAAAGCGAGTGGTTTTGCGGAGTGAATATTTTTTGCTCTAATTTTAAAGCAGACTGAAAAAACGTTGTTTGAACAAAAGTTCGCTTTCTCGCTAGTGTTTTTTTGTTCACATGCGGCAATTTCACTTTGATGTTTATTTTTTTCGTATTTTTGGATTGGATTTTTTCTAAATGGTTTCTCCAATCCATTCATAGTCCCTTCTAGGTCTAGTTTCTGTGTAGTCAATGAAAATTCTTTGAATTGTACGTCACGACTTGTCCTGCTATGTTTTTTAATTCGCTCTACCTTTTGATCACGTTTTTCGTTTTGCATAAGTCACAACTTTCACGTTTGACTTCTGACTTAGCTCACTCAATGTTTCAACTGAATGGTTTTTAAATCCATTCACTTAATAAATTACGCAAAATGGTGAATACAGTTAAGGTCAAAAGAGCAAAATCAAAAGAGTTGGGATAAACCGATAAAGCCCGGCCATTAAGTCATTGAGAATTAAGTTATTAGAGTGTTGACTAGCTAACATTGGTATTAAGCTTATTAGTATATTAGAATTTTGGTTTCAGAATCCAACTGAAAGTGAACGACAAATTAGATCACTTTTTGACAATGAAAAAAAATTTGTTCAATTTCTCTTCGTTTCTTTTTCTGTTTCAATCCTGATGTGCATCAAGCACGTCAACGGTGGCTTTTTTCCGGCAACTTGCCGGCTGCTTTTATTCTTGACTTGTTGATTTCAGTTAAAAAGCTGAATTAAGTATAGTTTTAGAATCCAACCGAAACTGAACGCCGATTTAGAACACTTTTTGACACTGAAAAAAATATAAAATTTTGTCAATTTATCACTTCTTTTTTTCTGATTCAATCCCGATGTGCGTCAAGCGCGTCAACGGCGGCTATTTTCCGGCAATCTGCCGGCTATATTTTAGACTTTCTTACAGTTTTTGTACTCTGCTTCACTCATGTCTAACATATTAAGGAACGTTGAAGTTTGTTCTTAAAGGCTCTTTATAAGTAGCTTTGAGAAGTATTTTTTATCGGTACATTTTGCTTTTGGACCTTTCTACTCTTAAGTAAGCTTCTTTTAAAGACACAGGAAAATGTTCATCTTTTAAAAGAAACTTTTGCTTTTCATATGAGGAGTTTCAAAGTCAATAATCAATTTGTTTTTGCAGAAACCATTAAAGTGTGGAGAAGATCAGTTCGAAAAGCAATTTCAAAATACAGAATTGAAAATTATATATTTTTTTCAAATTACGATCATGCGTATTAAATTTTTCAACTTGGCAATCCATAAACATTAACTCTCAAATTCAACTGTTTTTCATTATACTAGAGGAGATTATTTTGAACTATCCGCTCTGACATTATAAGTAATACAAATAAAAAGACAAAAGATTTTTAAATTAAAAAATTGGTTGATTTGATCTTCGTTACATGAAACCGTTTTTTTTCGTGTCCAAGGTTTTGAAAATACCCAAATGTTAAATTCTGATGAACTGAGATGAATTTTCTCAAAAAAAAAAACAACTCAAAAACAAAGAATATTTTCTGCTTTTAATTTTAAATTTTCAAAGTTGATTTTTGCTGTTTTGAGGTCGAAATGGCCTGATGTTTTTAATATTCGAAAAAATCTTTTGAAGAGAAAAAAATGGTTTTTACAATAGTTTGTAACCAGCAGAAAACAGAGAGATGTATAGAAATATTTTTAAACAATATTTTGAGGGAAAAAATAATTGATTTTTTGGAATTTTTTGGCCATATAATTAAATCAAAACTAGATCCCGAGGGTTACAAAATGGTGCCTTTTTTCTACGATGCGTAAATAAGTGAAAATTTGACTGAAGAAGAAAAAAAGGCAGCCTCGCATAAATATTCCTCCATTAAAAAAAAAATTGGAACATATCTTGTTGGCAAAAATGTTTGACCTTGAAATTAAATTTTATACGATTAACTGTTTCACGATGAGAGAGCGAAAGATGTATTTTCAAATATAATGAATTTCATCTAAGTTTGAAATCAAAATTTTAACTAAGTGAACTTAAGTTTGTAGAAATGAATATCAATTTTTTTAAAATCCATTATCAATAAACTTTTTATCAAAAATTTGCAAGGTTTTTCAGGACAATAACCAACGGGAAGCTTATCTTTGACCTAAAGTTTAAGTAGCAAAGTATGATGCCAATTTATTATTTGAGTTGTTTATTATTATATATTTTTGTTGTCCCCCATTATTAGAACTACCACGAAAAAAAAACAACCACGAAAAATTCTCCGTCAGTCACCATGTTTTATCAATCAGAAAATATGGACAGCAGACCCATTAATCAATAGTTGTATTGGAAACATCGATTTAAACTGAAATATCAAGTAAAATGACATGGTAATTGATATGGCGATATTGCATTCTGTGTTGCCGCGATAATTTGCTTCCCAAAATGCTGTGGAGTAAAATCTTGCTCACAGTTTTTTTGCTTTGCAGGCAGTAGATGATAGCAGACTCAAACGTATCCACAAAAATGTTTTTTTTTAAACGTTAAACATTAGAAAACCCATCAATTTAGTATCTTGTCTTATAAATATTGCAGGTATTTTTCTGCTTGTTCATAAGACATCCCGACACCGCAATTGCATTGATATTTGCTTTTTTGTTCCATTATAACAAAGTATGCAGCCTGATATGCTTCTGATGTAATTCGGTTTTCACTGGTGTTTAATTGCAATTATACAGAAAAAAACACTTAATTCCGAACCATTTTAAGGAGTATACAACTGATCTTAGTCCGGCAGTATAACTATTAACAAATTACTCATTTCTTTAACTTTACAACAGAAAATCTAAGTGAATTCAATTTTCGTGGCATATTAAATGAAAAAAAAACAAAAAACGCATATACGTTTTTATACGTCAACCCAACAACAGTTAGTCTAGATCATATTTCCAAATTCAAAGTCATGCCATATTGAACAAGTAACCTTCCGCAAACAAGGGTTCAAGTGTTAAACACTGAGCTGAAGAAAACTCTAAGCAGTTCGGGAACATTTTTTTGTCTTGTTTGATTTTAGTTTCACTGGCTAGTTCATTCTAATCTACTATTGCCAATCTCACAAGTGAGATCTGCATTTTGTTAGAAACAAATTCCAGGTTCCAGAGCAATTTTTTGTCCTGTTGGACTCATGAAGACTGCAAGTGACTAAAGTAGATACAGTCGGTGTCGTAAAAGCAGGTCGTAACTGTTTTTTTTATTTTCGAAGAAATTGTAATCTTTTGCTTCGCATAAAGAGTTTAACGGGTAGTAGGGTTCCGACTGCGTTTAATATCTTGAACAGATTCAAATTTATCTACAATATGTTGCCCTTCAGGCCCAGTTTAGCTATTTTTCCAAGGATACTATTAGTTTCTGCTCAATTGCGTGAAGTACAACTGCTGAGTAGTGCAAATGACCTAATACCAGTGCATTTAAGACGACTCTCAAAAGTTATTGTGCGGGTAGATTTTCTAATAGCGTAAATTGTTTTTATTCCTTTGGCCGTTTTTCGTAGGATATGTTTTACTTCCATTTGAAATGTTAATTTGCTGACTATATGAGCGCCTATAAATTTTACTTTGGTCTATTGGAATTGAATTGATAATTATCTCTTCATTAAACTCTTTCCTTTTGTTCTTACCAAATATCAAGAATTCAGTTTTTGAGGTATTAACTGTGAGTTGGTGTTCATGACAATATTAAATTAGTTTGTTGACATTTTTTTCTAACTTGGCCTTGCTTTTGTCAATGTAGGTATCAAAAGTTAAAATAACAGTATCGTCAGCATATTGTATAGGTTGTTTCATTGTCAACTCGTGTGGCCATATCATTAATATACAGATTAAATAAAAGCGGGCCCAATACTTCCACGTGGTACAACTCTTTGAAGAGTTTTTTCGTCTGATATGCTGTCTTGTAGGATAACAGATTGGCTACGGTTTGTAAGGCAATTTGTTATAAGATTTCTTGAGCATTCATCAAAACCTTATTGTCCAAATTAATATCCAAAATTTCGTAATTGATCGAATCAAAATCTTTTGATAGGTCAAGGAAAGCGGTTGTGACAAAATTGCTTATATCAGTTTTGTTTTTGATGAATTCTTTTCAAAATAATAGGGAATCGATTATTGATTGTTTCTAAAGCCATATTGATTTTTACTTAGTTCTTTGTCGTGAAGGTATTGACAATTTTGATTCCTCAAGATGGTTTCAATAATCGTAGAAAGGCACGGGGTAATGGAGATTGGGCGATAGTTGTTAGGTACTTCTGGTTCATCTTTCTGGTACAGTGGAACAACATGTGCTTGTTTAAGTTCATTGGGAAAGCAAGATAATTTGATGCAATAATTGATAAGGTAATTAAGATGAGGTGCACTTAATGAACTTTAATAGCCAATTCTGGAATGTGTGATGGTCTGATTGAATTATTTCTTCCCAGTGCCCTAATTGCATCGTGACATTCTTTTTCCGTTGCAAAGTGAAATCTAAAGTTTTTGGGTTCAGAATTGCACGCGCTGCACATTGTAGTGGAAATTAGGGGCCTTGGAACTTTCATAAAGTTCTTAAAGTAGCGACATACTTAATGTAGCAAAACGATCTCTTTTTACAATGCTATCACAAATTTCAGTGTCGTTTATAAGTGAGCAGTCAGTGATAATGTAATCAATAAGGCTTTCGGTATTGTTCGGCCGGTTTGAACGAGTAGGATTGGTTTTGTTCTGGACATGCAAGTCATTCGGAAGTATTACTGTTTCGAGCTTAGATCTTTCCAACTAATCTAAATACTTAATGTTATAAGCATCCAGAAGTATTATTTTTCCGTTTTTCTTAATTGCATTATCAATGTTATTTGCTAGTTGGTGCAAAAAATGCCTTGCTGTTTTGTTTATTGGGATTATAGGTAACATTCAATAATGCAGAAGCGCAAATTGGTAACTTCAATCATATACTCGATTTTATCCCTGAAAAGATTTAAATCTTCGCGAATTTTTGAAAAAATCTTTGGTTCAAGTATCATAACTCCGCGACCTTTTGTTTTTATTCCAACCGAAGAAATACGGCCAGCTCTAAAACAACAGTATCGTTCTTTGTCAGGATTGAAAAGTTTTTCATCATCATATTCATAGAGCCATGTTTCTGTGAAACAAAAAATGCAGTTTGGTCCCAGATCGTGTACTAGCGTGTGTAGTTGTTCCTTCTTGCTGGGAGTGCTTTGTGCTTTTAGATGATAAATTTCCAATTCGGACTCTCTTTGAGTTACTCTGATAGACTCATGTATGTTAGAAGAACAGGTCCTGGATTTATTTCTTTGTAACTTGCTTTTAGAAGCAGTGTTAAGCTAATGAAAGTATGATTTAGATTAAGAAAAAAAAAACACGACCTAAAATTAGTAACCTTGTTTGTTGAAGGTTCATTAAAGTGTTACCAAAGCCTTTGATAAATGTTCTTTTTTTGTGTTTTAGGCAGTGACATTACCACTGTTGACGCGGGAATTCTTGGGGACAACAGTAGCATAACTGAATAAAAGCTTTTTGGTTGTTGGGTTGACGAACAGAAAATATTCGATGTCATTTATAAATAATTGTAACAACATTTATCAAAATCATCAGTATTACAATAATATGTTTTTATTTTGATAGGATTGGGCATAATAGTTTGAAGCACCCTTATGGCATAGTGCAGTGTATCTTTGATTCATTGTTGATAATTATTATTGGAGGTCATAATTGGTCTGTTTGGGGGTTGTTATATGGTTTTTTCAAAAGCTGGAACTGTAATTGTATGAAGGAGCTTTATTAATTAAGCTATTGTTTTTGGTAGAGTCCCTTGGTACTAATGCTACCATTTGATGTTAATAGAAGATGTGAAAGCCAGCAGTTTTTGAGAAGATGCACACCGTGCTGGTAGTTTAAATGCACAATATCAAAATACAGAAAAATTGTATATTGTATACATTGGTATCACTATCGTTATCTTTGCTTAAGGTTTTGTTCACATTTTTAATATTAGCATTAAGAAATGATATCATGAGGGAGGGTTTATCGGAATAGTGCAATTTAATAAGATTATTAATGTTGTCAATTTTTTCATATCCCGATACTGCTCAACATTTTTCAGTGGTGGTATCTCAGAATGCAGTGTTATTTATGATTCAATTGTTTAACTTTCTCGTGTCATTATTTCTATGGCATTAATGAACTCTGACAAAATTCTCTTCTGTTTCTGAATGCGATCTGTTATTCACCTTCCCTCTTTAGTTCAAAGAATTGAATTGCACTGGGCTACTGTCTTTTTACTTCTCGAAGAGGCGTTGTTTTTTTTGTTTTTGATAAGTGAGCTAGCAAAAAACCGGAAGTAAGTAAAGTTTGATAAAATTGTTTCATTGAACAAATTAGAAGAAATAGTATTTTTTGTTCAAACCTTTGAAGCGGCGCCAGTTTTTTGGTGTGAAATAATTTTCATAAAGCGAGCGAATGTTTTGATTACGTGTGGCCTGCTTGTTCAAGCTGTTTTTTTTGGATTTTACTTTTTATAAATTGTAGATTTATTGTAGATTTTTTGACACAAAAAATAAAGAATGGAGAATTTTGCAGAAAACTTCTCATCGTGGAATTTGTATCTAGCTTGTGGACCAGAAGCTGAAGGTGAATGCAACCAAACTTCGATAGCTGATTGTACCTCTGATCACCCCTTGAGTGTAGACTCCAACTCAGAATGGCAGCAATATTTCACAGACAACACCGAACTGCTCCAGCAGATAGACAAGGACTGCAGACGACTCTTCCCGGACTACTCCTTCTTCCAGAAACCCACCAAGTACCCTGCTTCCAAATATTGTACGGACGGCTCGGGAGGAGGGGACGAACCTGTCAGCGAGGTGGGATGGGGTGCTTCTTATATGACGCTGAGGAAAAGGGTTGAGTGGGGTGTCTTCCAAGAAATTAAAGGCTCTGCACGGTTAGTTTATCTATCACATAACGAAACAAAAAAGGTGATTTAATTTTGGAGTTGTTAATTCTAGCTGTATATCTTGAGCATTTTCACCTTCCGCGCTGTATTATACCGGTTAGGTTGTTCAAGTCACTGCATCGCTATCATGAAAGATGAGAAAAATATGGAGAAGAAAAAGAAATATTGCTTGTATAATAAAGTTGATGAATGTTTTGTAGTGGCAATTATATGTTTATTAGGGGGCTCTTCAATACAACTTTACTATATACCATTATAGAGCTAAAAGAGAGTTAAACTGCCGTTAAACACGGGCGAGGTGAGTAGCCTCTTGATTGAAATAATTTCATCAGCAAAGAGTTCTGTTTCAGAAATGGTATCTCAACACACGACAGTCCAGAGCGATTAGTTGAAAGTTACTCGTTGGGCGAAGACGCCGAAGTTCACTGGGAGGTTGTGGAACGCATTCTGTTCATCTATGCAAAACTGAACAAAGCAACGGGCTATGTTCAGGGCATGAACGAACTTCTAGGACCAATCTATCACGTCTTTGCTTCCTCAAAGTGTGAAGAAACAAAACGATTCGCCGAAGCCGATTCCTTTTTCTGTTTCGTCAACCTCATGGCTGAGAATAGAGACATCTACACTAAAAGCATGGATAACTCACAAGACGGAATTCAAGGAAAGTTTTCCCAATTAAACCAGGCCCTGAAAACTTTAGAATGGGACTTGTACATATCCCTCAACCACCAGCAAATTCACCCCCAGTTTTACGCTTTCAGATGGCTCAGTTTGCTTTTCGCACAAGAGTTCAACTTGCCAGACATTGAACAGCTTTGGGATACTTTATTTTCAGACAAGGACCGCTTTTATTACGCCATAATAGTAGCAGTGGCCATGCTGTCATTGGAAAAGAAAACAATCCTGGAAGCGAACTTTAACCAAACTATGCACACTGTTCAGCACTACCAACATTCCATTGATGCCACGTTAAAACATGCTAGTGTACTTCATGAGAGGTTAGAAAATAAAGCTCTTTTCGAAATGATTTAGACAGCAGCAGCATAACTTAATGGTCAGCATAAGAAAACGGAGAGAATATGGTTCTGTTTAATAGCTGAGGGGAATTATTGGCCTTCGTTTTATTGTTCAAAGAATTTGAATTGTATCGGGGCGATGTCTTTTTAGGATTCGAAGACTAGTATTAGTGGACTGTCTTTTTTGACCCGTTATCTTGAGTGTATTTGAAAATTGGAATTGTCACACGTGAACACTAAAGTTTTTTTATGAGCAAAATGAAAGAGCAGAGAGAAAAGTGGTTTTCTGTTTACGCAGCCTTTTTGAGAGAGCCATAAAAGAGGGTGCGCAAATAATTTTTTGGTAATCAAAAGGTTTCAATCATTTTTAGGCCAATATTGTGAATTTTCTCTATCCAAGTGGAACTGAGTGACCAGTATAATTCTTTTTGATGCTTCCGGGTACAATCTGGTTTAAATTCTTGACTGTTTTTTACTATTTTTTAAAAAGATTTTTTGCGTTCTTTCCCTTTCTGTTGACTTCCTGTAATATTTGTTAATGCAAATTTTGTTATTAATTGCTCTTGAACGAAGTTTGAAGCAAGTATTGCAAACGTGTTGATCTTTTTGATGCATTTTTTTTTGGTTTTAACTTTTCGAGTGACTTCTACGCGCCCGAATTCTTCGTTTTGCGTGATATTGGTGTTTGAGTGATCAGTAGCTGAACTCAGGTGGCGGCAGTTTACTTTTCTACTTAAAACATCTTCAGTGGTTATAGTGGCGTATAATAATCTCGAATGACGTCATTTGAAGCCCCCTTTGTGAACTTAGTCACTCCCCCTTTTAGTCATGCCGTAATAGTAAAAAGAAGGAAAAGTGAGTAAATTTAAGGCGTTTTATTAATAGCCGCACAGCGATAGCTGAGGCTATTATTGGCCTTCTCTTGGTTTTTTTTTATTTCGTCATGATTTTTGTTACGACCATATGACGTCACAGCCATTTTTTGTTCATTCGTTCATGCAATTTCAACTGAATTGCATGTGTGACGTCATTTTTCGCTCTTAGTGGAGCGAGTTTTTTTGTTCATGCGCGTGATTAAATTTTTGGTCACACTTGACTTACCTCACTCTCAAAAATGACTTCCTCACTTTGAAATTGACTTTTATTTACTTTAATTCAAAGAGATAAGGTCAAATGGGTGTGTATCACTCTAAATGAAGGTTATTTGAGATCAGCTAATAGAGGCAGCAATAACTTATACAGATTTTTAATCAAAATATAACAGATCAGCCTTCAATGAAAAGACGAATTTTTTTGGTCTGTCTTTTTTACTGTTTTTTTAGACTGCCGATCTACGAATCTATTGCGGCTATTTTCTGGCAATCTGCCAGCTATGTTTTTTCATTTTGATGCTGCTAATTTTTAACGCATGCGTTATGAATGTCTGTAGTTGCAATGTTTTGACGCCTTCAATGGGCAGCCAATGGTTTTTCTTGACTTTGACTCAATTTATTTTCATAAGTTTGTGTTTGTTACCTACTGATGTCCTTTTTGCTATGTTACCTCTTGAATTCGATAATTGACAGGGTTCCTCGACCATCTAATTAAACAATGGAAACCATTTAATGGTTTTAGTTATTATTTAACGCTTTTTACGACTTTTAAAGAATATTAGTTTTGGCCGTCGATATTCTTTTATTCGTGTCTCTTGTTTGATCAATGACCGGTCAGATGTTCTTTTGAATGAGAATACGGCAGGAGAAATGTTTGAATCTATTGAATAGTTTTAGGTTATTTTTGGCTGTTTGTTTTAGATTTCTAATGTATTTTTTTAAAATTTATTGGTCATTTTTTTAGTTAGTAATTTTTGTTTTTTTTTTGCTGTCTTGTCTCTTAGTTTCTCAAACGACCCGACCTCTTGGCTCTTTAATCAGCAATAATTTAACCCAATTTAATGGTTTAGGTTTTAGTCAGAACGTTTAGTTACTTGCACTTAGTTTAGGTGTTCAACGGTATCATCATCTATCGAATTAAGAGTTGTTTCAAATGTGGTTAAATTTTGAATTAAATTTTAAAGAAAGACGTTACGCTCACTTCAAATCTGTTTCTCACTCAAATCTGTTTCTCACTCAATATTTCATCACTTTTAGATTTTCATCTCTTATTTGAGTGAATCTTCATGCGAGTCAGACCAGTGAGTAAATTTAAGGCGTTTTATTTTTCATTTTGATGCTGCTAATTTTTAACGCATGCGTTATAAATGTCTGTAGTTGCAATGTTTTGACGCCTTCAATGGGCAGCCAATGGTTTTTCTTGACTTTGACTCAATTTATTTTCATAAGTTTGTGTTTGTTACAGCAATTGCTAGCTGGCATTAGTATGAAGCTTAATAACCTTCAGTTTAGATGCAGAATAAAGTTTAGTTTTAGAATTTAACTAAAGCTGCACAACAAATTAGACCACTTTTTGACACTTGGAAACAAGTTCTGTCATCTTTTTTCTTTTTGTATTTCAATCCCTTAAAGCAATCAGGCGCGTCAATGGCGGATATTTTTTGGGCGAGTTACCGGCTATGTTTGATATTTTGAGGCTAAAATCAAGCTTTGAATGATAACAGACAAACACAATAAATTTTAGCTTGCTCTCTATCTAAGCTTGAAGCAATTATTATTGTCATGTGTCTGTTGTATTGCTTAGTTTTGTTCTGATTGTTATCTCGCCTGATTTTTAAATCCTTGACTTTTTATTTTTGAGTGAAAAAGTGCGTGAGTAATCTGATTGAATGAGTGAGAAAAAATTAGTTGTTTTGTTCATTCATGATTCAACAAAGATTCAGAGAGAGCGAGAAAGAGAGAGAGAGAGAGAGAAAAAAAAATTTGTTTAAAAAAGTTGCTTACCAAATAATTTTTTGTTCACTCGAGGAATTTTTATTTTAACTCGTATTGTATCTGACCAAGTGGTTTTTCTCAGTCAATATAACAAGCAAGAGTACGTTTGAGAGCAATTTTGACCTTTATTCATTTATTAGACATTTAGAGGTTAACAGGAACCTTTTTCACGTATTAATCTATTGGCGATGCTTGCATTCTTTGTCAAGTTTTTAGTCTACGTGGAGGTACTTTTGTTGTAGTTAGTCTTTTTCGAGGTTTTGATTGCCTTTTGATTTAACTCGTATCAGATAAAAGATGCATTTGCTTAAGATAAACGGTCAAATTAGGTCGAAATTTGGCGAGATTTTGTTTATATTTAATGAACGTATATTTTTGTTTATCGTGCTTTTCACTGCTATTTTGTTTACTTTTTGGGAAAAAATTGTTATCCGATTTTTTTCAAAAAGTTTACAAGTTTCAGATTTCTTTTCCCATTTTTTATTTCTTCTTCCCTTTCGATTTTTGTATTCAATAGTTGTAATGATATTTGAGTAGGTTTGCTAGGAAATTGTTATCTCGATTCGGACGTGGAAATATTCGGCTATGGTTTTTAAATTCTCTTCTGCCTTTAGTTCATGGTTTCCGTTTTACACTACTGATTTTCCCGCTTGACTTTAAACGCAACGGGATAAAATAAAGGCCTTGTCGTGAAGTCATAGTGCAAATTAAAATCAAAGTTCGTGCAAATGTTTTTGTATTCGGATTAAGCCTAAAAAGGCTACTGTTTAAATGTCGAACTCTTTAATTGTGCAATTGAAAACTGCTCCAAATATATTTTTCACCTAAAAAGGCGGCCAATTTTTATCCGTTACGTTTCTTTTTCTATCACTATGAACTTCGAGGGATTGGTTGAGGTTGTTTTCCGGCAATCTGCCAGCAATGTTTTTTTTTTCAAAATTGTTTTAGTGGTCGAATAAGCTGTATTACCATCCGTTTTTCATTGAGTCAAAGTGCTAGACTTTATCAAATTTCGTCAATTCTATTTTAGGAGTTATTGGCCCGACCGGTGTGAGGTTGGATGGAATAGAGCGCCCGCCAAGTTTAACTCGTAGAGCTTCCAAATTAGTGAGCCTAATGCTAGCAACGCGAGTAGTTTTAGTTGTTGTAAATTATGCGATGTAGCTGTGGGTGTGACTGAAAGTGTCTCTTTAATTAAAAAAAGGTCAATTAAAATAAAGCCCCTCCCCTAAAAGGGTAGTCGGTCAACTGGGGGGGGGGGGGGGCAGCAAATCAACTCCTATATAAATCCTGACATAGTCAAAAATATAAAGCATCAGATGCGAAAGATGGAGAAATTAAGGCATCAGAATTATAATCAGGGTAGATATGATAAATAGCAATCAAAATATAGTGTATGGTGATTTTCAATCAGGATTCTCTTTAATGAGCCCCTTTAATTCAAAAATTATAGTAACAAACATGTTTAAATATGTATTGTTTACTTAACTACTGTTCACAGGTATCAAAATGCTGTATCGAAATCTAACGAGAACTCTTGGAGTTTATCTGCCTCAAATGAGTCGAGAGAACATAGATCGACGCTAAATTGGCTGCAGCAGAAGTTCCATTCCGTGAAAAGTGCAGCTTCAGGAGGTCTGATAACGACTAATGGTGCTAATTCAGAACCACTATCAGCTTCCAATACCTCAAATAGACCACCCTCTGATCGAAAAATTAGCGCTAACAATCGATAATGTTTCTTCCAAGCAACTCAACGTTATCGCAAATGAACAGTTCTGATTAATTGAATTTTTTGATCGGTTTCTATCGTTAATTCAAGCATTTTTGATTTTTTTTGTAGAGGCTAATACTAATGTGTCAAACATAGCGACTTTGGTAAGCATTTCGGATCTGTTTTTGCCCCTCTGATCAAAATTTGTCATAATCTATTAGAAATGAACTTTTGCGTGAATGGCTTTCAATGCCTTGTAAGGTGTAAGAGTAGCCTATTAAAAGCATTGAAAGCCATTAGTATAATTGCGTCTTATTCTTCAAGGGGTATTTAAAACAAATTGAAGAAGGGATGATTTAACGATTAGTGAACCGATCTGAAAAAAAATCTATAACTGCCTTATAACTGTGGAGCTCAAAATCATGTCAACAAAATTGTTTCAAGTTAAGCCTGATTGGCTGCTGTGCACAATACTTGTTAAAATGGAAAATTCCCCGAAATGTGACAGGTTGATCATCAATGTGCCCGCTTTTTGTGAGGGCAGAAAGGGTTTAACTTCAAACTTTGTTGACCTGACCTATCTGTCTTCAAAAGGTGCAAGGATCTGTCTGCTTTTTTGTTTGAGCATTGTATGTTATATCTGATTATTCGACAGTAGTTAGATTTGCAGTAATATCAGTACAATTAAATTATATATCGCATAAAACTTTTTTTTCAGAAAAAAGTATTTCTATGAAAAAAAACGACTTCGGAATCTTCCGTTTGCCCCCCCCCCCCCATTATTCAGTAAATCAATATATGAAAATATGGCACCACGTGTGTTTTGAGAGTACAATCAAGATGCGCCCACTAAACTGGGACGCATCTCAACGACCATTTATCAACCAGTCTATCCCGTGATTATGGATGAACCTTAAGTGTGAGTGAAAAGTTGTCACTGACTGGAAGCATCATTGAAAGTATCACAAGCAGCCAAGAGACAGGGCAATAGTTTCAAAGGACTACAGAATTATGAAGTGGTTACGCAGTTTTTTCTTAAAAAAAATAAGTTAATGCCAGCCAATGCGGAACGTTATTAGATATAAGCAATAGCACCCAACAAAACATTTAAAAATCTCGAATGAATAAGTGAACTAACATTTTGAAATACAAATCGCGGAGATTGGCTTTTCTTCCATTGGATGACTTAAATGAAAAATAATCCAAAGGTTTATTTGCGCCCATTATTGGCTTTCTCTGCGTAATTTATAAAGGACCTCCGGAGTTCTATACAGTATTGGAATTCTGTAGAATGTGTACCTGCTATTTGAGTGATATCAACAGTTCAGGATGTTTTGCAAATTTTGATCTGTGTTCGCTTAGACTGGTTAGTTGTACATTTTAAAAAATGCTTGTTAGACTGCAACCAATGAGCTATATACGCCCCAAGCTTGTTCAATTTTTAGTTTCCTCTAATTTTTTTTTGCCTCTAAGTAACTATTTGTTTCAATTCCACTAGAATTACACATAAAATATTAAACTTGTTGCTTTTATGAAACCAACAATTTTGTTGCATTAACGCTTATCTTGTTTTAGGGATATTTGATGAATATAACCAGGTCATCAGTTTTTGGAATGTTTCATGTTGAGCATGTAAATTTTCATTATTAACCGCTTTGTTTTTAAGAGGTAACAATAAATAGGTAAGAATCTTTCCGTTGCAATTTAAGCAGTCTTGATTTTTAAGGATAATGATTTTAGTTACCTTAGAATAGTCCGAAAAAACTTATAGCTGAGAACGAAAAGTTGAGAGTATTGTTAGAAAATTCTAAGCAACGCATAATCCGTCTTTTTGGTTTAAAATTGAGTTATGCAGCTGAAACCATAAAATTTTGGAACTGGTTCCGTTAGCGTTCGTTCTGCCAATACTGAAAATCGTTGAATGGCAGTAAAGTTCTATGACTGTTTTTCAGCTCTGAGCGAAGTGGGAACGGAACGCCTTCGTCAATCACATTTCATTACGTGGCCAATTTCTGAAAAGCAAACCTCGTTAAATTTGGAGTTTTGTGGAATTGAGTGAGGACACGTTTTGAGGAACAAAACGTGTCCCCACATTTCACGAATCATACTTTTTTCGACGATGGATTTAAGTTACGTAAAAGGTGTAAATAAGTTATTGTATCGTGAAATGGGCTCACATTTGGTCACGAGTATTCACGGGTAATTAACCTCCAATTTGGTTTAATTAGCCTAGAGCTTCATTTCCCGATTTTTGTTCCTGGATAATTGAGACCAAATTCGAGGTCTCAGTTGTTTTTGTGAACATTGTTATTGGTAACTTTGTTTATTGTGAATGCGCTTATTGTCCTCTTAATCCACCAATAGTATCGACAGGAAATTTTAGAAATTAATCAATTAGGTTTTTCTTGTTGGTAATTAGATGCTCTAACAGGGTAAAATAGTGACGTGGAAATGAGTTACCTATAGTGTTATGAGTAACTAGTGGCTTATGGCGTAGAAAAGAAAAATTGTCCGAGGTTTTAATGACAACGCTTTATGAAAAGTGGGGGCACATATAACCAATTTTGAAGGAAATATGAGCTAAGTTAGCCTAGTGTTCCTCTTTTCCACACACGTTTGAAACTCTAATCTTAAAGCATGGGTCGTGGAAAACCTACAACAGCGAGTTTGTTTTTCTCAATTTTTGGGACATTGGCCAAGTAATGTTAAATCTAAATTAAAAACTAGTAGTTCTGGTGTTTGTTATATGTTTTATATATTTTTTTCAGCAGTGAAAATTTCTCCAACGACATTTGTTTGAGCATCTAATACATGTGAGTGAATTTTACGATTATACTCAGTCAGTATCCACAAATTTGTCTCATGTGTGATTGTAGAGTAAGTATTTGGTCATCAGCGCGTAGTACTTCTACTCTAAGTATTGTACGCGCAAGGTAGCTTTATGTAATTCTATCTGAGTAACCGACACTGGAAAATACTGAAGATAAACTCCAATCAGAATTTGAATTGCTTGCGCTTTTTCAGCAATACAACACTTTGTGTGCAGTCTTGCAGCGAATAAAGATCACACCAAAATCATTTTGAGCTGATTTAAGCCGTCATTTGGTATATAGGGAAAGCCATTTAAAACTGTTAGCACACCCGGCAGATTACCGGAATATAGCCGGTAATGAATCTCATGACCACAAATGGAATTGAACAGAAAAACACAGAAAACAAAAATAAATTGTTTTCTTGCAAAATGCAAATTAAATGAAAAATTAAGAAAATGTTTTGTAAAATACCTACTCCTGGTTGTTAATGGGAGGATAGAAGGCTTATTAACAACATCAATTAGCATTAAAAATGTTAATTGAGTATAAATAAATTATTGTTTTTAAGGGTATCAAAAATTGGGTTTGTTGGTTTTATCTTGTTTCAAATTCTGATTTAGTTCATCGACGTTGACTCTGTCGATTTCAGATTGAGCAGAATAAGTGAAAAATGGTGAAAATAGCTTGGAAAAGTCGAAATAAAAAATAGCTTTGAAAATTCAAAATGTTGAAAAAAGGCAAAATTAGGTTAAGCAAAACCAATTTTAGTGGTACAAGTCCTGAACTACAATTAGACAAACTTTCGTTGACTAGGCCCTAAGTTCACTAAACATTTAATGAAAAACCATGTAAAAACAGATACAAAATTGAAACAACAGTAAAAAAGAAGAACCAATCAAATTGACCTATGTGAACAAAAAGCCACAGTCGAGATAGCGAATTTCTGTTCGAACACAGTTTTCTCACTCTATTTTAAAACAAGGCGGCTCGTTAATGTGCGTTCGCACATGATGTTCCGACCCGAGCTCATCTACATTTTTGACTTAATTGTCAACCAAATGAAGAGATAACAAAAATAGATGTTTGAATTTTTAAAAAATGCTACATTTTAAGTTAATTAAACACACTAAATTCTGCCTCGATGAAATATCAATCATAGGTTTCGTTCATGTAACATCAATAACTCATCACAATAAGTCGTATGGCAAAGAAAAATACATCAAAACCACGAAATTTTTGAGAAAACCCATAGTATCAAAGTCAAAAAATTCTACAGTTTTCAACGGAAGGCATTTAATACGCTAAATTATGCCTAGATGATGTGACGACTAGGATGTTTGTCATTCAAAATTTATCAATAAGACATTACAACAAGTCATTGACTATGAAAACAACAACAAAAACAGGCAAAATCCAAAAGTTCGGTAGAAAATTGAGAGAAGAAAGTGTCGAAGCTATTTAAACCATAAGCTTTTTTCTCTGAAAACTTTTTCAACGATCCATTGAACGTCTTCACTAAGCCAATGGGAGCTATCAATATTAGGATAATGTAATGCGATTTCAAAAGGAACCAAAATTACTACAAAAAAATCCAAAAATTATAAAAATTATGAAAACTCGTGCACCGAAGTAAAAAAAACCAATAGTTAGAAGACAAAACCGCTAACTAGATAAATTGTTGCTGATGTAGAAAAAAAAAGGTTCTCTCATTACCGAGACTGACTTACAATCCACGAAAATAAGCCTAAGATTGATTTATGTTAAAAAAAAATATTTTAAAGTCTTAACAGCCATTAAACTCAAAAGCTTTCATAGGAATTCAATGAATACGCTCAGCTATGCCACGATGTGAATACAAGGATTTTTATGATGTCTAAGTAATCAATAAGACATCACAATATATCTTATGACTATGAAAAAAAAACAACAAATACAGGCAAAAATCAAAATTTCTTTAGAAAAATGGGAGAAGAAGGTGTTGAAGCCATTCAAACCATATTTTTTTCTCAGAAAGTTTTATCTATGATCCTTTGGACGTCTTCACTAAAGGAAGATGTAGCCATCAGTATTAGGATGACGTGATAAGATTTCAAAATGAACCAATAAAACGAAATGTCCAAAAAAATTTTTAAAAAATTTGAAATCTTGTGGCGTTGAAGACGTATAACAAATAGTTATTTGATAAAGCCGCCAATGAGATTAACTTATGTTGCATTCGTATGAAGGAGTTCAATCCATTTCTTACTGAGATGAACTTACAGTTCACAAAAATAGGTTTATGATTTACTAATTTTAAAAAACTTTCGGAAATTTATTTTCAAAGTCTTAACAGCCATTAGCTGTCCACTCACAGCACTAGATAGGTTCACTTAATGCTCATTAGCAAATCTATTGCACCTTTAGTCAATAAGTTTATGCCATAGGATGATAAAACTTTAGTAAAACCTCAAAAAATAAATCAAAATTTCATTTGAAATTACGAAATTTGAGATACTAGTCCAAAAAAAAAACATGAGCGATCCCTTCGAAACAAATTTTTTGTTCATTGGGCTCCATTTGATTGTAAAAGTGGTTTGTCATTAACGGAACTTCGATATTAAAAGTGTCTAGTAGTCTCTAGGTGACTTGAAAAAACAAAAAAAATGCAAAATTTTCTAAAAAAAAAGAGCTCCCAAACCTAATTCGAATTTTTTTTATATTAAACTTCCCTCTAAGACTAGAACTAGTCTTTATTATCTCCTTTCGTCTATTAGAAACCTAAAATTGATTTACTTTTTGGCCTGAAATCTAGTTGTGAATTAAATTTTTCGTAGAAAAAACGTTAATTCGAACGAAAATTACGGTAAAAGTGAACAAAAGCGAACCAAATATCCAGTGTTCACATGAAACTTTAAACCTCGATAACTCCTCGAAAAAAAACGAAATTCAAAAAAATCTTTTTAATTTCGAATTCTACGCTGGACGAGCTTTTTAATGATACCACGCACATTTCTCTACGATGAATATATCGGTCGGCCAAAATTCACGGAACAAAAAAAAACCATTTGAGTATATAGTTCCTCCCCCCAACAAGTGGGGTCGGAACAATTAGTCTGACAGAATGCCGTGCTGACAAAACTACTCACTTTTTCGATTCGACGTGTTTCGGCTTCAAAAATCATGAAAATCTGCCAACAGATCCTAAAAGAAAAGACAGCGCTGCGATACAAATTAAATTTTTTGAATTGTAAATAACACTGATATTTAACAGAAGTTTCCAACAAAAGGCAGTTTAGAAAATTTCACACATTAAAACTACTACCTTTTTCGCTCCCTTTTTTTTACTTCAGTGTGACTAAAATCACCACTTTAACTTGACTTCACATTGACAAGAAGCAGTCAAAAGTGTGAACAGATCTATGATTAAATCAGCGCCTCAATACAATCAAGATCAATTATATTCAAAATATAGGAAAAGAATAATAGCAAGATGCGAAGATGACGCAGATATTGATCATGATGTACTTTCAAGTTCTATAGCAGAATTGCAAACAAGAATAAAAAATTCTGTTTTATTAACAGACAAAATTCGAGCGATTTGTTCATGAATAGTGATAGAAGACAGAATGAGATGGGAACTCTTATCAAAACCATTTCTGCGTTCAAAAATGTATTTCGGCGTCTGCATTAATTCTTGGATTTTTATGATAAATTTTTGGTGGTGAGCAAAGTTGAGGTTGCTGCGAAGGCGAAGAAAGTCAGAGAAAGAACGTGAATGAAATATTTTGATTGTATCAACTGAGACTCGCAGTCAAAAAAATCCAGAGCATCTGCTAAATAATCAGTTTAGTCAATTTTACATGTTGTCCTGTTTTAAGCTATAAAACCTGAGTCAAACAAATTTCCTTTTAGTTTGTTATTGAAAAAGCTTGAGCGTAAAAACGTAGACAAAACGACTGAATAACATTTTTGAAAGCGGTTTTTTTGAAAATGAAGGTCGATCCACAGCTTTTAAAATTTTGAGTAGTATATTAGAGGCGAAATTTTGAAGGGAAGTTAAAGGGACTTTTGAAAGTTTCTAATAGTAGGAAAATTGATGGTCTAAATTAGATTTCGGGCAAAGTATGTAGACTTTGATGTGGTAATAAACGCAAAACTGATCAATAATGAAAGGAAGCAATTTGAAGTGATACCAATGAAATGGAAGCAACACGTGCTTAAAAAACTTATGTTCAAAAATTACGAGAAATGTGAGTTTTTCAAATTAATCCAGCACAGGGAAAAGATTGATTTTCCTTTGAAACAGGCAAAGAACAGCTGTTAAACAAAAGCCTTGTTTGTTACAATTGCTTCAAATTTATGGATCTTTTATGTTTGTGCCCCCCCCCCCTGTTTAAGGGGTGCGTATTATTTGAAACACCACTCAGAAACACGTGACATATTACATAATAATTTACCATGTAATAGAACGAGCTCTGTAACTGAGGATGCGTAACGTACTCGGGCGGGGGGCACAGGCGGAAAAGATAACAATTTATTGGTTTTTTCGGGATGTTCAGTTTGAAGAAACTAAAATTAATTTATCGAAGATTAGTTCGTAACTTGACTGACAGATATCGGATAGTTAGCTTCAAGAACACAGCATACACAAAGTCTCAGTACACTGTGCGTTAACAAATATTGCAGAAACAAATATAATAACTATAAAAAAATAATTCTACCAAACTTTCATTTAATGTAAATTTAACAATGAGCGCCAAACACCAGTGACTCAACAACAAAGCAATATACAGCAAGCAGTATATCAGACAAGGAGGCTCGGTAATGTGCGATTGCATATAAGGCTCCGGCTCCGACCCCGTTCATCCACAATTTTGGCATATTTGTTTACCAAATGAGGAACAGATAGAAAAACTCAAAAATTCATGTATTTTTTTAAAAAAAATTGGTGTATGAACAAAAAGCTAGCCTCCAAAGCAAATAACTCAGTAGAGTAAAAAAAAATGATGCATTAGATTGATGAGATATGCCAATATTAAGAAAGCGAGTCAAAACGAACAGCAAAATCAAACAACAACAACAACACATTAATTTCATCAAAAATTTTGTCTGTTTTAAAAAACAAAACTTAATAATAAAGTTAAAATAGCGTCAGATAAAACTGAACCTAAACAAAATAACTTTTAATTCACCAGAAAAGATATCGGACCGGTCCAAAATAAGGCTTGGTAACATTTAGACAAAAAAAAACCGAAAACTGTAAAGTTAAAAAAATTGCTTTTATTTAAAAAAAACAATAAAATTCAAAATAATGAAAACCATTAAAAATCAACTAAGATATTACAACTGTCGGTATTCAATTGTTTGTGCGGTTACAAAAAGAACAACAAATAGACAACAAACGAAAAGTCAATTAAAACTTGACCGAAAACGATTTCGAATCCCTAAAGCCACACTTTGGCCCTCAAAATTTTTTCATTTGCACCTTCTGCGAACACTATTAATGTATTATGTGACCCCTCATTAAAGAAACTAGGTAACAGGTAGACAAAAAAAGAAAAAAAGAGGCAAAATTAAGTAATGGTTGTTTTTTTTCGAAAAAAATTACTTCCAAAGACAAGAGAGCCAATAATTACAAAAAGAAATAATTAGTTACGTTCGTGAATTTTTCCAAAGGGAGCTCTTGTGAGCTGCAATTATCCAGAATATGGCTCACGTCTACAAAAAGAACGTCAAAAATTATTTATTTTTTTGTGAAAAACCCGTGTCGAAAACAGTAAAGTCGAATTCTTTAAAAACGTTTAGATCTGTGACGCCAATCCCTTTTAACACCTTCCCTTGACAACAATAGTGTCATAATTGGCCTGTAATTAACGAGACCGGGTAACAAACAGACAAAAAAGGATTAAAAATGCGAAGATAAAATGTTTCTTATTTTGGAAAGCAATTGTTTTCAAAGCCATCAGCTATGTACTAATACCAGAATATCGGCTCATCTATTCTTCCATAAAATGAAACCCGGAAATTGTACAGGAAAATTTATACGACTAAAAAGAAAAACTGGAAATGACAGTTAAAGACAAAATTAAAAATCCAACTATATTCTTCGAGAAAGCAGTGTCGAAGCCGTTAAAACCATAATCTATATCTTTAGGGATTATAGCATTGGAAATTGTGCTTTATTTTGAATGCCAATATTCTGATATATGAACTGTCACTAACGTGATAATGTGACAAAACTATAAAACATGAAAAATGGGCAAATACCTAAAAATAAAAAAAATGCGAAATATGGTAGATTCAAAGTCAGAAAACTATAACTTAAGGCGTAGAACAGCAAAAAAACATTGAAATTGAAATCAGTAGAAAGAAGAAGCAGTCTTTCATTGCTGACACTAAGCTACAAGCTGACCAAATTAAGAGAAAAATGGAGGCAAAGTTCAGTAAGCTATTTTTCATTTAAAATCAATCACTTTTAAAAGTTAAAACGACCATAAGCTTTCAAATAATAAACTAAATACAATATTTTGGAGCTAATTAGGAAGCCAATTGGACCTATCACTAGTGATTTTTGATTTGAAATGTTCTGTTATTTAGCTAATATAAAAAAAGAACAAATGTTTTTAATAAAAAAGACCGACTGATTACAATCCGAATTATTTTTGGATTGTAACAGTCCGAAGCTAGCAAGATTGGTTCAAAACTAGCCCTGCTAATGCTGTTCGTCCACTAAGAACACTTATTTTTTGAAATGTCATAGATATATATTTTTTGTTAGTTAAAAAATCAAAAATGAATGCTGCGGTTTTGATAATCTATGAGTAAAGTTAGCAAAAAACGGCAAAGTTTCAACTACAGAGCACTCTCAACGGAAGTTGAAGTAAAAATATCCCTTTTTTGAATCTACAAAGATTGTGTTAGTGGTTTTTGGGTGTGCACTTCCTCCAAATTCAATCAAAGTGGACTGAAGAAACTTATTTCGTGCTGTTTTTGATGAAAAAGTCTGAATTTTGAAATATTTAGCCCAAATTTTTGACAACAAAATTAAATAAAATAGCCGACTATATTTTTTGTCTTTAAAAGTAATATCAACAACGCTTTCTTGCAAAAATTTTTACAAATTGTAGCAAAATTGGCCAAATTGTAGTCAAAAATTCCGAAAAATGTGAATAAAATCAACGGAATTCACTCTGTTTTCTCAAAAGTTTAAACCTCGATAACTCCTTGTAAAATACGAAAATCGAAAAAAAATTCAATTCTATATTCTACGCTGGACGAGCTTTCTATTGATACCAGTCTCAACTCTGTACGATGAATATATCGATCGGCCAAAATTGTCTGAACAAAAAAAAACCCATTTGAGTATATAGTTCCTCCCCCCTCAAGAGGGGTCGGAACAAAAATAGGAAAAACTGGATTTTTGTAAAGAATTTCTTACTAACTTTGAAAGTAAGGGGCATGCTTATCACCGCAAGTTATTACTGCAAGATGCGCTACCTGTAATTAACACAATTCATGCATAGAATTAGCGAAATGTTGAAGACAAAAAGTACCCAACTAAACCAGATTGTCACATAAGCACACAAAAAATAAATAATGTACTTTATAACTGTTTTTGTCTAGAGTCTTTTCATCGTTAGCTAATTTTTTGCTATAAAATATTTTGGAAGTTGAATCACTTAGTGATGACACTTTCGAGTTTCAGGAATGGGTTATGTGCGAGCCCAGAAGCCGATTAAAGTTAATATTTAGTTTAAGTTACCTTAGTTTCCATACGAACGAGCTCATTGCTGTAATGGAGAGGAGAAGGAGGCCAATACAGAACAGATTTCCCTCAATCATAGTTCCAGTTGTCTTGGATTCTTTCCGAAGGAAGGCATTTCTGCAATTCTTCGTCCAGATCCCATCACGACAGAAAGGAAAAGTCAGAATTGTCAATATGACGTAATTGATTATATAATCGGATCTATTCTGTTCTCCCCCCCCAGTGTATTTTTGACCCCCAGATACCTATTATATGTTGTTATAGAGCACGTTACTATGTAAGAAAATAGCACGTGCGCCTGAGGGTCATAAAAGATTTATGCTCACTAAAGCTGGGGGGGGGGGGGGGGGGCGAAACAGAAGACATCCATATAATCAATTACGTCATAATGACAATACTGACTTTTTCCTCTATGTCGCGATGGGATCTGGACGAAGAATTGCAGAAATGCCTTCCTTCGGAAATGACTTCTTTCGGTGCATTTTAACGGGAAGCGTAGATTGTGCATGAAGACATTTCGATAGCGGGAGGAATTCTTGATGCCATAAAAGTGATCCCAAGTTAGAAGGATGATTTGATATTGAGATGCGAACAGGAGGAAAGAACCAATCCCGCGAGATAGTTTGCACGACACAATACCTAATTGTGAGATGCTCGCGAAGCCTCACTAACGAAGGCTAAAAGCTCAGAATTGAAGAACAATCTTGGAAAATTATTTTAAAAAAAAACTATTCTGAAGTTAGAAAAAATGAAGCTATAATTGACAATTTAGGGTAAAACTACTGTGGCTTCCAATAAAATGAATACAAAAAGTTACGTACAGCTCAAGATTTTAGATTTTTGTTTAAAAAAAGCCTCAGACGCATCAAATAACACCTTTTGAGTCCATTTCTGAGCCCTAGAAAGGCGTCATAACACTAGATGACGGTTTGCGGAGATTTCACAAAAAAATCTAACATGTAATCATTCTAATTTTCTTAAGTAAAAGTACTTCGGTAAGACTAGCCAATTAAAAATCTAAGGTCAAGTGACTATAGCACCTATTAAAAAGAACACCAAAAGGTATTAGTCCACACTTGGTTGTTTTCCTATAAACAATGGCATTAGAAAGCTACGTACACTTGAACATTTTTCAAGAAAACAACCATCAAATCAGACATTTTTCAATCCATTTTTCTTTCTCTGGTAACGCGTCAAAAAGCTTTTTTATCTTACATATAATGAAGGCAGAGTGTTTTTGCAAAAGATATAATCTAAAGATCTAAGCAATCTAATGACACTTTCATGTTCGCAAAAACTTTTCTGCTTCATTTTTATCCATAAGTTTTCAATTGAAATCCGGTCTGGACATACTGGCGAGTTTTGAAAAATCATTTTTTGTTTTATTTTTAACAAGGCTGCATAATCCCTTATCCAGCCTATTTTATTATACGGTGCTCCTGTTTGGTCTCCGTCCTTAACTATGCTACACCAACTTGAACGTTTCCCGTATAAAGTCCTTCGTTGGATAATACGCTGCTCATCATATGTTTCAAGCTTAGAATCCCTTCAGTTACTTCCTGTGCGTTACAGCTTAATCAGAGATGACATTGTATTCCTTTGGAAGCTTTACAACGGGGCCGTTGACGTACAGTGTAACTTTCAGTTTACATCTTTGCCAACACGATCTTCCTCGAATGGACTGTTTCGCGTCCCTACAGCCCGTAAGGTCTCTTCAGAAGACAACTTTTTCATTCGAGCAACTCGAGCTGCAAACGAGCTCATCCGGTTAAAAATCATTTCATTCAAAATGCCATTAAAAACTCTGAAAAGTTCCCTCATCAATTACGTGAAATCCAGAACATCAAATTACTATGATATGAACTGTTCGTGTTCACATTTTGTCAAGTGTTATTGTACATTTTGTCGTGCATAAGTCATACATGTGTGTTTTCTTAAACCTAATCTTCAAAGGAATTAAGTCACTTTTGTTACAATAGAATATTGCTTTTGGGAATTCGTCTGATTGTACCTCTAAATGTATTGTTCAGAAGAAAGCGATGGGTTCTTTAGTCTATTATAGCATTGCTTGCTCATTTTTTGAAAATATAATGATAGCATTGAAGAGTTATCTAAAAAACAGGGTCTAAACGTTATACCTAGGCACAGCTTTGATTACAAGTAAGAGAAACTTAAATGTTTTGAATAACATAATAGAAAAATTGGAGACAGATACTTAATTTTTCTCAAAATGTTTTTCTCTCAACGTATATTGTTGATATGGGCAAGTAAAAATGATGACTAACTGAAAACCACCGAAAAAAAACGCAGTGATAAAAATTGCAGCTTAAATATAGATTATTCATGCCATCTAATCCTTTTTAGTAGAAAAAGCGCAAGTTATAAGTATAAAAATAAAAGACGCTGTCTCTTTTAAAACTGTTTTGTGCTGTTTTGCGAACCATAATTGTGGATAATTTTGCAATTTCGAGAGAAAACCAAATTAAGGGAACTTACTTTGAAAAAGTCAATTTTAATTTTGTTGAGCTGACAGTTCCTACCTGTTATTTTCCGAATTCCCTTATGAATCCTCTAATTGAGGTTAAAAAAATTGATAGCAAAAAAACAATTTAACAATTTACGCCGCGCTATTGTTCAAAGGAAAACGTTTGACATCATCAAACAAACATCTTAAGTTTTTATTTTTTGAATCATTTTTAAGGAAAATTTTTATAAGTAAAAATACATCCTGATAACCTTTGCTCAAGCCATAATAGTATATGATTTCAATACTGTGACCTGGGTTTCTTGGATTTTGCTATTGAATTTGACCTCTTGCAATTTATGTTCTTTTGAAACATAAAAACAGATAGACTTAGATAAAAGTGTTATTTTTGAATTGAAGTGAAAAATTTAGGAAAAAGCATCAGTGGATTTAGGCATTCTCTTTTAGTTCGGAAAACTGTTGGCTAGAAAACTAAAACTGACATATTCAAATATTGGAAAAGAACAGTTTGAAACATGATGACGGCAGTCCTACTTTATTGTTTTTCAAAAAAAGTTCCTTTTGCTTACGAATCCTAATATCAATCATAAGAGTGCATTTTGCCGTATTTTATGAAAAACTCTAAATAATAGAACTGGGTTTTTGGAAATAACATCTGGAAACTTAAAACAAGATTGCCTTCAAGATTTGGAAAAGTTATTTTAATAGGAGAGGTCTTTAAAAGTTTTTTATTTGATGTCAACTTTGGACAAATAAATCGTCGTCCCTACAAATACAACCAAAATAGTGGATAAAAATCTAAGGTACATTTTATTTTTGACTACTGAAATAATTTGAATCAATGGTTTTCAAGGGTCTCTTTTTTGTTTCTTTAATGCATCTAATTCTCTTTTCCTTCATGAAAGGCACACTGCTGATATCTGTTCTATTACTAAGGGATGATACTAGGGGGTAATATTGAGACCAAAAATTGGTTGCAACCACTGAAATTCTAGATCTCTGATGCAATTTCTCTTGTTGCTAAAGTGAACGTAGAGTTCATCAAAAGTTTGTCTTGCTGTTTTCCACTACATTTAGTAAAATCAAGCTGAAGTCTCAAAATGGGTTTAATCAGTGGAACATTATTTGCGTCACAACACGCTGTTTTTCTGCTCTAACTGTGGATTACCATTGAAAGGGTAACTATGGAGTCCTTTTTTGAAATTGGTACCTTTAAAAGTTGTTATTTTAATCATGCTGGAGTGGTCAAGAAAAATTGCGCGTAGGCGCGAAGGGCGATTCTTTTTCCAAATTGGCTTGAAAAATGAATGAGAAGCTGGTGTTTGCACAAACTTTTGATTTCACAAATCAATTTTATTCACGTAAGACACGTCGTCTTCTTTTTCCAGTATTTCATCTCTAATGTGATAGATTTGTGTTCTAAATGCACCTATTAGCAACTGATTGAATTCATCAGCGGGTAACTATTGTTTTTAATGACTGAGACTGATTATTTTCATAAATTATTAGTGAACATTTGATTTTTTACCCTGTTTTTTTAATTTTTTCCTTTCTTTAAATAGTTTCACTAGAAAAAGTCTCATTGGTTGCTAAGGAGGCATAAATGAACCTAATTAATGGTTCGATTTCATGGCTAGGGTTTTAGTCACTTTGACGCTGTTTGTTCTCAGAAATTGTGATAAATATTTTTACTGTTTGTTGTCTTAGTTTTTATCTTATTAGGATAGGCCTCATAAGTCGCTAGTGAGAAATGCTTAATCAATCTAATATATTCAGTTCAAAGCGAATGCTTTCTATGTCTTTGACACTAATTGTCATCACAAAATATTATCAACTTTTTGAGTTTTGGGAGTTTTATTGTCCAATTTGTTGTGTTATCTGTTCTTCTTATCAATTACAGGTCTCATCTTTGTTTCAAAAACGCTGTTCAGTTTTTGTGAAGTTCTGATCACTGCTAGTATTTAATGTACTTTTTGGTACCTTATCCCCTAATCTTGTCCCCAACAGATGTCATCGGTTGCTTATGAGGACTCAATTAATCGAATAAACTGTTTCATTCCGTAGCTATTGCTTTCTGTGGCTTTTACACTATTTTGTAAAATAAAACGTGTTTAAGATCTTCTTGTGGAAAATTGTTTGTATAATTGTTTTCTTATTATAACTTGTCCTCATTGACATGATTTATTGTTTGATTATGAGAAATAAGGATCTATTTAGGCGCTTGCGTTTTTTGTAGTCATTTTGATTATTTTTACTTTTCAAAAAACTTGATTTTTTTGGGCTCACTTGTTTTTGTTTTTCTTGCGGTCTTATCGCTTAGTCCAATTTTAAGGTAACGTTTTAATTGACTGACAGACCATTTGTTTTCGAAATATTTCCGTGAGTTTGTGAATCTTGCCTACTATTGTAATTTTGTTGTCTTTTTCGGCCATCAATTTTTCCAAGAAAAATTTTGTGATTTTATTTTTAGATTTTATGATTAGCAGTGGTTGAGGATTAAGGCATGTTGTTAAGAGGTTCTCTGACTGATTTTTCAGCTTTTTGCCAATTTTCGTTTTTGCTGTGTCTGTCCACTAGGCAGTTGTATCTTATACTCATTCTAAGGATTCGTAGAACCAATAGACTTTCTAAATTGTTTTTAGAGATTCCTAAAAGAGTGATTCTTGGAAAAAATATTTTCTTACTGTTTTTAATTTTTTAAAGTCGAGTTAAAGTCTTTTCATGGGTCCATCATTGGTCTTTTCATATGTCTGCTATCTCTAAGTTCGCCATTAAAATTGTCCGTGCAATATTGCATATAAGGTAGTCAGCTTGCATGCTCCTTCATTTTTTACGATTCAGAAGAACCACTAATCACTCAAAAAGGTGCATTATTTTTGAAAAAGATATTTCATAATTTTGTAGGGGAAAACAAACTGAATAACGCCAGAATTTTGTCATGCCTAATGGGACTAGGACCGATACACTTAAGCTAGCTGGTTTCATCAAATCAAATAATGTGGTAATATACTCGAGCTGCCATATCTCTTTATCAGGATTTTGGCAGTTTTCCAACTGTTTCTTAAGTTGGACTGCTCTGGTGCAAAGCTATTTAGTTTTGCTCCGGCGCTGCTTTTTTATGTACAGAAGCAGAAAAAATAAAAAAAAACATCGTAATTTGAAAAAAATAGACTTATGAAAAGACTAATGGTGGGTCCACTAGGCAGTTTTATCTTATACTCATTCTAAGGATTCGTAGAGCCAATAGACTTTTTAAATTGTTGTTAGAGATTCCTAAAAGAGTGATTCTTGGAAAAAATATTTTCTTACTGTTTTTAATTTTTTTCAATTTAGCACATAAAGGGCCATCGGTTTCGCTGACTGCCCTAATTTGTTAAATTTTTGAATTTGCTGTAAAAATGTTTATTTTCAAGTTATTAGTTAATCAAATTCTTCGGTTGTAATTCAGGACCTGTCCTGCTATGCTTTTTTTAAACATTAAATTAAGTGTTGGAAAATTTGAACAAAACGTGCACGTCACTCCTTGAAGAAATTCGAAATTTTGATCCCGCTCTTCTAAATAGTTCTAGCAGTCAAATTGGGGTACAAAATTTGTTTATCTGAGCAAAAATGTGCATCGAGTTCTGATTACTACGTAATAAAACATCACTTTAACGTTGATTTAATAACTCCAAAGTAGAAAACAACTAGTCTGTATCAGATATATTCTACCCGTGCCATTAATAATTTAGAATCACAGTTAAAGATGTAAACTAACAAAATAATCACATTACTCAGTAACAGTACATATCATCGCAAAAAGAGTCGCAATTGGAATCAAAACTTTTTCCAAAACGTCAAGTAACTCCAAGTTAGGAGAATAAAATGCAGTTACACTAGTCGGTCCAATTTCTTCCATAATTGTTGAGCAAAAGGTTATATTGTTACAATACAAGTTGCCAATACATTGAACGGAACCCATAACTTTGTTTATTTTCTTGAATTTTAGGGCAGTGTCTCATTCGTTTTCTTTTGAAGTGCAATATTTTCAAAGAAAAAGTTAAATTTTAAAATAAAATGCAACCGAGGTCTAGGTACAGACTTATGAAAAGAAAATGCTCGACCAAAATGCACTATGAAAAGACCATACTTGACTAATTTGAGCTATGAAAAAATTTTAGCTGGACTTTAGGACATTCTGGACTTTAGCTCGACTCAAATTCTTCACAAAAGACTTTAACTGGACCCAAATTTTTACAAAAGACTTGTTATTTGGACTGGACTTTCTGGACCCAAAATTTGGACTGGACTTAAGCTCGACACAATGTTCGCAAACAAAGTCGAGTTAAAGTATTTTCATGGGTCCATCATTGCTCTTTTCATAAGTCTGCTATCTCTAAGTTCTCCATTAAAATTGTCCGGGCAATATTGCATATAAGGTAGTCAGCTTGCAAGCTCCTTCATTTTTTACGATTCAGAAGAACCACTAATCACTCAAAAACCTGCATTATTTTTGAAAAAGATATTTCATAATTTTGTAGGGGAAAACAAACTGAATAACGCCAGAATTTTGTCATGCCTAATGGGACTAGGACCGATACACTTAAGCTAGCTGGTTTCATCAAATCAAATAATGTGGTAATATACTCGAGCTGCCATATCTCTTTATCAGGATTTTGGCAGTTTTCCAACTGTTTCTTAAGTTGGACTGCTCTGGTGCAAAGCTATTTAGTCTTGCTCCGGCGCTGCTTTTGTATGTACAGAAGCAAAAAAAAACATCGTAATTTGAAAAAAAAGACTTATGAAAAGACTAAAGGTGGACCCATGAAAAGGCCTTAGCTGGACTTTCTTTTTTATGAAGACTTAAGCTCGACCCATGAAAAGAAATTAGCTCGACTTCAACTAGGATGCACGACCGTTAACTTATAGTCAATATTGCCCCCCCCCCCCCTACTAGACTTTTAAAGTCTTTTCATAAGTCGAGGTCTAGGCCTGGGAATATAAATTCACAAAACAAAATTTAGTGGAAAAATAACAAGTAGCCAGATAATTTTATTACAGAATGTGTCAGGGTTGTTAATTAGTAGCTAATTGGGAGGGGCAATTAATGAGATGCCGAAATGGAGAAGCGCGTAAATAATCCGACGTGAACAAAACAGACTATCATAATCTCAAGCTAACAGAAAATTATAGCTATTAAATGTGGCAAAAATTATGAGCCAGTCAGCATTTAATTTCAGTTTGGCAGTTTCATTTTCGAACCTTTCGTATCAAAATTCTCTTTTTCGGCGTAATCCTCCTCGGCTTAGTTTACGCCACTTTTTGTAAAAGCATAATTTTTCTTCTTTCTTTTTATCGGAAATTAATAACATAAAAATATATGATTACTGATAATTGATCAGCTCAGACAGTTTTTGTGTAGGAGACGAATGATGACTTTTGCGGATAGTTCTATCGATGAAATTGCAGCTCTTCAATAAATTCATTTTTGGTTGGTTTCATCATTCTAGATACTTATTGTCGAATTTTTCGAAAAACTCAAAAATCTGCGCACATTGATACTCGAGCGCAAGAAAATTGATCGAATCAAAACAAAAAATTGGCAAAAACTACTAGATTTAGACATCAAACGGAACGTCATTGGGTTGTAAAAAGTTAAACAAAATCGGAGTATACATTTAAGAATTTAAAATTCACCTTGCTTAAAAGAGAACAAAGAATTCAGTTTGAAACCCAGAAAGAATCAATTTTTAACAATTTTTACATGAAATTGCAACGCACTGTTTTCATCTCACAATTTTGGCGTTTTTGATGATCAATGTTATAGTCAAGAGCTATATTTCAGAATAACAGTTGCATTCGCTTTTGGAAGAAAATATAATCGCACCTCCCCACAGTATTAAAAAATGTCTCCTGTCCACATAAATGATGAAAATAATGAACTACTATACCTAGTCAAAATAACGAAAAACTAGGCAAATACAGTTAGTGGTTAATACAGCCTAAAAATGCACATTTCCTCCTTTGCAGAAAGTAACAATTTAGAGTTACAGAAAAACAGAAGTGGAAGAAAAGTCGAACCAAATCTCGAATCTTCTCAATGAAGCGTATGAACCAACTCCAAAAAAGTACAAAAATTTAAAGTTGCTCGAACAGATCAAGATTAGAGTTATAATGTGATTTTCTCAAACTAATTTAATAAAAATTCTAAATTAATTCAGTTTCAGACTTGATAAAACAAGTGAACGATACACCCTGAAGGTGTAGTAGAATTATAATCAGAAGTTTCTTATATACGTGTTCGTCGAAATCATGCCCCAAAGGGAGCCTGGAACAAGTTTTTGACCTCACAAATTTGGCGATATGATAATCAGTATTTAAGACGAGAACTAAATTTCAGAATAACAGTTGCATTTTTGGGAGTTACTACGGTGGAAGAAAAAACAATCGGACCTCCCCACAGTATTAAAAACTGTCTCTTGTCGACATAAAGGATAAAAATAATCAACTACTATACCTAGACCAAAAAAAAAACAAAACACTAGGCAAATCCAATTAAGGGTTAATAGAGCTTAAAAATGCACATTTTCTCCCGTTGAAGAAGTTCACAGTTAATAGTTACAGAAAAACAGAAGTGCAAGAAAAATGGAACCAAATCTTAAATTTTCTCATTGAAATTTATAAACCAACTCGAAGCTTTCATATCAAAATTCTCTTTTTCGGCGTAATCCTCCTCGGCTTAGTTTACGCCACTTTTTGTAAAAGTATAATTTTTCTTTTTTTTATCGGAAACTAATAACATAAAAATATATGATTACTTGATAATTGATCAACTCAGACAGTTTTTGTGTAGGAGACGAATGATGACTTTTGCGGATAGTTCTATCTATGAAATTGCAGCTCTTCAATAAATAGATTTTTGGTTGGTTTCATCATTCCAGATATTTATGGTCGAATTTTTCGAAAAACTCGAAAATATGCGCACACTGATCCTCTAGCGCAAGAAAATTGGAACGCAAGAAATTAGAAAATTGAAAGCGAATCAAAACAAAAAACTGGCAAAAATTATTAATTTCATGGTTGATTCAGCAATCTTATTAAAGTGCACATTCAAGTGAAAACAATCCACGCAGAATCTCTTTCGCGTTTAAACTCAAAAATTTTGAATACATTTAAGAAAATTTCAGTTTTTTATACCTTTTGAAAGCTTCATTTTATCTACTTCTGATTACAACCTTTAAACCTTGATTCTTCATTTTCTTCTTTCTCATATGTATAGAAAAAGATATTAATTTCCCTCCCTCTCTCTCTATTTATATATATATATATATATATATATATATATATATATATGTATATATATATATATATATATATATATATATATGCATATATATATACACATTTATATATATATATATATATATATAAATATACATTTAAATATATATATATATATATATATATATATATATATATACTAAAACTACTAGATTAAGACATTAAACGGAACGTCATTGGGTTGTAAAAAGTTAAACAAAATTGGAGAATACAATTAAGAATTTAAAATCCACCTTGCTTAAAAGAGAACAAAGAATTCAACTTGAAACCCAGAAAGAATCAATTTTTAACAATTTTTACATGAAATTGCAACGCACTGTTTTCATCTCACAATTTTGGCGTTTTTGATGATCAATGTTATAGTCAAGAACTATATTTCAGAATAACAGTTGCATTATTGGTAGTTGCTGCTGTGGAAGAAAATATAATCGCACCTCCCCACAGTATTGAAAAATGTCTCCTGTCCACATAAATGATGAAAATAATGAACTACTATACCTAGTCAAAATAACGAAAAACTAGGCAATTACAGTTAGTGGTCAATACAGCCTAAAAATGCACATTTCCTCCTTTGCAGAAAGTAACAATTTAGAGTTACAGAAATACAGAAGTGGAAGAAAAGTCGAACCAAATCTCGAATCTTCTCAATGAAGCGTATGAACCAACTCCTAAAAAGTACAAAAATTTATTGTTGCTCGAACAGATCAAGATTAGAGTTATAATGTGATTTTCTCAAACTAATTTAATAAAATTTCTAAATTAATTCAGTTTCAGACTTGATAAAACAAGTAAACAATACACCCTGAAGGTGTAGTAGAATTATAATCAGAAGTTTCTTATATACGTGTTCGTCGAAATCATGCCCCAAAGGGAGCCTGGAACAAGTTTTTGACCGCACAAATTTGGCGATATGATAATCAGTATTTTAGACGAGAACTAAATTTCAGAATAACAGTTGCATTTTTGGGAGTTACTACGGTGGAAGAAAAAACAATCGCACCTCCCCACAATATTAAAAACTGTCTCTTGTCGACATAAAGGATAAAAATAATCAACTACTATACCTAGACCAAAAAAAAACAAAACACTAGGCAAATCCAATTAAGGGTTAATAGAGCTTAATAATGCACATTTTCTCCCGTTGAAGAAGTTCACAGTTAATAGTTACAGAAAAACAGAAGTGCAAGAAAAATGGAACCAAATCTTAAATTTTCTCAATGAAATTTATAAACCAACTCGAAGCTTTCATATCAAAATTCTCTTCTTCGGCGTAATCCTCCTCGGCTTAGTTTACGCCACTTTTTGTAGAAGTATAATTTTTCTTTCTTTTTATCGGAAACTAATAACATAAAAATATATGATTACTTGACAATTGATCAACTCAGACAGTTTTTGCGTAGGAGACGAATGATGACTTTTGCGGATAGTTCTATCTATGAAATTGCAGCTCTTCAATAAATTGATTTTTGGTTGGTTTCATCATTCCAGATATTTATTGTCGAATTTTTCGAAAAACTCGAAAATCTGCGCACACTGATCCTCTAGCGCAAGAAAATTGGAACGCAAGAAAATAGAAAATTGAAAGCGAATCAAATCAAAAAACTGGCAAAAATTATTAATTTCATGGTTGATTCAACAGTCTTATTAAAGTACACATTCAAGTGAAAACAATCCACGCAGAATCTCTTTCGCGTTTAAACTCAAACAAAACACTAGGCAAATCCAATTAAGGGTTAATAGAGCTTAATAATGCACATTTTCTCCCGTTGAAGAAGTTCACAGTTAATAGTTACAGAAAAACAGAAGTGCAAGAAAAATGGAACCAAATCTTAAATTTTCTCAATGAAATTTATAAACCAACTCGAAGCTTTCATATCAAAATTCTCTTCTTCGGCGTAATCCTCCTCGGCTTAGTTTACGCCACTTTTTGTAGAAGTATAATTTTTCTTTCTTTTTATCGGAAACTAATAACATAAAAATATATGATTACTTGATAATTGATCAACTCAGACAGTTTTTGCGTAGGAGACGAATGATGACTTTTGCGGATAGTTCTATCTATGAAATTGCAGCTCTTCAATAAATTGATTTTTGGTTGGTTTCATCATTCCAGATATTTATTGTCGAATTTTTCGAAAAACTCGAAAATCTGCGCACACTGATCCTCTAGCGCAAGAAAATTGGAACGCAAGAAAATAGAAAATTGAAAGCGAATCAAATCAAAAAACTGGCAAAAATTATTAATTTCATGGTTGATTCAACAGTCTTATTAAAGTACACATTCAAGTGAAAACAATCCACGCAGAATCTCTTTCGCGTTTAAACTCAAACAAAACACTAGGCAAATCCAATTAAGGGTTAATAGAGCTTAATAATGCACATTTTCTCCCGTTGAAGAAGTTCACAGTTAATAGTTACAGAAAAACAGAAGTGCAAGAAAAATGGAACCAAATCTTAAATTTTCTCAATGAAATTTATAAACCAACTCGAAGCTTTCATATCAAAATTCTCTTCTTCGGCGTAATCCTCCTCGGCTTAGTTTACGCCACTTTTTGTAGAAGTATAATTTTTCTTTCTTTTTATCGGAAACTAATAACATAAAAATATATGATTACTTGATAATTGATCAACTCAGACAGTTTTTGCGTAGGAGACGAATGATGACTTTTGCGGATAGTTCTATCTATGAAATTGCAGCTCTTCAATAAATTGATTTTTGGTTGGTTTCATCATTCCAGATATTTATTGTCGAATTTTTCGAAAAACTCGAAAATCTGCGCACACTGATCCTCTAGCGCAAGAAAATTGGAACGCAAGAAAATAGAAAATTGAAAGCGAATCAAATAAAAAAACTGGCAAAAATTATTAATTTCATGGTTGATTCAACAGTCTTATTAAAGTACACATTCAAGTGAAAACAATCCACGCAGAATCTCTTTCGCGTTTAAACTCAAACAAAACACTAGGCAAATCCAATTAAGGGTTAATAGAGCTTAATAATGCACATTTTCTCCCGTAGCAGAAGTTAACAATTAATAGTTACAGAAAAACAGAAGTGCAAGAAAAATGGAACCAAATCTTAAATTTTCTCAATGAAATTTATAAACCAACTCGAAGCTTTCATATCAAAATTCTCTTCTTCGGCGTAATCCTCCTCGGCTTAGTTTACGCCACTTTTTGTAGAAGTATAATTTTTCTTTCTTTTTATCGGAAACTAATAACATAAAAATATATGATTACTTGATAATTGATCAACTCAGACAGTTTTTGCGTAGGAGACGAATGATGACTTTTGCGGATAGTTCTATCTATGAAATTGCAGCTCTTCAATAAATTGATTTTTGGTTGGTTTCATCATTCCAGATATTTATTGTCGAATTTTTCGAAAAACTCGAAAATCTGCGCACACTGATCCTCTAGCGCAAGAAAATTGGAACGCAAGAAAATAGAAAATTGAAAGCGAATCAAATCAAAAAACTGGCAAAAATTATTAATTTCATGGTTGATTCAACAGTCTTATTAAAGTACACATTCAAGTGAAAACAATCCACGCAGAATCTCTTTCGCGTTTAAACTCAAACAAAACACTAGGCAAATCCAATTAAGGGTTAATAGAGCTTAATAATGCACATTTTCTCCCGTAGCAGAAGTTAACAATTAATAGTTACAGAAAAACAGAAAAGGAGAAAAAATGGAACCAAATATTAAATTTTCTCAATGAAGCTTATAAACCAACTCCGAAAAGGAACAAAAATTTATGGTTGCTCGAAGAGATCAAGATTAGAGATTTTCTCTAAATTTAATGACAAATCTAAAATATTTCAATTTCGTACCTGATATAATAAATAAACGAAACACCCTGAAGGTGTAGTAGATTTATCATCAAAGTTTATTATATACGAGTTTGTTAAAATCATGCACCAAAGGAGCCAAAAACGACTTTTTCGACCCTCATTTAAGAAGCACGGGTAAGTAAAACCCTTGAGATCAGGCCGACTTCAGGTACTTAACGGTTTTTTCAGAGATAAAATTAAACCCTCGGACTCAATTATCTCGAAAGACTAACAGATAACATAGTTTAAGTACGGCTGGTTTTCGTGCTTTGCTCTCAACGTAATTACTTGATTCTAAACTATCTTGCTAATTTGATTTCTTTGTTAAACTTAGTGGTAACAGCTTTTCCTAGTTTTGATTTTTCTAGGTTCTTTGCAGTACTTGATTGAGTTAATGTAGACTAAGAGATTGAATAAAGAATTAGAAAATAGCTAAAAGACTCTTTGGAGAATAAACCTTGATCGATTTTAGCTTTGATTCAGTTAGGAATAATGACTAAGGTAACTTTGCAATCTTTGGCTTATAAGTTAAGTTTCTTATAGTTAACTTGGGGCAATAATTCAGAATACAGCATAGCTAATTTAGAAATATTGGTGATTTTAGGGAGGTTTGTTTTCTTTTATTTCATACTTTTCCTTTTTTATACGGCGGCACGATTTTTAGCGTACACGCCCGCTCTCTTTGGGCTTGTATATCAGATACAATGTATTTAATTATTGAATAGAATGGCTGGTCCTGCGGAAATGGTACACTGGTTCTCTCTGTTAGTCGAATGCCCTCTTCGACTAGTATATTTGTTGGAACTTTGGATCACTTGACGTTTTTACGGTAGTTCTTCAGGAGTTGCTGGACTCGTAGCCGTAAAATTCAAGGTATTTGGTCCACCGTAAAATTCAAGGGGTTTTTCTATTTTTTCCGTTCGCGCTCCACCCTCAGTACGTTATGCACTCCCAGTTACAGAACACGTACCATTACATTGTAAAAAAAACTTTGCCCGTACTACTGGGGGCTGCAAATAATAATAATTAAGCTGTGGGCACAAACGGAAAAGATTTTTTTTGTTAACAGTTTGAGCTTCGTGTGTTGAATTTGTGTTCGTTGTAGGTTCGGGAAGTGGTGTTCACGCTTGGATTTGTATTTAGGGACCTCTGCCAAAGGGTAAATTTCAGTTTTCTCCAAATTCAGCGTTCCTGAAATATGGGATTTGGTAGACGATACTACTGAAACGTAGCTGCAGAAGAGCGCGTTCCTTGCAATTTTTTGACATTCTTTTTCGACAAGTCACATTTTTTGGCAAAGCCTTTCAGTTTTTTTCTTGTTTTTTCATGCGGCAAGACGATGCTGAGAGTAGACCGAGAGTAGAGCTGATCAGCTTCATCGGGAACATTTTTGTCAAATTGCTTTCTGACGAGAAAAATGGGCGGTGTGGGCTCTTCAATGCTGCATGTGGTCTCTGAGGTTTTCTATTCAGTTTTCTGTCAAGGAACTTTTGCTGTCAACATTTGTGGTGATTTCACAGCAAAATTTGTAACTTATTAGGTTTAAATTTCAATTTTTTGTAAAAGAAAAGGCGTTTTTAATTTGTTTCTCTCTGATTCTACTGATCTATGATCTTTTTTTTGGCGCATCAATTTTAATCTGCCCCATTAAGTTGAGATAATTGAACGTTCTAAAAAAACCAAAAATTTAATTTTAGCGTTAAAATGAGCAATGAGGACAGTGTTTTCGAAAATCTCCACAAATGATATTAATATTACAGTGACATGCGGTATCAAGATATAGATAGAGTCGGCTATATGCTCAATAACGACGAATGTTGAATTCAATTCATAAATGATGTCTGCTGAAGATAAGATGTCATCTAATTGTCCTCAATTAGTAAGTCGAATTAAAAAAATCAAATATACATACTTTGAAATTAAAGCTTCATAAACTGTAAACCCTTAACCATCAAAGTCCCTATTAATCCAAAAGAACAAGTTTCATCGGAGCTATCCATATGATTAGTGGATTGACATAATGAAAAGCTTACTAGCTGTTCGGATCAAAATTCCATTCCCCCGGAAGTAATCATTGTGAAGAAAAATCACACTGCAAACTTAATTTAGATTCCAAAGTTCTTATTTAAACCGTTCAAGAAAGCAAATATCAAATACCAGACATTGAATCCCTTATCAATTTGATCATACCTAATCTATACGATCCCGCAGGGCAAGGCACAATTTAATATTCAACAATCGATCTAAATTATGCATATAGTCAACTCTATCTTCATCTTGATGCCGAATGTTACCGTAATTTTAACATCATTTATCAAGATTTTCAAAAAT
>NC_134473.1:3552603-3650525 GCF_964194025.1 Convolutriloba macropyga | reverse complement strand
AAAACAGTTACAAAGAAGAGGCATTTTTTCCTTCCTACTCCAGGTTTAATTCTAAGAACTCTTAGGGTAATTGTAAAACCACGAGATCTATTAATCAAATAATTGATAACGCTTCGTTGTCATTTCATCATTTAATAAACCGCCTTGGTCCAATCGACTAAAAACAAAAATCACCGTTGAAAGGAACAATTTTGTTGGTGGTAGACTTTCTATTTTTTTGCAAACATCGCTGAAACTGGAAGAAAACCGCTAAATTGTTCAGATTTTGCTTAGTTCTAGACGGCCAAATTGTCAACTACTTTTCTTTTAACTTTTAAATTTAACTTTTAGACTTTGAAATATCTGAATGGAAAAAGCCGCCACGAAAGAAACACGTTGAAAAATTATATTATGGTTAAGGAAAAAACTATGCATTAAAACTATTCATTTGAATATGAGCGTTTGTTCTTATTTGTCATCTAGATCGAAAAAATCAAACATTATGGTCACAACTGGAAACTATGTTTAATTAGTTGAAAAATACACCGAATAACGTCGGTTGAACTGCTCTCGAACGACAGATAGGGCAAATTAAATTAGAGGATTCCTGAGAAGTAGCTTAGAAATTTTTTCTGGGTGCAAAAAAACTTCCCCGGTTCGCAGCCTGACACCTTAACATCTCCGCTACAAAAGTTTTTTCCTTTTCACTTACAATTGATTTCAACAAGAACCTTATTTTAGTTAGAGAGCAACTTAAATCACTCTAAAATGCTCACAAAAGTTGCTTCAAACTTTGCTCGAGATATAAATTCATAAACACTTTTCTCTTCTTTCGAAAAACCAAAAAACGATGATCAGGTTTTCAATTCAGCTGCTCGGGAAATGTGTGTTTGCATTTGAAGTCAAACGCGAACTAACTTTATTAGCTCTCATTATATCTTTTTGATTATAAAATATTTGTTTATTTGATGAACTATGAAGTCATTTAGAATCATTTCAAACTATTCAAAAGACCTAACAATGCAGACGATTCGTACAAAAGCAATAATTTTGAAAATTTATTTAAATCCTAACTTGAATTGAACCAACGATATAATTATGACAAAATTGAAAAAATGGTTCCATTTTCTGAAATGTGACATTTCACTGTGTTCTCTTTCGGGGAAAAACAAGAACTCAAAAACATCAATGTTAATAAAACTGCAAGACTTAATATAAGTGTTTCATAGAACCATGTGGTTACATGTTTTCCTGAAAATTTAACTTGGGGATAATCATATATTCTTTCGAAATTCGATCCATATAAGTTCTAATGACTGCGCACCGGTACGTTTTAAACTTAAGAACAAGTGACTTTGCGAAAGCTGGCATTTTTTGTAAAAAGTTGAGGCCTTAACTTTGAATAAACACTACTGAATTGACTGCGCTCTTTGGCTTCAAGCTGATCTGTAATCAATTCAATTTTTTTAAATCCTCGTCGGATGCCATCGTTCGTTTAAGGGATCAAATAGTATTTTGAAGCCTGATGAAATATCATCCATTCATGTTATGTAATTTGAGTACCAACTTGTCAATCCAATACACCTTTTGAGGGCTCCCAAACAATATAGAGCTAAAGCCCGCTTGGCAACAAGATATTTATCATTTTTTCAAAAAGACTCCTTTCCAGAGCTAGTATTACCGAATGACTTTTTGTACTCATGACAGGTTAGTGGGTAAGAAACAAAAACAAAACAGCTGCCGTCAGAATCGCCCGACTATTTCCGAATTTTTGCTCTTTTCCGCAACTCCTGAAACTTCTCTGAAACAAGGAGGCTCGGTAATGTGCGTTCGCACATGATGTTCCGACCCCGGGATAGAAAACTTTTAAAAATTTTAGGTATTTTTTGAACATCACTAGTGTATGAACAAAAAATTGTGTCCAACTTAAAGCATTCAGTGGACTAAAACAAACAAGTCCGAGAAGAATTGGCATTAATACGAATACGAGACAGGATGAACGACAAAATCAAACAACAAACGTTAATATTGTCCAAAACTCCACGTATATCTGTCGAAAAACTTAATAACAAATTCTAAAAAGCGGCAGATAAAAAACTAAACAAAATTACTAGTTCCTTGATCTTTACTAGAAAAGAATCGGAGAAAAAACAACAAAAGCGCTAACAAAAATTACACTACTTTTCTTTGAAAGCAATTGGTTCCAAAGTAATGATAACACTTAGAAATGTATTGAAATCAATAAATATGTTTGTAATAAAATCATTTATTCTTCCAAAAGATAAATCATTGGGACCTGTCATAAGATTTTTTTCATACGACTACAAACAAACAACAAGTACAGAAAACGCAAATCAATTTTGCTAGAAAATGGTGTCGAAGCCGTTAAAAGCATAATATCCTCCCTGAGAATAAGAAATGTTTGGTTGCGAAATTTTTGAACGCCAATGAAGGGATAGGTGACCACTCATTGATGAGAATAGTTAACAAGTACAAAGGAAAAGAGCAAAATTAAAAACAACTTCGTGTATTTTCCGAAAACATCTGAATGGTCATGAAACGATTAGCTATAAATTGTACTAAATCTTTAGGTTTTTTAATTCTCCTTAACGAAACCATTTGGACATTTTTTGACCAGAATATGTCCTACGTTTACAAAAAGAACGTCAAATACAAACAAAATAAATATTTTTGGAAAAATGAGTTTCGAAGACATTAACATCATATCGAATTCACTTAAATCCTTAGATTTGTTAACTTTGGCCTTCATTTTATGCCAGCAACTTGTAATAAATTGATTTGCGAACTGTAATTGATGAGAAAGGTAACAGTGAGGCAAAAGGAACAGCTGCAGCGCTAAAAATACATTTTTCCTAACAAAAAAATTGAAGTCAATAAAAAATCAGCAATTAAATAAAATTATTACACCGATTCAATTGATCCTCCAAATAAAGCCCTCGCGAATTGTCTTTTAACACAAAATGTCATACGTTGACCAACATACCTCAATTACAGACAAATATCAAAAAGGTAAAAATGAAAAACTGGTGTCGAACCCTTTAAACCATCACCAATTCGCAATTTTGAATCTTTTGAACTGCACTTTTTTTTCGAGGCCAATATTGTGATGTGGAACCTGTAACTTACGGAAATATGTAATCAACGAAAATAGACAACAGAAGACGCAAAGTTGAGAAATACATAGAATTTTTGAGAATTTTTTCACAAGTCATGAAAACCTTCAGCTATCATTTCAAGTCTTTACACAGGTTCTTTCGTTCTTCCAACGGAAGCCATTGAGATCAGTCATTAATCAAAACATGATATACGTTTACAAAAAGGAATTCAGACAAAAAAATTAAAAATATTTTTTTTGCAAAAACCTGGCGTCGAAGACGTTGAAAGCATATATTCATTTAAAAAACTAGCATTCTTCAAATGCGCCTTTCTTCGATGCCAAAAAGCTGATATCTGATTTGTATTTGTCAAGACTGGTTAACAAAAGGACAAAGAAAAACAGACTCAATGCTAGAAAACATTTTTAAAAAAATTACATTCCAATTCATGAAAACCTATCAGCTGTAAATTGAAATATCTAAGCATGTTTGTTCGCTCTTCCGCAGATACCACCACTGATACCTTCCACAAAGCAGAATTTGTCCAACGTTTAAAAAATTTCAAACAGACAAAAATCAAAACATTTTAGTTTTTTGCAACCCGTGGTCGAAGATATTAAAACCATAATTATTTCACTAAAAAATAGATATCTCCATTTGTGTCTCCTCTTGTCACTCGAATGTGGCAAGTAACCTGTGATTAATTAGACCAGATAACAAATAGGCAAAAACGATTAGATAAAAATTGAAAAAAACTTTTCATCTTTTTATTCATCTCTTTATTCATCTATTCATCCGAAAAAAGTTATCCTTAAAGACATGAAATCCCTTAGCTAACAACTAAAATCTGTAAACAGGCTTTTATGTTCTATCATAACAGAAGTTCATACCCTTTAAGCCTCTCATTATTCAGAAATGCTCATACGACTACAATTAAAGACAAAAATGGAATAAATTCCATTAAATTCTTCTAGAAAACGGTGTCCAAGCCGTAATAACCATAATCTATTCCTTAAAAAATACAGATTTTCAATTGTGCCTATTTTGAACAATGAAAAAATTGATAAGCGCCCCATCAATAATTTGATAATGGGACAAATTCAGAAAAAAAAACCTGAAAACTGAGCAAATGTCCAAAAATCAACATTTTCTCTGAAATTACTAGTTTTCGAGCCAGAAAACATTTCCTTAAAGCGTAAAGCCACCATAAAGATTAAAAAATAATTAGGCTGAAGATGCGTTCTGTTTTTTCTGACGTCAAGCTGCAAGTTGTCCAGAAAATAAGTAAAACCATAATCTATTCCTTAAAAATTACAGATATTCAATTGTGCCTATTTTGAACACTGAAAAAATTGATAAGCGCCCCATCAATAATTTGATAATGGGACAAATTCAGAAAAAAAACCCTGAAAACCGAGCAAATGTCCAAAAATAAACATTTTCTCTGAAATTACTTGTTTTCGAGCCAGAAAACATTTCCTTAAAGCGTAAAGCCGCCAGAAAGATTAAAAAATAATTAGGCTGAAGATGCGTTCTGTTTTTTCTGACGTCAAGCTGCAAGTTGTCCAGAAAATAAGTGAAAAATAGTGGCAAAGTTCTATTATCCCTTGTTTATTTTGAAAAGGAGTTTAAAATTCAAAACGACAAAAAGCTTTCGACGAAAAAGTTTAAACATTATATGGCAATTCTTCATCAAGCTTATTGGACCTGTCAGCAGTGAGCCGTGATATGAATTGTTCTGTTCTGTAAGGAATATAAAAATCGATAATTTTTTTTCAAAAAAAAACAGCCACTGATTACAATCCGGCTTATTATTGGATTTTAGAATTCAACGATCAGACCAAAACTAGCCTTGCTATTACTCTTCTCACAGTAGGAACATACAACGGTTCCCAGTTTAATATATATATATATATATATATATATATATAGATAATTTGACAAAACAAGTTCAGATATCAAAGAAAAATAATGCTGTTTGTATAATTATCTAGAAATATTAGCCCAAAACTGACAAAATTTCCAACCAAGAAAATTTTCAAAGAGAGAGGAGAGGTTAATTAGACTCTCTTGAAATGAAGCAAAATGAGTCGGTGATGTAGACATGTTCACTTCCGGCAAATTTAAGCAAAGTTGACTAAAGAAGCTTAATTCTTGCAATTTTCGATAAAAAAAAGCTGATACTTAAAAAAATAAGAAGCAAAAATTTGAGCCACGAAATCGACACTCCTCTGTCTTCGCAAAACAAACCAACAACTCTTTTTAAGACAATTTCAACATTCTAGCAAAACTAACAAAAATATTTAAAAAATACCGTAAAATGTGAATAAAAACAACGGAAATCAGTTTATTATTCACAAAAATGTAAACCTCGTTAACTCCCTGAAAAAGCGAAAATCAAAACCAAATCTTTTAAACTCCATATTCTACACTGGACGGGCTTTCTAATGATACAATCAAAGCTCTCTACGATGAATATATTGATCGGCCAAAATTGTCTGAACAAAAAAAACCATTTGAGTATATAGTTCCTGCCCCACTAAAGCGGCTCGGAACAAACATATTTTAATTTTTCAGAAAAATGGTCAACTGATCAATTTAATTTGTAACCGAGATTCTGGTAACTTGGCAGTTATCAAACTATTTAGTTTCAAGTGCATTTGTAAAAATATCTCAAGTAGAAAACTGTTTGCCGCAGACAAACTTTCAGGGGCCCGTTCTGGGTTTATCGTTTGTTTTCTAACAGAATAAGCTTAGTGAAAAGAAGTATGAAATATAAATAGCTGAATTGAACAGATTGAATTCATTCTCTTTAAAATATGCTCGCAGTTCCACTCAGATTGAGAACCCCTCATATACAACAATAGTGGCAACAACATCTCAATTGACACAAACAACTCCAGCACATGACAAAGTTGGTGTAATTCTTTATTCGCTCAACTGTATAAATTATAAGAAAGGGGCGCATTCAATCAACAATACAAACAAATGTCATAAAATGGTTATGCACAATTCAACCTGACCAGTATTAAGTCAACCTGGATAAATATTTCGTAAGTTTCGGAGATAAATCTCGCACACGCTGCTGCCTTTCGGATCTTTTCTGATTTAATGTTTGCTTTGATTTAAAAATGGTAGATTAAATGCTGCAAATCTGAAACTTGTGAATCTGAAAGATTCAAATAGTATAAACGGTCAAAAATTGTCGACTCTTTAGCGTCCAGTGAAACATTTTTTTTTCAATGAAAAGTTTACTGAATTTCATTTTGCAGTACTTAAATGTTAAAATTTGTACATGGTAGAGTTTAAAAAAATGGGTACATTGCGATCAATTAACGAACAGCTTCCCTCCCTCCCTTTTTCATGTCCACCACATGCTATTCGTTTCACGAGTAGCACTCGGCCTTAGTTCCTTCTCTTCTCTTCCGTTCATTAATTGGAACAGAACTCACAACCTCCACTGCTCTCTGCTGTTCTTGTTGACGAACAGCTCTCACCTTTCCTATACGTTCACTATTTTTTCTGTTCGTTCAATTTTTGTTATAACTGATAAACCAGTAGTTCAAAGTTTTTTTATGAGACTTTAACCAGAAATTAAATACCTACAAGTCTCAACCCATATTAATCAAATCAACAAACCAAATAAAATGAATCTAATCCTTAATTGCTTCTATACAATAAAAATATCCATCGAATTTGCCACCATTAGCTAGCTTTCAACCGTTTCTTAATAGTCGCCATGAACGCTTTCCAACTTACGACCCCCCCCCCCCCAGCCCAACTTAGGCTTCCTCTTATAAGAAATAGTTGCCAAGAACACTAAATTTACTGTTGTGTACCCACACGAAATTAACGTCCATTGGGTAACTTAAGTATTTCTGAATAATGCGTCTTCCCCAACCTGTAACAAGTCAGACATCTGCTTATATTGTTTCCGAAGGTCGCTTACGGCTTTTTCTCTTTTGCAACGAACTGTTTTGAGAAACGAAACAAACTACACCAAAAGCATTCATTTTTTTAGAAAACCAACGGAAATAAAAAAGCTGAAGCGCTTCCACTACTGTTGGAGCGTTTCCGTTGAATTAGGAAGGTGAACTTACCGAGCTATTGATTCTGCTTGGATAAATACCTCCAAACAAACTATTCAAAACTTATCCTTATAAAGTCTAACTTAAACAATTTTGAAATTATATTCGGAGTTTTTCTTTATTCCTTGAAGATCTCAAAGAGAATGAAAATACTATTTACTTTTAGATGATGACGAAAGTAGAATCACTTACTTCTTAATCACTTATTTCTTAAAATATAATCAGTAATTCAGAATAACGAAGAAAAACTAAATATTAATTCTATAATAGATTACATTTTTGATATTGGATGTTTTAGAAACTATTGGTTATTTACAAAACTATTGATTCTGCTCGAATAAATAACTCAAAACAAACTGCTTATAACAAATTTTTTATGAAATATATAAAAATATAATATATAAAAATTTAATGCGAAGTTATTTTATTCCTTGAAGAAATCAAAAAAGAAATTACAATTTACTTCTACACGACAATTGAAAGTAGAATCGCTTATTTATTAAAACTTTAATTCTATAATAGATTAGTTTCCAAGCTTTTTACAATTAAAATATCCTTAAAGGCTACCCTGAACAAAGATGAATTACGAAACTGAATTTTTTATTTGGGGTACCCTTTACCTCAGCACAATTTCTTATTGTGTTGTTCGCCATTGTTAATTTCTCTTTTATCTTGCCATTACAAACAAATAAGTTACCACTTAAGTTCTTGACCAAGAACTTTCTAAGCCATAAAATACTCATAAGAAGTCTAATGACTAATCACACTACAAGGACAAACGATACAAGTACTGTTTGATAACAATACAGCAAATATTACTTCAGATTGATAGTTACCTACCCAAAAAAGTAAAACTTTCTCTCAGAAAGACGACGGCACTATCAGCAAATAGAGCAGCGAATCACCGAACTCAAATTCGAAGTATTAAAACCGAATTATCAACTCCACGCCCTCCGTTCATCACGCAGAGTACTCATTACCTCGAAAAATATGTTGTGGTTGTCAATGTTCACCATAGTTTTCATTCCTTCCAGCGGCAAGGAAATTTATTAGATTAACTTACTTGTTAACTTATATTTATGAAACTGAGTCTGTTTTGAATTTCAAATAACCAATTCCGTCACTCGTGGTACAATTTTTTGCGCCACGATTGGATGTCCTACAACATATCAGTAAACGTTAAATATAATAAAACGTTCTGTTACCTTGTTGATTTAATTGAATAACAAATCATAAAGAATTCAAAAACTTTCCTAGTGGGCATCAAATTTTTTGCTCCAGCTTTCATTATACATTAAAATACAAAGCAATCAATCGATTTCTACAAGACGGCAATTATATTGAAGTTGTAGTTCAATTTCACCAGATGGAACTCAACGATTTGTTTAAAGTTTTGAAACTTATTCATAATGAAAAAAATCTTAACTCAATGTCTTAGAATTTCGTCCTCTGCTTTATTTCAACTAGTAAGGCTAGCTAATCAACTGAGCATTCAATTATGTAGAACTTTTTCTATCGTTTACCAACACACATGACTTCAGGCAAATGCGATCGATTTAGAATAATTCGTTTGATTAGCTGCATTAATCTTTAAAAAGAAACGTATCCCACTATTCGAGATTAAAAATCAAAATTGCAAGCGGCAACCAAAATAAATAAATTGAGATTTAAATTCATCTGCCGACTGTTATCCATATTAACAAACTTATTTCGCGTCTTGGCAAAATCAAAATTACAAACTTAAATTTCTATCACTATCCCATCAAAGCACTTAACAAAATTTATGTTTTCCTCTCACCCGCTAAAATTATGGTCTAAATTTTGTAATTCTTATATTGTTCCAAATACAAAATTAAAAAAGTTGAGCTGTTATAAAAATTCAAAGTTCTTTATTCATGCCGCGATTTCTAAGGCTACTGAAGATAAGAAATCTTGAACTTCTTCCGGTATAAAAACAGCTTATGATATTCAACCTCGTCATTAATGTTTAAGATTTTTAGAATACAACATAATTCGAAGGACTTGCTGATATTGATAGGATTAGATTTTATTAATTCCCTACAGGGCAATGATTCTGCTCGCATAAAAACCTTCAAAAACCATTTGTCACCAAAATTCTCAGTCTAACTTACAATAATCTGAAGTTCAATGCAAAGTTATTTTATTTCCTGAAGATTTTAAACGGAATGAAATCACTATCTACGTTGAGATGATTACCGAAAATAGAATCGCTCAAAAATTATTCAGAATGCTGAGGATAAACTAACTAATTCTGTAAACTACTGTTTCATAAATTTTTACGAGAAAATTACCCTTAACAGCTGCCTTGAATAAAGATGAACTACGAAACTGAACTCTTTATTTTGGGATTTATTTCTGCAGCATTAATTCCTATTGTGGGTTTAGCCATTGTTTCAATTTGTTTCTATTTTGCTTGTCATTATAGACAAACGAATTAACATTTACAGGTATCTGAAGCACTCATGGGTATATTCTTCATCTAGACCTACGATCTACACGATCATCCCCATTAAACGTTATATGTATTATCAGTAACAACTATTATGGAAATACAAATACACAAAGGGCCCAAGAAACAGCCAACCAAAAATATTTCATATTTCGTACAACTATTCTATACTACTCTGCACTAAGCCATTTGTTCATGACAAATTTTCACGAAAAAGAAGCAACGATAAAATTCAACGAAGTGTCCAGACTGAAAAACTGTAGCGCATAATTACTGTACAATCAAGCTAAAATAATAATTCTTGTAAAACTTGATCTTTTAAATTAAAACATATGTACCGGAATGGGATGTACGGAAGTGCAAACACAATCAATAACACGAGCATAGTAAATTAGTGCTAAATGATTGAGAGTTATCTTATAGTGCGTTGTAACAAAATTTTTTGTGAAATCTTTAACTGGAATAAATCGGAAATTCAATGCGAATTATCTTATTGAAGAATTCAAAACGAAGGAGATTACAATTTACTTCTAGACGACAATTGAAAAAAGAATCACTTATTTATCAACACTATTAATTCTATAATAGATTAGTTTCAAAGCTTTTTACAAATAAAGTATGCTTAAAGGCCATCTCGAACAAAGCTGAAATACCAAGCTGAATTTTTTATTTGGGGTATCCTTTTTTCAGCACAGTTTCTTATTGTGTTGTTCGACATTGTTTAAATTTCTGTTTCAATTATTTTCCCACAACAAACAAATAAGTTACCACTTAAGTTCTTGACCAAGAACTTTCTAAGCCATAAAATACTCACAAGAAGCCTTATGACTAATCACACTACAAGGACAAAAGATAAAGGTACTGTTTGAAAACACTACAGCAAATTTTACTTCAGATTGATAGTTACCCACCCAAAAAAGCAAAACTCTCAGAAAGACGACGACGCTCTCAGCAAATAGAGCAGCGAATCACCGAACTGAAACTCAAATTAATTAAACTGAAACATCAACTCCAAAGCCTCCGTTCATCACGTCGAGTACTCAGGGCCTCAAAAACATGTTGTGGTTGCCAATGTTCAGCATAGTTTTCATTCCTTCTTCGGGCGGCAAAGACAGTTATTCGTTTAACTTACTTGTTAACTTGTATTTATCAAACTGAGTCTGTTTTGAACTTCAAATAAGCAATTCCGTCACTCGTGGTACAATTTTTTGCGCCACGATTGGATGTCCTACAACATATCAGTAAACGTTAAATATAATAAAACGTTCTGTTACCTTGTTGATTTAATTGAATAACAAATCATAAAGAATTCAAAAACTTTCCTAGTGGGCATCAAATTTTTTGCTCCAGCTTTCATTATACATTAAAATACAAAGCAATCAATCGATTTCTACAAGACGGCAATTATATTGAAGTTGTAGTTCAATTTCACCAGATTGAACTCAACGATTTGTTTAAAGTATTGAAACTTATTCACACTGAAGAAAATCTTAATTTCAATTCCTTAGAATTTCGGCCGCTAACCTTTTTCAACTAGTAATGCTCACTCAATAATTGAGCATTCAATTATTTAGAACTTTTTCTAAAGTTTCCTACCAAACGATTAAAGGCAACTTTTGCCTGATTGTAGTTGTAGTTTATTTCCACCACATTGAACTAAAATTTGTTTGAAGTTTTGAAACTTATTCATTATGAAAAAACGCCAAACTTCAATGCCTTAGAAATTCGCCCTCTGCCTTATTTCAACTAGTAAGGCTAGCTAATCAATTGAGCATTCAATTATATAGAACTTTTTCTATAGTTTACCAACACACATGACTTTAGGCAAATGCGATCGATTTAGAATAATTCTGATTAGCTGCATTAATCTTCAAAAAGAAACGTATTTCACTATTCAAGATTTAAAATTAAAATTGCTCGCCGCACCCAAAACAAACAAATAGTGATTTAGATTCATCTGCCGACTGTTACTCATATTAACAAACTTATTTCGCATCTTGGCAAAATTAAAATTACAAACTTAAATTTCTATCACTATCCCATCAAACCAATTTATGAAATTTCTGTTTTCATCTCACCCGCTAAAATTTATGGTCTTCATTTTGTAATTCTTTGATTGTTCCAAAGACTAAATTTAAAAAGTTAAGCTGTTATAAAAATGCAAAGTTCTTTATTCATGCCGCGATTTCTAAGGCAACTGAGGATAAGAATTCTTGAACTTCATTCGGTATAAAAACAGCTTATGATATTCAACCTTGTCATTAATGTTTAAGATTTTTAGAATACGACAACATAATTCGAAGGACTTGCTGATATTGAAAGGATTAGATTTTATTGTTTCCCTACACAGCAATGATTCTGCTCGCATAAATACCTTCAAAAAACCATTTGTAACAAAAATTCTCATAAAGTCTAACTTACAATAATAATGCAAAGTTATTTTATTTCCTGAAGATTTTAAACGGAATGAAATTACTATCTACGTTGAGATAATTACCGAAATTAGAATCGCTCATATCTTAAAACTTATTCAGAATGCTGAGGATAAACTAACTAATTCTTTAAACTACAGTTTCATAGCTTTTTACGAGAAAAGTACCCTTAAAAGCTGCATTGAATAAAGATGAACTACGAAACTGAACTCTTTATTTTGGGAATTATTTCTGCAGCATTAATTCCTATTGTGGGTTTAGCCATTGTTTCAATTTGTTTCTATTTTGCTTGTCATTATAGACAAACGAATTAACATTTATAGGTATCTGAAGCACTCATGGGTATATTCCTCATCTAGACCTACGATCTACACGATCATCCCCATTAAACTTCCTATGTATTATCAGTAAAAACTATTATGGAAAACACACAAAGGGCCCAAGAAACAGCCAACCAAAAATATTAAATATTTTGTACAACTATTCTATACTGCTCTGCACTACGTCATTTGTTCTTGACAAATTATCACGAAAAATAAGCAACAATAAAATTCAACGAAGTGTTCAGACTGAAAAACTGTAGCGCTTAATTACTGTACAATTAAGCTAAAAATATACTAGTTCTTGTAAAACTTGAAGTTTTAAATTAAAACATGTACCGGGTGGGATGTAGCGGAAGTGCGAACACAATCAATAACACAAGCATAATAAATTAGTGCTATAAGATTGAGAGTTATCTTATAGTGCATGAAGCACAAACTTTTGAACGAAGTCCATAATATCAGATGAACAAATTACAACGTAGTTTTGAATAACCATTTTAAGCACGCAAACTGGAACTGAGAAAACAATCATGCTCTGAAAAAAGTACATTTCCTTACGAATACCAAACTAGTATTAGTAACACTGTCGTCATCATTATCTCTACACAATAGGAATCTAAACTCTGAAATCCAACTCTGAGATATATCCTTAACTTACATTTTGTGACAAGTTCTTAATCAAGAACTTTCTAGGTCAAAAATATTCAGAAAAGAAGTCTTATCTACTGACTAATCACGCACTACAAGGACAACCGATACAGGTCCCGTCTGATGATAATACACCAAATCTCGTTCTTCAGATTGATACAGTTTCCTATCAAGTAAAACAAGATTTTCTCTCAAGGGCGACGACGCTCGCAACAAATAGAGCAGCGAATCACCGAACTCCAATTAAAAGTAAAAAAAAACCTGAAACATCATCTCCACGCCCTCCCCTCATCACTTCGAGTACTCAGGGCCTCAAAAAAACATGCTGTGGTTGTCAATGTTCAGCGTAGTTTTAATTCCTTCTTCTGGCAGCGAGGAAAATTATCCGTTAAACTTACTTGTTAACTTATATTTAAGAAACTGAGTATTTTTACCTTCAAATTACCATTTTTTTCGCGGCACGATGTCTTGCATCGCAACTGGATGTCTTATAACCTTTCAGTAAACGCCAAATATTCGTAAACTTTCTGTGACCTTGTCGATCACCAAAAAATCATAAAAACTTACTTCACTACGACTTGTCAAAGTATTGAAACTTATATTGATAATTCTTAATCTCAATACACTAGAATTTTGACCGCTAATTTATTTTAACCAGTAATGCTCCCTCATAAAATGAGCATCCAACTTTTCAGAACTTTTTTGATTAACTGTATTCCTGCGTTCTTGGTTCATATTTGATGCTGTTTAACATAAACTTATTAATTTAAATTTGCATTTATCTTTAACAGTTAACTAAATACCAAGAGACAAAACTATTTGTTTTCCCTTCAGCTCTCGTATTCGCAAATGTAACAATATACGAGTAAAAGTGGCAGATGTTGAAATGATCAAGTATTTATTTCCGATTCACTTTTAATTGAAAGGGATACACTTTTAAATAATTCCGATACACTTTTAATTTAACCTTCTATAAACTTAACTAGTGCGAGCCCTCCAACTCGGCTGATAGGTTAGAATTCATAGGCGTCTCATTTAGGTAGGTTATTAATGCGGGCGATCAAAGTAGGTAGGGCGAGGTTACAATTTTCTCTACCTTTTTCAAAATTATGCCAATGAAAAGGTTACTGCAACAATAGATAGTAACAGTATGTGAACAATCACTCGAAATGTTCAGCTACTTTGACAATTTAGGCGGACCACCTCTCAAAAATAGTAAAGTCTACATTTTAACGTTTTGAAAATTTAATAATCGCAAAATTGCGAGTTTCGAAAATTTTTGTTTAAAAGATCAAGAAAACAGATCACACAAAGGTGTGCATCGAGGAATGACCTCGAGAAAGACCTGCTTGATTGTTGGATGTATCATTGGTTCCCAAATTTAGGCAACCTTTGGAATAAATTTGCGAATTCACGATTGAACAGAATAAATATAAAATTAGGGCACGGCGAGTAAGGAATGTAGGTCGACTAACTTAAAATGTGAGATTGCAGCTGATTAATACCGTGGCCTGTCAATTGGCCGACATACAAATTAATCGACAAGTTAAGCAACTTTAACCATTTGAAAACTTCATTTAGTTTACACTGACGTTACGCGGGTGACCTAGCGTCCCTCTAAACATTTGGCTATGAATACTAGCTAATTTGGCCATGCCACAACGGCCCGTGGGACTTGATAGAAATATATAGCAACCGAACATATTATTACGACCCAAACTAAGTCGACATTTCTGATAACACTACTAAAGCACAATGATCGTCTCATTTCTGTCACTTTAACCTCTACCGGATGGAATGTCGGCCAAATGGCATGTCCTCTAATTTGTATGTCGGCTAATACTCTGGCCCCGTTGAATACACCACCGGCAGTAACAGTTACTTAACCAATCAAATTACACCCAAACATAAAATAGAATGCTTTGTGCTGTTTTTATCTATTACAGATGACCATTCAATCCTTATTATGAACTTCAGAGCATGTGGGCATTGAGTTACAAAATTGTTTGTTCACACTTCTTGCGGACAACCTCATCCCTGACCCCTTCCCCTTTTACCCTTCAGATGACAGCCATCACGTTTGTGTTGAAATGCAAACCACAACAGTTCGGAATCAGCACAAAAGGATAGCAGAGTTCAGAATTATAGGGGGGGGGGGGGGGGGGTATAAGAACGAATATAAAAAAAACGTACAAAGAAATCAATCAAATTTCTGTAAATGCTATTTTGGTTACAAAAGTTGTCGCGTTGCAGTTCCTAACAAACTTAAAAACAGTTCCAGCTTCCAGCTAATAATTGCTCTTGTTTATATTTCTATACTAAATATCAATAAGGCTATGAACTCGATCTTCGACTGAACTAGAAAGATTTTTATTAAACTATTTTATCGACGTTACAGAGTAGATTGTCCGCAAGTGGCATGTCTGTTACAGTTGCTAGGTATATCAGAGTTATGATTGCAGAAAGATACCATGTAAACCTGTATAAATAGATTTCGCCACCAGTTAGAGCACGCTAACACGTTATTATAATGACATAATAATAATAATGGTAATAATTTACACCAATTTCTTTATTCCAAAACATTGATAAATTCTATATCTAAATGATATTCTGCTGAAACAGCTCCAAATTTAACAAGCTTCATCTCCTCGGTCAAAAAATGCCACATTAAATTCTATGGAAAAGATTGCTAAAGTCCAACGACAAGGAACGTTTGTTTTTCACTGGATTTTATTATAAACACAAACTGCACTCTCGTTTAGTTTAATTTCTAAGCAAATGTACATTTAAATAAGCTTATTTTCATTAAAACCATTCAAATAAAACAACGAATTTGGGCAAATTAATTTTCATAAAAGCAGTACCACTCGTTTTCCCCCAAATATTTGTTGAGAATGTTTTTCTGCTGGGACCACAGGGTTGTGTGAGAGCAGTTAGCCTGTTTCCACTGTTGTGTTCCTCAAGGGACGACAAAAGGTTGATCGCTCGCCTTTCATCGTTTAGCTGTTGGTGCATGCTCGAATAAGTTTTGTCTGAAACACATTTGCTCTTTTATAATAAGCAAAAGAGAAAACTCTTTTTAAAATTTGAGATATAACTTAATCATACTTCAATAGACAGGCCAAGCTTTAAGCAGGAATAATCTATTTCTACACACTCAAACTACCCAAACACCCGCAACCAAATTTACCACCAAAATTTTGAAGGCAAACTTTCAGCAATCACTGTTCACATTCTATAGGTACAGAGAATCAAATTCTATTTGCTCACACGTTGAGTTCAAGTACAATCGCGAAATCAATTTCGTTAAATTGTCACCAGGATTTCTTTTCAAAATTTAATGCAGGAAAAAATATTTACTACAACATTCACTTTTTCAATTAGATTATTATAAGGCTTTTCGAAATAACTTATTAAAAAAACTTCAAAAAAATCGAAAAAAATCTGTTTTGCAGCTTGTCTTTAAAGTCAGAAATTTCGGCCACTTTAATATTAGGTATATGTAGCTTTCAGCATATCACAAACGTTAAAATTGCAAAAAAGCGAACTAAACAAACTCAATTTCATCAATCTTTTAGACAATACCAAAAAGATGTATGATAAAGACATGATATTCAATTGAAAATGCTTCTCTTTATATACCAGGGAGGATGAACTTACACTATAGTACCAAAAAGCTACGTACATTATGATTTTTGCGTTTCAAGAATAATTTCTTCTCAGCAAGCATGCTTTGCTGTGAGGTCTAAAAAGGCCAGAAATTTTGAAGTTTTAAAGATTTCATTTTCGTTTCTCCGTTTACACAGAGATCGTTAATCAATTTTGTTCTTCTACTTTTTACCAAAATGAGTCTACAAAATGTCGGACACTAAATAACACAAAAAACTAGACTGAGAATCAAGATCTAACGCGCAGCATGCATAAGAAGTTCACCGAACAAAGAGTTCGCAAGCAAATAAAATAGAAGACCAAAATAGTCCAACCAATAAAAAATTTCAAAAAGATTCAAAAATAGTCAAACCAACAAAAAATTTCAAAAAAACAAAATGCATGTTTTAGAAGAATCGAAAGCATCGTTGAAGCTTGTTTATACAGATCCAGAGTGCGCTGAGACAAATACTAAAATGAGATTTCTTGAAAAAAAAATTAAAAATTTTCAGTCCGGGCAATTAATCATTTATGTTTTGGGGTACAAAACAAGCAGAAAAGTGCTCGAACTCAAATTGAACTCCTATTTTGAAGCACTGATTATGAAAAGGCTTTTGAGAAAATTAAAATTTTGGAACAAAACACTCAGATTTTGCCATAAAACTTGTATGCAAATTATACTAACCGTCAACAAAAAATTTGAAAAACTGAACTTCCCTGAATAACATCCGATGAATTGCTCTCAAACTACTAGCGGGCGCTCGTATTTATTTCAGCCTGCTTCAATCTGGGGGTTTTAATTGAATTTACTCAGTGCGGGCTTCAAAAGATGTAATTACAGGTTATCATATATGCAACAAATTTTGAAGTGAACAAACTATACCAAAATCGGCACATTTTAACTTGACTTTTAGTAGTGAACTGCTGCCACTTGAGCTCAACTGCTGCCACTTGTGAATAAGAGAGAAATTTAGATCACGCAAAACGAAAAAGTCAAGGGCGCAAAAGTCACTCAAAGTGAAAACGTTGAAGCAAAAATTTTGCAAGACCAACACGTTTACATTAACTGCTTCAAACTTCGTTCGAGAGCAGTTAACAAAAGCGTTATGGCAAGTTACTAGCTAGTGATCTCATTTGAACATAAAATGACGTTTTATTTGATGTTTGACGTTTACGCCCAAAAAATATTTAGGTGTACTTAGCTTTCTGGCACCAAAGTGTATCCCCCGGAAGTGTTTGCTTACGAATAGACTAGCGACGCACTTAGGAAACTACTCCACTACTTCATCACCTCGGTCTTTACCTAATTATCCCGTTCCATGGGTCGCTAAGTGACAAAAATTCATCAGTGAGACCAAAAATCCGTTGTGCAAATAATTGCGTAAAAAGTTCAACAGGACTAAAATAATTGTTAAGAACATCGATCGTACTTAGGTTTCAGAAATTTCAAAATATAAATGTTTAGCTAATTTAATTATGATTTTCGTTCATACACTCCTACTGCAGCAGTATTGTATAATTGACATGGTCATTGAAGTTCGGGAACTGAGATGTGAATATTGAACAGCAATATTCAAATAATGGCTCATTAGATGATCACTAGAATTGGGTTACTATTTTTAGGAAAAAGTTTTTGTTAACTCTTGAAACCCGACAGAAAATAAAATGCGTTTCAACGTAATAGACAACAATGCACGCCAAATAGAAAAGGCGACTGGCATAGAAGGTCAATACCCAAACAATTCCATTTTCGAAAAATTTAAAATTGTCGGAAAACATACTGAATCAATTTAGAATATTTTTTGCAAACCTCAAGTTATATTCCCAACAAGCATAACCTGAGACAAAATATTAGAACCTAGCGGCACCTGCACTAAGTATTCAACAATGAAGAGCAGAAACGTTAGCGAATTTTAATTCACTATGATTTGGAATCTAACGAAAAAATTTAAATTACTCAACTATTATGGGGGAGGATGCCCAAAAATAGCCAATATTGATTCCCATAAACCCGATTGCGATCGAAAGAATAGAAAAAAAATGAAAAAACATAAAACTTTTTAATAGCGAACTATTTTGATTTCATTTTATTAGACATACTTCTGCTACTTCCAATAGGCAATATAGAAGGTGACTAAGACTTATGAGAACGAACTTCAAGTATCGGGTATATAAAATTGAAATTTATGGGTTTATCCCGTTTCTATTTTTGATTCCGTGATTTGACAACAATACTGTTTATTTTAGATTGCTTTAATGAGCAGCTGCTGTTTAAAAGCACTTAGAGCACAAGGACCGAAGAATGAGACTAACCTAGAGAAGTCACCCAAAAAAAAAAACGAAAAAGCGGTAAAATGAGATAAAGTGAAAAAAATTTTCAATCGAAGAAGTAAAAAACAAACGGCAGATCGCCGGAAAATATCCGCGATAGACGCTTGGGGCCTTCCATGAATTAAAAAAAACTAAAGAGATTAGATAGACAGATCGACCACCAGTCCTTTAATAGACCACTAGACTTTTTGGGTTAGCTTTGGACTGTCATTTTTATGAGACACATAAGCTCTATAAGGAGAAAGCCCTAATAGGGCTTTTCAAAATTAGGATCTTTCGACGGTTGTGCCACCTCAGCTTAGTGGGCGCATATTTTTTGCACCCCTCAAATGCACGTGCAATATTTTTTACATAATGACTTACTATGTAATGGCACGTGCTCTGTTACTGGGGGCGCATAACGTACTGGGCGGGGGGCACAAACAGAGAAGATCCCAAAATTAATATTCGAAATCGAAAACTCAAGACCCCAATAAACAAGAATTAGTGCATATATGTTTGGCACTACTTAGATGCACACTATTGACCGTTAATAAGTAAATGTTTATAAAATTTAAAGTTCCATAAGTAAGTTCAAAAGTCATTTTTTTGAGTGAGGTAAGTCATTGAAAAAGTCAATTCCAAGACGTCAGGGTAAGACGAAACCAAAATCTGTTAGACGAAGTAAAAAAAAAAGTAAAAAAAAAAATTTAGGAGCGCTATAATAGCCGCCTGGAATAAAGGAAGCGGCTATTAAAAATATAACATAGCCGGAAGACTTCCGAAAGCAACTCGGATTCGAAATTTGACTGCCCTAAGCAATATAATGAGCCTTCTAATTGTCTATGCTTGTCAATCTAAAACAATAACAGGCAAAGTAACTGACATCAAAAACTGATGAACAACATGATAAAAATTACATTACGAATTGCGGCTCCAAACCAACTACTAGCAAAACACCTTTCGGCACATTTAGTTCTCATTCAGTAAGAGAAGGTTAATTGACAGAACACACGACAAAAATCGATCACATAGCAAAAACCTAGGGAAATGAAAACGAAATAAAGGACAATGTAGAAACAAAATATATTTTCGACAACTTTCAAAAAACTTGTAGAGCACATGCCAGTCATAAAAAATCAGGGCCACAGTACCTTTATTAAAACAAACATAAACCGACAAACGCCAGACTAATTGCTCCCAAACAACAGGCAGGGGTCAATTCAACTTAGATGAGGTGTAGCTGAGCAAAATGTTATGGACATAACAAAACGCTTCCACAGGGTTTCGAACCATAACTTCAAGATTGGAACTCTAAAAACTTAACCACTCAGCCACAATACCTTTGATTCCCCTTCACTCACAATTGCTTTTACCAATGATCTTTATTTCAGAACAAGAGAAACTTAGCACTCAAAAATGAAGCACTACAGTGTGAAAAAGTCACTAAAGAAGACAAAGAATGTTCTAGAACAAAAGCGTAAAACAATCGAGACAAAATTTTGCAGAGAAAAGACCTAGACGTTTAAAATAACTGCTTCAAATTTTGTTCTGGAGCAAATTAAAACTATAACTCAAAATTTGTTTCCAAAAACTTGCAATATTAGCTTTCCAAATATTACAACCTTGGACTTAAAGACCTGGGATATAAGATCTCGAACGACTGGTGGGATGCATTTTATTGTTCCCAGATTTTTTGAAAAAACGGAGAACTTTATGCTGGCTCAATTTTTCTTAAAACAGTTTTTGACTTTTTTGAGGGCATCCCAGATCAACATATTTGGTATCAATTTAAAGCTCTCTGCGTCCAGAATTTTACTACAAGAGAAACTTCAGAAATTTTGCTCTTTTGAAAAAACTTTGTCTAACTTCAGCCGCAATTTTGATCAAATTTAGCTAAAATTTGATTAAAATCCAATCAATTGAGACAACTGACGGAAAAATAAAAATACATGATTTTATTTCAAATCGAACAGGAAACAACTATGGAAAATTGTTTTTAGCAAAATCACGCACTTTTTCAGCATGCACAATTGACTGACGCGAGACCTGCAATTACTGACTACTCGTTAAGTTTGTAACGGCTGCTCTCCTATCAAAGACAAAAACTTTCCACCGCCCAGTTCGTTTCTCAGCAGTTTCAAATCTGTCCGGACATAACATTTTTGCAGTTAACTTTGTGAACTGTATTATCCACTATGCTGTAGATTACGTTTCATTACTCGATAATCGATTATTCCAAGTAACTGATCGTTCAGCTTTGCTGAATAACAAATAGCTTCACTTCAATTTAGCAAAAAACCAAAATTTAGAATAAACAATTAGTCTCAAAATTATAAGTTTTCGATAATATCTCTGTAACCCTTACTGCTAGTGATATTTTACATTACAAGATTATGGAAGATAGGTAGACCTACTGTCTGATAGAAGAATAAACAGCGTTTGGTAAACTGCGTTGTTGGGGCTACCTTTTCTAATTTATACCCAATCTTAATACATGGGCAAAACTTCAACGTTGAAAAACTCTAATTAAGAATGTAAACTTGAAAAAACTTGGCAGCAGAGAAAGCTGTCACACAAAAAATTCAATGAAAAAGAAATGAACTGTATTGGTTGAATGATCTGCGAGGAAAACCGTAACAAACTTTACCTCAGATTTGAACATTCTGAGTTAATTCAAAGCACAAATTTCTGAATTGGACTCAAATAACACCAATATCGAAACTATGCTAGGCTTCGTGTAAGCCAGCAAGAGAAACTGACTCTGTACTTTGCTCCTCCAAAAGAAAAATTGAGAATATCAAAGTCAAATCTCTTTAAAACAAGTCATAGATAGTTAAACTACAATCACAAAGATGATCTACAAAAACAAGACACTATAACAAGTACTTCATTGCTCAAGAATTGTTCTTGGAAACGCAGTGTATGTCAATATAATAGGACAAAATTATCGAGTTTCAACTGATTTTTGGTTAGTTTTTTTTTACTGATTTAAACTATTTATACTGCTTTACTAGTAATTTCTGAACTGTTGATTGGATGAGATAACTATGTCCCAAGATTCTCTGCAAACATTGAGTTTTCGGTTCGGGATACCTTGTATGATTCCCCACATTCTCTGAATTGGTAACAATAATGCAAAATTCGCAGAAATTTTCATACCAAATGTACCTCGAATGACACTTGAGCTCAATTTGTTGCAATAGATTCGATTTCGTAATTCAAAAATAGATAGCAATAATGATCTGCTGGAATTAGGGTAGTTTGAGCTTCACTTCATGTATGATAATCACGAACTAATAACAGCTACTAAGTCTACATGATGACAAAAGGGAACAAATCAATTTGGCTTCGATAGATAGCATTAAAATTTGCTTGTCATGCTCTCCTAACTTCACTGCTCCATTAGGCCTGAAATTGATTCGCTAAAAGTTAAACACAGCCACCACAGTGCTTTTTTTGGGTTATACTGATGTGAATAAAAAATAACAAACTGTTTTTTTTAAAATTTTGGTAACAATTTAGAAAACCTTTGAAGTCTTTTCATATTTGGGTCAATACTTAAAACAGCAACAAATATCAGTAGTTAAGGGTAGCTTCTGGAACTGAGTCAACCTTTTCCGCCAATTCATATAAATTATATTTAATTTAGTTGCAGACTATTTTGAAAGAACTCTTTGTATATTTTAATGACTGGGGTCAATTTAAAAGTGAACTTTGTGGCCCGAATGACTTTTTTAAGTACGAGGGGGAAAAAGTGCGAGTTTTCGTTGAGGTGCAGTGCTATGACTACTTTTACTGTTACTCCAAATTATTTTACAAAATACTGTTATCCCTATTAATCAGAAAACTAATTCGCTGATAATGAACAACTTGTCTGTCCAAAAAATTATTGATGGCTCTAAAAAGCTCTCATACATCAAACATGGACTTGCTTATGATGCTTCCTCAGGCGGTGAAGGTAGATGAATGTCTTATTTCATTACTTCAATCTCAAATTCGTCTCGTCAACATTGCCACTACTATTTCTCGTACGCGCTTCTTTACGCCTAACTTTGTTTTCAGTTTTTTGAACGGTTTCAAAAATTACTTTCCATTCAAGAAAAGGGAAACCACCTGTTTTGAAAATCCAAATCGAATTTGCTGTTTTTGGTCATTTCAGGTCGCCATTATAACGATTTTTTTGCAGACTGCTTCATGGCGTGTCATTCAATAGGGTGCTAATTTTAATCTGCGTACAGACTCGTATTGAGATCTCTTCAATACAACAGGAGGTATGAAATAGTTTGACATTTTCCAAATTCTGTAACTTCATTTGCCTAATCCAATAACAAAAACATCAAAATTTGAGAAACAATTCAGATAGTAGGAATAGCGGTTTCTTTGTTGGTTTTTCTCGAATTGTAGTTCAACACTTGTTTTTCAGTTTAGTGCAGATTGATTCGTTTTATTTACTTTTGCTGCAAAATCCTTGCCGGACTTTTTGCCCTTTCTGCCCCCAGTACATTTTGCAGCCTATGTAGCACAACGCAGCTATGTTATTCCATAGTAAATTATTCAAAATATCGCACGTGATTTAGGGGGTGCAAATAATAAGCACTGAATAAGCACAGGCGAGAACGAAAAAATCCTAACTGCCTAAGTTCATTTTGAGTTCTGAATGATATTTACTCACTTTGTTAAACCAGAAAAACATTTAATGAGCGTTATTAAGAGCAACTTGAAATAAATCAGACAATATTGTCTCGCTGATAATGTAAGCCAACTCAGTAAATTAATTAAGGTAGTTATTGCAAAACAATTGCTGCAGCTCCAAGTATTGAGCTTTTCTGAAACAAAATCTCATGGCTACGAATATGTTGAAATGAGATGCGATGCAATGATGACAAGTGATTTGAATCCTGTTTTTCGATGATGACTTTGGGTTCATTTTCGATTGTCTAAGATGCAAACTGTGCACATGTGAAATAAAATATTTTATGAGTTATACGGCTAAATTTTCCAATATTTCTGTCCATGATCTTTTCCCTGAGAAAAAACATAGCCGGCAGATTGCCGGAATAGCTGCGAAAGAATAAACCTGCGTGCCATATAATAGAGATAGAAACAGATACAGATCTAAACTGAAAAAAAATCGACGCCGCTCAAAAAACTAGGCTAAAAACATCCAACGATAAATTAATAAAGCTTGTTAAAATTCATTCCACAGAAGCCTCTTATCAGGGACCTTTACTGCACATATGAGTTCCTTTGACCTCAAACAAATTCAATTTAAACTTAAGTTTTAAAGTGCAGAAGTCATTTTATTGAGTGAGGTAAGTCAAGTATGATCAAAATCTAATCACGCAAATAACCTAAAAACTTTCGCTAAAGCGAGTGAGAAATGACGTCACGCGCGCAAATGCCGTTAGTTAGAGGAAGAAGTCATTCAGAAAATTTGACTTTTTCAGCTTTGCTGTGTGAACAAACGTAAAACGAAAAAAGAGCGTCAGACGACGAAACAAAAAAACCAAGAGCACCGCAATATAGCTACGCTCAGCTTACAGCTTCGCAGCTATAATAAGAGCGTTTCAAAAAGTAATCTTTGATTCGCAAGCCAGGAATCAATTTCACAATGATTTATGGACAAACAATGATGAAACAAAATCAAAACCAACCAATTATGCAAATAGAATACAAAATTACTTTTTTAACAGTACAAACACGTTTTTACTGTAAAAGCGCGTTTTTACATTAAAAACGTTGGTAATATTTGTAAAATCATTGATAATATTTATCAATAAGTTAAGTGCAACTAAGTATTTCGTCGAAATTGAAGGCTACTTAGGCTTTTGGTACCTCTGAAAAACTCGACTATATTTTTCTCTGTTATTTGTTTTCAAGCTCTAGCTTAATTATATTGACTTTTTTCGTAGCAGCTTGATAAAAACCTTTTTTTGGTGTTAAAACAAATGTTTCGGCAATACCATTTCAGATATATTGATATATCTTATGCTTCCAAATGCTAATGTGAGAACATTTTGTGCAACGCACAGAACAAGCGAGCCTTATTGTAGCTTTCAGTCGCGTTCGACGGGAGGGGGCATAGTTAACTATGGGATTCCAATGACCCATTAGAGGTTATTACAACCACTTTCAAGAATTGAAGTGCAATAAATTGTCACACATTGAGCTATTTAAAATTGCGAATGAGAGAACAATTTAGATCGCATAAAAGAGCAAGGATGTACAAGTCGCTACAAAAGTGAGTTAAATCTGTCAAAAACTTTGCAAAACTGCGCTCGAGCAATTGAAGAGAAAATTATATATTTACAGAAAAACTTTTCAAGAATCTAAATTCGATCGAAAATGTCTTTAAGCTAAAGAAATTGAGGGTGTTTTTCTTAGTCTCTTTCAAAGAGGCCAAATCTTCCCTACCATTGACAAAAAATGTTGCTTCATATTATACCAATACTGCCGAAAACTGCCCCTTTTTGTAATACGAGTTGGACAATTCGGTGTTTACTCTTTATTATCATAAAATGGCCGCCAAAACAATAGCATCAATTTTACATGAAAAAAATGAAATTTTACATTACCATTTATTCTCAGATTGTTGTTACAAACATCCATTGACAGAAGTCGAACAGCATAGACGCTTCTTTTCCTCACGCGTTTTTTAAAAAACTTTCAGAAACGCTATCTTTACGATGCTCCGATTTTAAAAGCAATTAACCACAGTATAGCCCTAACTCAAGGTCTGGGGGGGGGGGGGGTCATGGCGTTCACACATGTAAACAGACTTCATGACTACACACTAAATTCGCAATCAGCATGCTTAGCTATCCGAGATCACTTCATAAGCGTATAATCAGAGGCATTCGATAATTTCGCTAAATATATCTTCACCAAACACTCCATAACTGAGCTCATTAAATCGATACAGAAATGTACCGATTCGTCGCGTTCAATTTTATCAGTAGTAATAGCAAATGTCACACCCTTGCACCCGGATTGAGGTATGAAATAGAACTATTTCACACACAAACATCACCCTGCGTTCATTTGGTTGGTAAACATGGCTTTCAAATTGGGTCTGATTACTTTCTCACAAGCGAACAAATTGTGATTTGTACTGTTTTATCACTTCAAATGCCGTTCAAACATCGCATAGAAATGATTGATTATACATGTTTACACCTTTTATGTGTATGAATGTGGCTGACTTAACCATGCTTCGTATAATAAACAACACACTTTCTGGTCTTGTTATTGCGATACTATCTAGATATAGATAGATAGATAGATGCATGTATATTATTCCATCACATTCCTGTAGCAAACAACAGACGCCAATCCATGTACGGAAGATACAGTACTAAATTGAGAGCTATAATAAGAACTAAATAGAGCAGACGAATGTTCGGCGGGGGTGCGACGAACGAGCGGGAGGGGAGGAGGGGGAGGGGGGGGGGGTACTGCAACACAAAAACAGGCGTTGATAAACTGACAACTTTACAATTCTGTAATCATTCTAAGCTGAACGCTTAAGGACAGTCGCTTTTACAATGACGAACAATTTTGCTTTGAAAAGACAACAGACACAGTTTGCAGGCGTTCATCTGTTTTTTAATAGCTCTGAAAAACAAATTCGTACCAAATTCTACTAGGGTTCATTTCCAAAATTACCCAATGTTTTCTCCGGAGAACAATTAAAGAATATTTTTCAAAAGAAGTTATGAGTAAAAAGTCACAAACTTTTTCATTATTGTACCCCCGTGTCATATGGGAGGTGGGGCTTAAGTTCCCAAATTCCACTTTTTATGGCTTAGAAGAAAAAATACCCAAATTCCCATCTTGAGAGCTTTTTAGGCAAACTGGTCGCTTCAAAGCAAACTTTTGGATCAAAGCAAGCAAGCAAAATTTGGACAACATAAACAATCCAGGGCACACAGTAACTAATGAATATCCGCTGTTCTCTATCACCCACAAAAAATAAAGGAAGCTTTATATTTCTAAATAAACTAAATTAAAACCTTTTTTAACATCTACAGTTTTGAACAAACTAACAATTTGCAAGATTTTATGACACTTTACCCGATGTCAAAGACAAAATACCCACCCATGTGCTCAAAGTTTTAATGAACGATACAAAAACATTGAACGGGAGGTGGAAGAAAAGAGCTCCTGCCATTCTATAGGTTTTTTACAGGAATTGTTTCCTCCAACCCAACCCCCCCCCCCCACCCGGGAACATTTTTTTCGTTTTCATAACCATATGTGACAAACTAATGCGCATGTCCGAATTAATAATATTTTAAGTATCCACAGATGTGGGAATAGCCATTAAAATTAATATTACCACAAATTGGATTATCAAATTCATAACATTTTAGCATAAAAAACTGGGTAGTTTAACAGGTATTTCAACTTGGTATTTTTGGCAATGGGGAAAATGTCCACACTCCAATTTTCACCCTAATTATATGGCTATCATAAATAGTGCATGATAACAGTCATTGTAACCATACTTTAATCTGACAATGGCTACAATCATTTGACTATTTGCTTTTGGGCTATTTGCTTTCCCTTGTTTGATAACGGTAGGCGCTGATTACAGGCACAATACACAGACGACACACATTTATGTATTTCTTGTGTCACTTACGCTCTGTTGATTAGTCAAAGCGTCCTTGCCTAAAATCATGATCCATGTAAACCCACAATACCAACCCATGTACGGAGAGAAGACTGTATATTTTCACTTTCCCTGTCTAATTTCCCGGTCCCTTTTCAATTAGAATAAAATTAAGTTCATCGCCAAAGCAGCAATGGTAGCAGACATTATCATTTAAGAACCAAAGAAACAGAAGAAATGCCAGGGTAACTTGATTATGACTTGAATAGTTGAAATATTCAATCCATACTATTTCTACCAAATTAATCTGGTTTATTCTATTCCAGCTTCGAACCAATCGTCCGTACTTTTCAAGTGATACGTGCAAATAAAATACAGTTTTGAAGATCCACAGAATTGTAGTATATAAAAAAGAAGGAATAAGGTGTCAATACGAATTCAGAGAAAACAAGAATTTTCGTTCTCTTAATATCATCGTATTATATAAATTGCCCTTCATATGAATTTAAGTCTCGACAGCAGTTTGGTTGAATCGCATACTTAGAGCGTAGCGATTTATCACACGGTTGACCTAAGAACTCTAGTAGTAGAGATTAGTAAGTCGCTTTAGACTTGGCACGCGATCAATGGGTGGAAACAAAAAAAAGCATTGAAAATTATATAGCAGGATAATTCCTGTCCTGCACAACAATTCAAATGAAATTTTATGGATTAAGCAAAAAACTGGACCTAGAAGTGACTAGGAATTGATTTAGAAAAACACTTAGAAAATAAACCCCGAATAAAAAACTTGAAAACAAACAGTAAAAAAGGAAGTCAAACTGCCGTACATGAACAAAAAAAATCAATATCCAGCAACCGAATTTGTATTCATACATCGGTTTCTTACTCTAATGAAAAACTGGATCTAAGAATTTCACGCCGCAAAATCACTCGCTTTTTCACTCAATTTCATAATTGCTCGTGACAAAAATCGCAACCAAACTGACTTCAAATATCATCAAAAATTGTGAACAGACTTTAGAAAATACACATTTCCCAATATCGACTAGAAAAAAACTTGATTTCAGTCAGAGCCGAATTAAAGAACCATTCACAAAGAAACTTCAAATATCATTATGTTAACCTTATCCTAAAGAAACTTTTAATATCAATATGTTAACCAATTTGTACTTATTTAGAGTGACCTACACTCCGCTGAACTATCTGCTTCAAACGAAACTAGCAGCAAAAAATCAATTTGACAGAAAGGAAGTCATTTTGAGGGCGAGGTAAGTTATGTGCGAATTAGAACTTCTTCATGCAAATAAAAAATCTTGAGGACGAAAAACAAAAACAAAGCAGTCCTCCCAACGAATCGAATTGAACAATCAAGAACAATCTAAGACAGTTAACAAAGCATACATAACCCATTATCTACAATGCAAAAACATAAATGCGCAAATTTATAAATCTCAAGAAAATTGAAACTTATTTTTCCAAGATCTAAAGGCAGATTATGAAAATTTGGACACAACACACCCTTTTAATAGGTACCTAATAAAACAGCTATTTATGAATCAATCACAGACAAAGGCAAATAGCAAATGAGTGACAAAAAAAGCAAATACTGAATAAATGTGCAAAGAAAAACATTTGAAAGACATTGGCTTCAAAGTAAAAAAACCCACATAACAATCAACATCATACATCATTGAGCAGCTTTAATGGCTGATAAAAGCACAAAAGGCAATATCCAATTTCATCTAATTTTGTTTTGAAAGGCATCTCATACTATCCAAAAGTCAGCTAATAAAGCAAACCCTGCATTGACCAGATTACGCTGCAGTAGAATTCTAATGAGAATGGTTATTGATTCTTCCAATAAGACTAAGCAATAAATCCACCGCAAGAAAAACAACAAACATACAAGATTCAAAATTTTTTTTGGAAAGAACTCATAATCAAGAAACCAATTGTCAAGAACTCAACCAACTTAGATTCAAATAGGCGTCATTAGCAACCAATTAAACCTGTCATTATTGAGACTAAGTGTGTAAAATGAATAGTGTAAGACTCACAAAAAACAATGCCATATGATTTAAACAATTAGTTTGATCAACTAAAACCCCCATTAGCAGTTGAGACCTGTCAATAATGATATTAAGTGATCAGTCATCATTAAGTACAAACAACACTAGAAAAATTTAAAAATCGATAAAATATATTTGAAAAAGAACAGAACATAACTCACAGAGAACAATAGCTATAAACAATGCGGTTAAATTGAACAGCCTCTGCAACCAATGAGAACTGTCTTTAATGAGATCAAGAGGTAATCAAGAGATAAGACAATTAAGATTAAGACAACAAAGACGTTATAGTCAACGTCATAGAGAGCATTAGAAACAATTAATTCGTTAAACTTAATCCCCATTATCAACCATAGATTTCCCATTATACAAAATACCAACGAAACTAAAAAATAGCAAAATTTAGAGAAAAATAGTGTCTGAAAGTCTTAAAATAGCAAACCACTACCTATGAAATGGAACCATTAGCAAAAATCATTTATGCCTCAATAGCAAACATGAGAACGGTCTTTAATATATTAAGCGAAGGGACGGCAAAAATAACAAGAGGACAAAAAAAAACGAACAACAACAAAAAACTCACTAATACTACTATTTTTTATCACCAATTAGTGTTGAAGTCATAAAAGCATTAGCTACCTGTTGCGCGGCTGAAGCAATTGTAGATAAGCGCAAATATATCATACATGTCTAAACTTCATAGCGCTCAAGAGAAAGACACTGAGATTAGAAGCCAAACTGACGCAGGAACAAAAATTCTTCAAAAACAAAAAATTGTTCAAACACCAATATCTCGACCCACTTAAATCCTAATTTGGAATAAAATAAACCCACAGACCTTCTCAATTTTTCGCTCCTTCTATACTTCCAGCGTGCCTAAAATTATAACTCTTAACTTGAATTCTCATTGACAAGAGGAAGCCAAAAATGTTAAATCCGGAAAAACAAAAGAAAAACAGCACTCTTAATCGAAATCCTTTGGGTTAAAAAAAATAAGAAATTTTAACCAGAATGGGCGATAAATTGAACGCAAAAACATTTAGAAAAAATTCCGCTCAAAAATTGGAAACAAATGGAAAACAATCAATGTAATAGTAATCAAGGAGGCCAACTTTTGTTCAAGCACTGTTTTATCGGATTTGTCATTATGCAAAATATCCACGAAATTAAAGAAATTTTTGATAAAATATAGTGTCTGAAAGTCATGCAAATCACTACCTTTAAAATGGAACCATCAGCAAAAATCATTTCTGCCTCAACAGCAACCATTAGAACGGTCTTTAATAAATTAAGCGAAGAGACGGCAAAAATAACAAGACAAAAGAACGAACAACAACAAAAATAAAAAACTCACTAATATTTTTATCACCAATTAGTGTTAAAGTCATTAACGCATTAGCTACCTGTTGAGCAGCTCAAGCAATTATAGATCAGCGCAAATAGATCGCATATGTCTAAACTCCATAGCGTTCAAGAGAAAAAAAACTGAGATTAGAAAAAAAACTGACACAGGTACAAAAATCCTTCGAAAACAAAAAATTGTTCAGACACCAATTTCTCGACCCATTTAAATCCTAATTTGAAATAAAATAAACCCCCAGACCTTCTCAATTTTTCGCTCATTCTATATTTCCAGCGTGCCTAAAATCATAACTCTTAATTTGAATTCTCATTGACAAGAGAAAGCCGAAAAATGTTAAATCCGAAAACATAGCTGGCAGATTGCCGGAATAGCTGCGAAAGAATAGACCTACGTGCCATTTAATAGAGATAGAAACAGATACAGATCTAAATTGAAAAAAAATCGTCGCCGCTCAAAAAAACTAGGCTAAAAATCATTCAGCGATAAATTAATAAAGCTTGTTAAAATTCATTCCACAGAAGCCTCTTATTAGGGACCTTTACTGCACATATGAGTTCCTTTGACATTAAACAAATTCAAATTAAACTTAAGTTTTAACGTGCAAAAGTCATTTTATTGTGTGAGGTAAGTCACGTATGATCAAAATCTAATCACGCAAATAACCTAAAAACTTTTGCTAAAGCGAGTGATAAATGACGTCACGCGTGCAAATGCCTTTAAAGAGAGGAAGAAGTCATTCAGAAAATTTCACTTTTTCAGCTTTGCTGTGTGAACAAATGTAAAACGAAAAAGGAGCGTCAGACGACGAAACAAAAAACATAGCAGGACAAGTCCTGAGATACAATCCAAGTACTTGAATGAAAGACAGACCTAATGAATCTGACCAGCAGATCAATTGAACAATCCCAGCCAACAAGACAAAATCTCAAAAGTTGAGAAACTAAAAGAATCAAACAAACTAACCAAAAAAACGATCATTGCTAAAACCCTTGAAGCTTTTAACTTGAAGGCCATATATGACTCATTTCAAAATACTCATTAACTCACGCAAAAACCTTGAAAGAGATGAATCTGCCACTAAAAGTAGATAAACTGGACAAATATGACAAATGCATCAAGAAACTAAGAGAAAATTTCCAATAACAGGGCTATAAAACAGGTCAAAACAGTCTTTTGACTCTGGAGTTTTGTTTTGTAAACCGTCTACAACATAAAAAGTTTCGTTGGCCAGTAAAGATAGTTAAACTCAGAGAATGACAAAAAATCGAAAAATTTGAAAACAATCGAAAATTTTAAATTGCAAACTTTATTTAAAAAATTCCCGACAATTGCAAAATTAAAAAATTGGAAACTATTTTATTGCCCTTAGGAACGATGTAGTAACATACTAGCAAACCTGATGCGAGGTTCCCTGGCCACTGAATAAAAATTTCAAAATTTAAAGAAAAAATTGCAACTTTATCAAAAAATTGGTAAAAGATATTAAAATAATGAATACCATTCCATGGCCAAAACATATTTTCAGTAAACTGTTAGCAAACCCTAGATGAGGCTTCTTGCCCCTCGGGCAATGTCATAAAATTTGAAAAAACCAAGTTTGATTTGAAAAAAATTGGTAAAATTCATGAAGTTAAAATGTTTAAAACCACTTTATTACGACTAGAAACTATGCAATAGCCTATTATTAATTCCCAGAGGAGCTTTTTTGACATCAAAGTCTGAAACAACTCAAAAAATGACAAAAATTTTCAAACAATTTGAAAAAATGAGTATAAATTACCGTGTTTATGTTTGGAGTAGCAATAGATATAGCGCTTAAAGTGGCCGTAAAAAGCATTTACGTCTTGCAAAGGACCTTTCTCAACTTCAATAAACCTCAATTTCAGACTGGTCTAACAAAAAATCCAAAAAATGACGAAAAAGTGCCAACAATTTCATTAATTTAGGCTCAAAAACTCCCAAAAATGACCTTTTAACCTTGAATTACGGCCTTCCCAGTATCTTCAGCACTCTGAGTACTTGAGGGACTACTAAATGCGGGCCTCTAATGAAACTTGATGCCCGCTGAGCTTTACCTGTTTATCCCGTTTTGAAAGCTCAAAGTCATGAAAACAGGTGTGAAAACATCTTACAAAAATAAAAAAAAGACAGAGCACCAATACAATCCAATTCTTGGATTGTAAAAACCAAGAGCACCGCAATATAGCTACGCTCAGCTTACAGCTTCGCAGCTATAAAAACAGAAGAAAAACAGCACTCTTAATCAAAATCCTTTGGGTTAAAGAAAAATAGAAAATTTTTAACCACAATGAGCAATAAATTGATCGCGAAAAACACTTAGGAAAAATTCCGATACAAAATTGGAAACAAATAGCAAAACTCAATGTACTAACAATCAAGGAGGCCAACTTTTGTTCAAACACTGTTTTCTCAATCTAATTTAAAACAAGTGGTAAAAAAAATTTACGCCACAAAATCACTCGCTTTTGTGCTTTCTTCCCGCTTCAGTGTGACCAGAATCGCTTCTCCAGTTTGAGCTTGAAGATGTGTGAACAGATTTTATAAGACAGCGCGCATCAAAACAATTCAAATTCTCTGATGAGAAAAGCAAAGAGAAGGCCAATAGTAGCCCCAGCATTCGCTTTGCAGCCATTAATCAAAAGGAGTAAAACGGTTCAAATGTAAAAGGGGAAAGAGAAAATAGAATAATCAAATTCAATTTTTATTTTAATCTCTTCAAGTTGTCAGGTGCCATCAATTATTCACCAGCGATACTGTGCCAGTTAAAATACAGACTACCCACGCAACATACCGCAAAACAATTAACAGTAGAAGGGCAAAACAGGAGCATTAATCTGTGAAGAAGTATTTAGAACTTATTCAAATAGAGTAAAGAATTCAGAAAATACACATATTCCCCAATATTGACTACAAAAAAAACTTGATTTCAGTCGGACCCGACTTAAAGAACCATTCAAAATCGTAACGAAACTTAATATCATTATGTTAACCAATTTGTACTTATTCAGAGTGACATACACTCCGCTGAATTATCTGCTTCAAACGAAAAGAGTGGCCTAACAAGTATCCAAGTTCCTCTTCTCCAAAAAACAAAGATATTAACGACGGATATAATGATAAAAATGTGTGAACAGATCTTAAAAGACAGCGCGCACCAAAACAATTCAAACTCTTTGATACAAAAAGCAAAGAGAAGGCCAATAGTAGCCCCAGCATGGAGAAGGGGAAGGAGAAAACAGAAGAATCAAATTCAATTTTTATTTCAATATTCTCTTCAAGTTGTCACGTGCCATCAATTATTCCCCAGCGATACAGTGCCAGTTAAATTAAAGACTACCCACGCAACATACCGCAAAACAATTAACAGTAGAAGGGCAAAACAGGAGCATTAATCTGTGGAGAACTATTTAGAACTAATTCAATTATTGCAGCAAAGAGTGGCCTAACAAACATCCAAGTTCCTCCTCTCCAAAAAACAAAGCCATTAAGGTCAGATAAATTGCTCTCAATCACCAGAAGAGGAAAACTTAAACGGGGTGTTGCTTGGAAACGTTTTAAGGGTGCAAAAAATAACCCCGAGGTTTGAGCCCCTGCCCTCGAGGGTGACATCTTAACTACTCCGCTACAAATTCTTGATTTCCATATGATCACCGTCGCATTTAGCCATTTAGCAATGAACTTCACATCAGAGGAGAGCAACTTAGATCACTCAAAAATAAGTAACTGAAGTGTGAAGTCACGTAAGAAGGAACTGAAGTCACGTAAGAAGCCGAAGAATGATCTAGAATAAAAGAAAAGCGCTAAAACGATCCAGCGAAAGATTGCCGGAAAATAGTCGCCACTGATTCCCAAAACCCCGATTGATATTGAAAATACAGAAAAAGAAATGAAAAACTGCTTTTTTTACAAACATTCTTAAAGTGCCAACTCTTTTATTTCCTTTCGTAGCTAGACACTCTTGATCCTTAATGAGAGGATACAGGCTCTCGTATCAATACTTATTAAACATTAGAAAATGCAACTAAAAAAAAGAGTGTTCATGCCGTTGCGCTTTTTGATTTCATTTTTTTCATGACTCCATTCAATTTAGATTACTTTGTTGAAAAGCTGCTGTTTAAAAGCTCTTTGAGCAGAATGGTTGAAGGAAACTAGCCCAGAAAGGATTTTGCGGCAAAATGTCGAAAGCGGCAAAATGAGGTAACGCAAAACAAATTTTTGTTAACGAATTTATTTTTACAATTTGTGTTTAGTCAGCAAAATCCAACCACTGAGAGCCAAATTAAAAGGGGGAAAAACATTTGGAAAAAACCTAGTTTTACAAAGTAACTCAAAACAAGTGGCATCAAAGTTATTTAAACATGGAATTAAACCTTGAACTTTTTAACAACCAACGCACTATCTAAAGATAGAAAGCACATATTAACATTCATATTAACAAATGGGGGAAGGCCAAAAAGAAGTAGCAAAATTCGGGCAACGCTCAGAAATCCTAATTTTTTTTAAAAAAAATAATGTCAAAGTCAAAAAAATTTTTTAGCAACAACTATAATTAGCAATGACTAAGTAGGGGGCTATCTAATGACTAAGTGAAGAATTATGATTAATGACTAAGCGACAGAATAGCAGAAAACAAGTACAAAAACAGGCAAAACCCAATCTAAAAAATAAGAGCTTTCAAAAACAAATCGTGACAAAGTCGTGAAAACCTTCGCAGTGAAAAAATAATTTAACAGTCTCAAAACTGGACTCATTAGAATGCCTAGAGAACTGTCAAAGAGGCTAAGCGACATAACAATTAAAAAATACAAACTCGGAGAATCAAAAATCAAGTATTGAAAACAAGTCGCGTTAAAGTAAAAAAACGTCGGTTTCGAAGTAAAAATTACACTGCGTCAAAAATGCTTTATAAAACGGACAAAAGGACGAAGTGACAGAACAAATAAAAAACGATGAAAGTAGATGGTATCAAATATAAAAACCGTTAGAAACAGTTTGAATTGATCAAAATTTAACAAAGAAGAGACTCAATGAATGCTGTCCATGATAAGACTAAGTGAAACAACTTAAAATAATAATAAAAGAGCAAAATATCTAATAAAAAATTAAAAATACTTTTTGAACACTAGTGCCAAATTCGTTTAAACCCTTAGGTTTTTATTCAAATGAGCAAGTAAATTAAAAATATCAATAGAGAGCGATTGAGACCTATCATTAATGAGAATAAATAACAAAAACATAACTACAAAAACGGGCAAAATACAAAACATAGCCGGCAGATTGCCGGAAATAGCCACCGTTGACACGCTTGATACATATTGGCATTGAAACAGAAGAAAAAAAGATAAATTGACCGATTTTTTTTCTATTTTTTTCAGTGTCAAAAAGTGTTCTAATTCGATGCAGTTTCAGTTGGATTCTAAAACTATACTTCATTGAGCTTTTCAACTGAAAACATATCCGGGGGGCAGATTGCCGGAAAATAGCCGCCGTTGATTCCAATAAGCATGACTGGGATTGAAATAACAGATATTGAAAAAAAAAGATTTTCGTACAAAAACATTTTTTTTAAGTCCGATTTATTTTGATGGCATTTCGTAGTTGAACATACTTCTGTTTCTTAGAGAGAGGCTACAGGGGCTACTATCAATAACAATCAGCATTGGAGAGAGGTAACTAATACTTATAGGACCGACGTTCAAATAGCGGGCATCTAAAATTGGGCTTTATGGGTTTATCCCGTTTCTATTTCTGACTTCAATTTTTTATACTGACTGTTCATTTTGAATTGCTTTGCTGAGCAACTGATGTTCAAAATCACTTTTAGCAGAATGAGAGAAGAGAGAAACTAGACTAGAGCAGTCAAAAAGATTTCACGCAAAATGTTGAAAAGGCGGCAAAATGAGGTAAAGCGAAACATTTTTTTATTCGACGAAGTAAAAAAAAAATAGGAGCGCTATAATAGCCGGCTGAGAAGATGAGGGCGGCTATTAATCAAGAATAAAAGCAGCCGGCAAGTTGCCGGAAAATAGCCGCCGATGACGTGCTTGATGCACATCGGGATTGAAACAGAAAAAGAAACGAAGAGAAATTGAACAAATTTTTTTCAGTGTCAAAAAGTGATCTAATCTGTCGTTCAGTTTCAGTTGGATTCTGAAACTAAAATGCTAATATACTAAGAAGCTTAATACCAATGTTAGCTAGCAAGCACTCTAATGAACTTTGATAACCTAATTCTCAATGACTTAATGGTCGGGCTTTATAGGTTTAACCCGTCTCTTTTGATTTTGCTCTTTTGACCTGAACTGTATTCACCATTTTGCGTAATTTATTAAGTGAATGGATTTAAAAACCATTCAGTTGAAACATTGAGTGAGCTAAGTCAGAAGTCAAACGTGAAAGTTGTGACTTATGCAAAACGAAAAACGTAATCAAAAGGTAGAGCGAATTAAAAAAAAAACATAGCAGGACAAGTCGTGACATACAATTCAAAGAATTTTCATTGACTACACAGAAAACTAGACTTAGAAGGGACTATGAATGGATTGCTCTTTTATTTTGCGTAATTCATTGAGTGAAAGCATTTAAAAACTATTCAGTTGAAACAGTAAGTGAGGCAAGTCAAAAGTCAAACGTGAACGTCGTGACTTATGTAAAACGAAAAACGTGATCAAAAGGTAGAGCGAACTGAAAAAAAGACGGCCTAAATAATAACCTTTGAGAGGCTGAGGGCGGCTATTAAAAAATCACTAAGATTCCATGAAGATAAAAGCTTCTAATTCTTGATGAAATACCATTAAGTAAGTGTCTTTTGGGGTGTTTAAACAATTGCAACTGTGCATTATTTGAACACACGTATTACCTTTTAAAAGTGTTCGTCAAAAAATGACAAAAGCAGCGAAAAAGTTCCGCACGTGAAATTTCGCTCTGAGAAACCAAAAATCTGTTTAAAACAGTCTCTCACTTCTGTCTCTTTCAGCAGTTTGAAAACATAAACCGACTAATGTCTGAAGTATTGCTCTCGAACCACAGGCGGGTGGGAAATCATTTGACACCACCGGGATTCGAACCAGTGACCTCCCGCTTCATAACCATATGCACTGTCGACTGTGCTATTTGGCCCTTATTTTTACCATGCTGCAACCGACTTTATATTAGCAACAAGGTTTACTTGGGAGTGAGAGCAATATAGATCATTCAAAAATGAAGAACGAAAGCGTGAAAAAGTCACTTGAGAAGCCAAAGAATGTTCTAGAAGAAATGCGCAAAATGGTCAAGCGAAAAATTTGCATAAAAAGGACCAACACGTTTACAATAATTGCTATGAACTTCGTTCAAGAGCAATTAAAAATATCAAGTCTTAAAAGTACTCGCTTTTCCCTCTTCTTAATACCCAGCGTGATTAAAATCACTACTCCAATTTGACTTCTCATTGACAAGAAAAGGTTAAAGCGTGAACAGATCTTAAAAAAAGACAGTGACCAATACAATTCAAAAATTTTTAGAATTGCAAAAAAATTACGACGAGATCAATAATAGCCTACCTGTTGCGTCGCAGCTAATAAAAATTAAAGATCGTAAGCTAATTTGATCTCTCGTAGACAAGAAAAGGTCGGAAAAAGTGTGAACAAAACTTAAAGAAAATAGCCGGAACACACCTAATCCGACTCAAAGTAGATATTCACTGTATTCAAAAAGTTGTAATTTTTTAGGTATAAGCAGCAGGTACTTACTGTTCAGCGATCTGTTCGATCTCATTTAGCAGCTCATTCAGCTTCTGTCTGTCACTCTCTTCGAATTTAACCGCTACCTCCTCCTCCCCATTAGCCCCTGCAACTGCACATTTCTGTAAAGCAGACAGAATCTCCTGTCCTCCTGAGTCACCTTTCCCACCACTGCTCTCATCATTCACCTATACAAACATGAAATGTGTCAGAATTACAATGAATACCTTTTCGATTGCTCTAAAGTCGCGACTGAAACTCGTGAAAAGGAACAATGTTTGTAAGGTTCAAACGTTTACAATAAATGCTTCAAACTTCGTTCGAGAGCAATTAATCAAGTGAATCAAAGCTAAGTTAAAAATTATAGTTTGATACTAACAAGACTAACCATTATAAACCAAAACAAAGAACAAAAAATACAAAACCTACAAAAATATATATTTTTTTCAGATTTCACTTCTTTAAAAACAGTGACATGCAGCAAAAGACAACAAAAGGAAGGTAGCACCTAGAGAGTGAACCTTTTCCTCCAAATGGCGTCAAGCAAAATCCCAACACGATGAAATCTATACTTCAAGCCAAAAACAGTATTAATTGCTAAAATGATTTTTTAAAAAATCCTCTGATATCCAAACATCATCGGGCGAACTGCTCTCGATCGATTCGGCAGACTCGATTGAAATTTAGCGTCACTGAGTCTGGGTTGCCGAAACATCTTATACGACGAGTGCTATGCACAACAAACCTAAGTTAGTCTTCGGAGTTACAGGAATAAGTAACTCAGAGCAGCTAACGAATTCGACACTAACGAATTCGGCAACAGAAGAAATAAAACCCAAGTTAAATTTTTGAAGCTGTACGGACAATTGATAAATTGGAAAACTGACCATAGAACAAAGGGCAGAGATATACGACCACTAAAAGACGTGCGTTATATAAATGAATTAAAAACATATTAATAAGATCACAATTAGGTAATAAATAACAAACGACTAAACGTCGGAAGAATTGCTCTCGAACGACTAATGGGAGCTCTAATCAATTGCAGCCTGCTTCAGTCGTGGGGGCAGGAGTAGGAAGGGGGAGCCTAAATGAGACTAAAAAGTTCAATAGTGAACTTCAAAGAACCACATTAGAAGTTAACATATACCACTATTAAGATTTAAAGTTAAAAAAATGACACCAGTTTCGGCGCACTTTTCATTTGACTTTTAGTATTAAATTGCCGCCAATTGAGTTCAGCTTCTTGAAATTGTGATAGAGAGAGAACTTTAGATCACGCGAAACGCAAAAAGTCAAGGGCGTAAAAGTCACTCGAAAAGTCAAAATGTCAAGCGAAAATTTTGCGTAAAATTGCGTACACACACGTTTACAATAATTGCTATGAACTGCGTTCAAGAGCAATTAATCATTAGAATCTTCACTTCAATTAACATGTACATATGACTCATACATACAGCTCATCATAAGTATATACAGCTCATCATTTTTGAGTTGGAATAAAAATAAATTTCTACAACTATAACTTAAATTAATCCCAATAATCTTAACTATTACTTTAGTTTAATAAACATAACCGAGCGAACTAACGTCGAAGGGAACTGCTCTCAAACGACCGGCGAGCGGTTGGCTTCGTCAGTAGCTAGCTACGGTTTAGTGAGGCTAGCTTTAGCTTAATTGAAGTGGTGTGAGGTGGGCGCACCGGGGGGGGGGGGGGGGGGGGGGTTGTTGGGGGTACCCCTAAGAACCGCCCTTCACTCCAAAGTATAAGTCTCCAAAACAGTTTCTCTGAATCGCATGCTTTGAGACTAGTGAGCTAAAAAAGGCTCTAAGAGAATTTAATGCCCACTGGGCGCTACCTGTTTATCCCATTTTGAGGACGGAAAGTCAAATGAGTCAGACAAAAAATCTGAAATGCGAAAAATCGCATAAACAAAGACCAGCAGGAGTAATATAATTGCTACAACCTTCGTTATAGAGCAATTAATTACATATGTGGTGACCTTTGGCTAATTTTTAGACGCTTTTAAATATGCGTGAATTCATTTCTTAGTTTCTTAATTCTAGTACAAATAACAGCCGATTTCAAAACACCCTCTGCTGATAATGTTTATTATGGTCGTTTCATTCCTATTCCTTAGTTGGACATAATTAGCTGCCAAAATATCACTGAAAAATTGCACCTAGTTTACAAGGTTTGACAGTTAGAGAACAAGTGATGAATGGAAACACTGAGAAGCGCGCTTGACGGATATCTATGACCCTTGCAAAATCATGTTACATATATTGATTGAATGATTTTAAAACTGAATTGATAATAAATAGTATGAAAAAACAAACATACCCGGCAGATTGACGAAAAAGAGCCGCCGTTGATTCCCATTACCAAGATTGGGATTGAAAGAAGAGAAAAAATTTAAAGTGTAAACTATTTTGATGTCATTTTGGAGCTGAACATTCTCCTGTTTGGTAGTGAGACCACACAGGGGCTAAAATCAATACCAATAATCATTAGAGATGGTAGCTAAGAACACATTTCGAGTAACGGGCATCGAAAATCGAGCTTTGTGGGTTTATCACGTTTCCATTTCTGATTTCGTTTTTTCATTCTGACTTTGTTCATTTTGAATTGCTTTGCTGAGCAACTGCCGTCTGGAAACACTTTTAGAAGAATGAGAGACGAGCAAAACTAGCCTAGAGAAGTCAAAAAGATTTCACACGAAATGTTGAACAAGCTGTCAACTAAGGTAAAGCGAAAAATTTTTATTCAACAAAAAATTAGGAGCACTATAATAGTCGGCTGAGAAGCTGAGGCGGCTATTAATAAAAATTCATTTAAGTTAACATGCACATACATAGCCTCAGATTGCCAAAAATAGCCACTGTTGATCCAATGACCAATGTTGGGATTGAAAAATAAAGAAAAATTGATGACAGCTTCATTTTCTCCCCCAAGTGTCAAAAGTATTCCAATTTGGAATGTAGTTTCAATAGATTCGATAGATGTGGTATATTCCGCTTCTCAATTGGAGGAAAATAACCTTAATACTAATACCAAACATAACCGACTAAAGTCGGAAAAATTGCCCTCAAACGAATAGTGGAAGCTCTAATCAATTGCAACGTGCTTCATGTATACCACTGTTAAGATTTAAAATGGTGCCAGTTTCAGTGCACTTATCATTTGACGTTTAGTATTAAAGCTGCTAATTGAGTTCGGCAGCTTGAAATTACGATTAAGAAAAAATTTTAGATCACACAAAACGCAAAAAGTCCAGGGCGTAAAAGTCAGCGAAAAACTAAAAAACGGTCTAGCGAAAATGTTGCATAAAAAAGGCACGCTTACAATAATTGCTTCTCTTCGAGAGCAATTAGCAGTATACTCTAAGGAACTTAGATACATAGTGCCTGGGTTTTATTTGTTTTTCTGTTTTCTTATTCATTGCTTTCTGACAATGTATTTGCGTGAATTTGCTGAATGAATTCTAAATTCGGATCAGTTGAAGCAGTGGTGAGTGAGGTAAGCCAGAATTCAAACGTGAAAGTGGTCACTTATGTAAAAAAAAGGTTTATAAAAGAAAGCGCCTAATACATAGCCGTTGAGAGGTCGACATTGGCTATTCAGAACTCAAGTATCTACGGTACAAGAGGGAAGGAGGTGGCTTGCCGGGGAAGGTGGAAATAGGAAACATGTTCACTAAGAGGCTTGAATAGACATCATTTGATTTTTAGCAGCCAACCGCCAGATGAGCTCAGCTGCGTAAAATTGCGAATGAGAGAACAACAATTTGGATTTTGCAAAACAAGTTAAAGACGTAAGTAAACAACATAGCTGGCAGATTGCCAGAAAATAGCCGCAATAGATTCGTAGATCGGCAGTCTAAAAAAAACAGTAAAAAGACAGACCAAAAAAATTCGTCTTTTCATTGAAGGCTGATCTGTTATATTTTGATTAAAAATCTGTATGTTATTGCTGCCTCTATTAGCTGATCTCAAATAACCTGCATTTAGAGTGACACACACCCATTTGACCTTATCTCTTTGACTTAAAGTAAATAAAAGTCAATTTCAAATTGAGGAAGTCATTTTTGAGAGTGAGGTAAGTCAAGTGTGACCAAAAATTTAATCACGCGCATGAACAAAAAAACTCGCTCTACTAAAAGTAAAAAATGACGTCACACATGCAATTCAGTTGAAATTGCATGAACGAATGAACAAAAAGTGGCTGTGACGTCATATGGTCGTAACAAAAATCATGACGACGAAATAAAAAACATAGCAGGACAAGTCCTGACGTACAATTCAAAGAATTTTCATTGACTTAACAGAAAACTAGACCAAGAACGGACTATGAATGGATTGGGAAAACCATTTAGAAAAAAATTGAAAAAACTGTAAAAATCAAAGTGAAATTGCCGCATGTGAACAAAAAACCACTAGCGAGAAAGCGAATTTTTGTTCAAACACCGTTTTCTCACTCTACTTTAAATTTGAAGCGAAAATTTCACGCCGCAAAACCACTCGCTTTTTCGCTCCACTTCCTGTTTCGGAAAGACCAAAATCACTACTCCAATTTGACTTCAAAAATCATGAAAATGCGTGAACAGATCTTAAACAAAGAAAAGACAGCGCCCCAATACAATTCAAATTCTTTGAATTGTAAAAAACCAAGAGAAGGCCGATTATAGCCCCAGCTATCGCTGTGCGGCTATTAATAAATCGACTAATGTCGGAAGAACTGCTCTCGAACGACAGGCGGGTAGAAAAACATTGGACTCCGCCGGGATTCGAAAGCACTGACCACTCGGCTATCAGGTCCCTTGTTTTTGCTATGCTGCAACCGAGTTCATATTAGCAACAAGCTTTACTTCGGAGTGAGAGCATTAGAAATCACTCAAAAATGATGAACGAAAGCGTAAAAAAGTCACTTGAGAAGTCAAAGAACGTTCTAGACGAAAAGCGCAAAATTGTCAAGCGAAAGATTTGCATAAAAAACATACCCGGCAGATTGCCGGAAAATAGCCGCCGTTGATTCCAATAAGCATGATTGGGATTGAAAGAATAGAAGATATTGAAAAAAATTTTTGTACAAAAACATTTTTCAAGTTCTATTTATTTTGATGGCATTTCGTAGTTGAAGATAACGTACTTCTGTTTCTTAGAGAGAGGCTACAGGGGCTACTATCAATACCAATAAGCATTAGAGATGGTAACTAAGACTTATAGGAACGACGTTCAAAAAGCGGGCATCTAAAATTGGGCTTTATGGGTTTATCCCGTTTCTACTTCTGACTTCAATTTTTTATACTGACTCTGTTCATTTTGAATTGCTTTGCTGAGCAACTGATGTTCAAAATCACTTTTAGCAGAATGAGAGAAGAGAGAAACTAGTCTAGAGAAGTCAAAAAAATATCACGCAAAATGTTGAAAAAGCGGCAAAATGAGGTAAAGCGAAAAATTTTTTTATTCGACGAAGTAAAAAAAAAAAGGAGCGCTATAATAGCCGGCTGAGAAGATGAGGCGGCTATTAAAGACACATGTTTACAATAATTGCTATGAACTTCGTTCACGAGCAATTAAAATTCACTCAAAAATGAAGAACGAAAGCGTGAAAAAGTCACTTGAGAAGTCAAAGAATGTTCTAGAAGAAAAGCGCAAAATTTGCATAAAAAAGACCAACACGTTTACAATAATTGCTATGAACTTCGTTCAAGAGCAATTAAAAATCACTCAAAAATGTAAAAACTGTCATGAAAAATATTGCACCAAAAATAAACACCTCCTTCGGAGCAATTAAAAACTTGTGCAACGAATTGTTTCCCCGATTTAATGTAGAAGAGTGAAAAATTACACGTTCAGAAATAACTCAATTAGGATCATATAAAAGCTCCGAGCTAAAAATAAAAGAAATAGCGGTCGACCTAAAAAAAGACTAGGAAAAAAATATAATTGCTACAAATTTCATTTTGTGGGAAATTCCTAAATCACTAAGCAGGTCACTGTCCGTAAACGCAAACATGTTAATATTATGCATATAACGAACACATACATAAACCTAATTAGAGCTAGACGAAGGTCATGATTCTCACAAATTAGTGACCAGCAATTTTTGTGATGGCAAACTATATTTTACAGAACACGGAAAACTTTAATTCCACGCAAAGCGACATTTGCCCGGGTTCAGCTAAAAATACATTTAGCAAGCAACATTTAAACATCATTTTTGGAACCCATACATTCGTGCACGTATGGTAATGGTACTCCATTCTAACACACATTAACAAACTTACCGCCTCAGTAGTCTCCTATTCAAAACGAACAAAACCATACTTTAGTCAGTTATGAACAGTTCCAGTACCCTTAATTCAATTCAATGGCAACAAGTTTAAACTCCTAACTAAATCAATCAACGACCATCTAATAGGTCATTAGAGACATTGCATTGAAAGAGCAACAGGGCCCAAACATTTGGTGCAAACTTCGGGTCTTTCCCACAGACACACCTCTCCCCCCCCCCGCTTAGTGGTAATATAACCTATAGACCACACCCACCCCATAATTGGGGCTATAATTATACCAAAATGAGGGCTATAATTTCGTGTGGGGGCTATACTGGGACAGACCTCAACTCAAACTTCAATTGAGCGCAATGAACCAACAAGCAAAAAATGATTTTTAATTTCATTGCAATTTATATAGGCCATTATAAGGGTGCATCAATGATAGATGGTAACATTGCCACCCTTTCCAACTTTGGATTGGACTAATTCCGGTATTCGTGATATGATCATATGAAAGTGCATAATTTACACGTATATAGATATTAATATCTTACGAGAGGATGAGGTGCTTTCTGTGACTGGTCAATGGCGTCGTCCTCAACCTGATTAGCGAGGAATTCCTCGTCCTGGTCTGGCTTCACTGCAAACTGGAATCCGGCCGATTCATCATCATCCGAACCAGCCACTTCAGGGCCAGACTGAAACAGAGTGCCACTTCGTCGTAGGACAAAACAGGAAATAATATGAACGATAGGAAAAAAATTCAACTTTCTAGGTAAAATTTTTATTCGAGTGGCTCCGCTTAAGAATGCAATCAGCAGTTGCACTTTTATTTAATAAAATTTATAACTCATTTAAAATCAACGTTGCCATGATTTAGTAAAACAGCCCCTGCATAAAAAGACCCGCCGTGTTTAGAAATATGGTACCAACCGACAAGCTAAACATACCCGGCAGATTGCCGGAAAATAGCCGTCATTGATTACCATAACTTCGATTGAAAGAACAGAAAAAATGGAAAAAAACTGATTGAAGTAAGAATTGAAGTAAGAAAACTTTTTTAAAGTGTGACCTATTTTGACTTCATTTTGCTGTTAGACATACTCCCTCCTGGTACTTAAAGAGAGGATGCAGGGTCTCGTATCACCACCAATAAGTATTAGAGATGTTAACTAATACTTGTAAGAAAAAAGTTCAATTGGCGAGCATCTGAAATTGTGCTTTAAGGGTTCATGTCGTTTCAATTTTGGTTCCTTTTTATGACTCCGTTCATTATAGATCGCTCTGCTGAGCAACTGCTGTTTAAGAGCACTTTGAGCAGAATAAAACTAACCAAGAGAAGTCAAAGATTTCCCGCAAAAAGTTGAAACACATCCCGCATTTTAAATTGCCGGAAAATAGCCGCCGTTGACCCGCTTGACGCACATTGGAATTGAAACAGAAAAAGAAATAAGAGATAGAAATTGAGAGAAATTTTTTAAGTGTCAGTTTTGTTTGTGCAAATTTTGCATATTCCGTTAGATTCTAAATTCTTAATTCTAGATTCTTAATTCAGGTTCTAAACTGAATGCTATCAAGCATAATACTAATGACAGCTAGCAATCGCTTTAATGACGTTTGATAACCTAATGCACTATGAGATAATGACCGGGCTTTATCTATTGATTTTGCTCTTGACTTTGACCGTATTCACTACTTGCATGCTTCAATGCACGAAAGAATTTAAAATCCATTCAGTTGAAACAGTGAGTGAAGTAAGTCAGAAGTCAAGCGTGAAAATCGTGACTTATGTAAAACGAAAAATGTGATTTAAAAAAGGAGAGCGCCTAAATAAGAGCCGCTTACAGGCTGACAAAGGCTACTAAAAAGCGGCAAAATGAATTAAAAACGAAACATTTTCATTCGACGGATTAAAAAACATAGCAGGACAAGTTTTGATTTACAGCTCAAAGAATTGAACAAACAGAAGAAAACACTATGAGCCTCCTCACAGGCTGACACCGGCTACTAAAAAGCTGCAAAATGAGGTAAAACAAAACATTTTCATTCGACGAAATAAAAAACATAGCAGGACACGTTCTGATTTAGAGCTCAAAGAATTGAACCAACAGAAGACAACAATATGAGCCTCCTCAAAATAGCAGCTTCCGATAATTAGCAAGTCATAAACCAAGAGGTCCACGAAAGTAAACAGAATACTCTAAAAATCTGAAAACTATTTCCTTTCACTTTTAGAGCAATAGGGTTTACGAAGACATATGTCAAACGTCAAATTCAAAAGACCTTTACATAACGGTGGCTTAAGACAGAAAACGCCAACTTTATAGAAAACCACTGAGAGACGAAGTGAACGAACAACAAATATTTGGCAAAAACGCGTTTTCACGATCGATTTCAGTTGAAACATGCCAAGAAAACCTGAAGTCTTCAATTTCTTTCCTGTCTATAGATAGAAAGCATATATCAATTTAACTTAAAAACGATAAATAATTGGACCTCAAGAAAAAAAGTAGCAACAAAGGCAGACAACAATCAGAAGTACAAAAATTATTAAAAAAACAAATGAGCAGATATTAGCAGTAAATTTAATCCCCTAAATGGATTCAACTACGCCTAATCAAAGAGCAACTGTGAGCTATTTTTATTGACTAAGGGACCGAACGGTAAAATACAACAATTATTTCAAAAGAAGTTGTGTCAAAATCGTAAAACTGTTAGCTATGAATGAAGCAAACAAAAAGAATAAAACGGGACTAATTAGAGAACCTATTACCATATCATCAGCGAGAGTAGTTAACAAAACAACTGAAACAACTACCAGAGTTCCCAAAATAAAACGAATAAAACTACCAGAATTCGCAAAATCTAAAAAACTATAAGAAGTTTTTCAAAAACAAGCTTTGTCAAATTTGATAAAAACTTCAGGTTTCAAATAAAAAAATATAATAACTCAAAAAGAATTAAAGAAATGGCCAATGGGATCTATCGTTAATGAGACGAAGTGACAGAAAAACTAGACATTGAAAAACGGCCAAAATAAAAATTTTTTGAATGCAAGTCTTGTCAAAGTACTAAAAACCATTACAAATGAATCAAAACGTTTCAGTTGATTCAAATGCTGACTCATAAGTGAGCCACTTACAGCTGAGCACAATGAGGCTGAGTTATAGAACAAAAAAGCCATAAAAGAGGAAAACCAAAAAAATCTTTATTATTTTTTACAAAAACAAGTAGTGTCAAATTCGTTCAAACGGTTCGATTTCTATTCAAATCACTTAATTGAAATCGATTAACCTCAAAGGAGAGCCAATGAGAACCCTCGTTAAAGAAACCAAATAAGAAACAAAGAACTACAAAAACAGGCAATATCTAAAAAATCACTTATATTTTATGAAGACAAACAGCGCCTAAGCCCTGAAAACCAGTAGTTCCCTTTTGCAACACAAATATCACCTTTCAAAAACAGTTGCAGAGAAAATGAAAAGACAGCAAAAACAAGACAAATTGTCGCACGTAAAAAGATTGCATTCAAAACCCAAAAATCTCTTTAAACACCTTTTTGAAAATTGATTTCAAAGAAGTTTGAAACACTGTCACGGCTACTATTGGCTTTTCGCTTCCCTTAAAACTCCAGCGTGATTAAAATCACACCTCAGATTAGACTTCTCATTGACAAGAAGGGGATGAAAAAAGTGTGAACAGATCTTTAAAAAAAGACAGCACATGAATGCAATTCAAATTCTTTGAATTGTAAAAAAGAGAGCCATAGCTTGCTGAGAAGTAGGCGGCTATTAAAAAGATAACATGGTTTAAGTTCTGCGGCCCAATTCGATAAAATAGTTCACTATTTTTTGAATTTACAGATTAAAAATTTAATAGCTGTGCTGGTAAACTATTAAAACTGAAAGTCGAGAAGAACTTTATGTCAATTCAAAATCTAACAAAAATGTAGCTCCGAGATCAACGAAACCCAAATTACAAAAAATAAAACGCACGAGAAATAATTCTGTTTGAGAGCGCAAAGTCGTGCTATGCTACTAAACAGATACGTACATAACTATTCTCATGATTAAGCACCACATGATTAAGTAATTTGTGCTCATTAAATTTTGAGCCTGAAAAAAAATTTGAGGCTGAAAAGCTTAACGCAAAACCCGAAATGATTTTTTAAATTAAAATAGAACATAAACCGACTAACCTTGAAAAAATTGCTCTCGAAGTTTTGTCAAAAATTCAGTAATTTAAGCAAAGAAGTAATTTGAAGACACGAAAACATAACCGACTAAACGACTGAAGAATTGCTCTCGAACGACTAGTGGGAGCTCTAATCAATTGCATACTGCTTCAGTCTGGGGGGAGGGGAGAGGGGATGGGGAGCCTAAATCGGACTAAGAAGTTCAATAGTGGGCTTCAAATAACAACATTAGAGGTTAAGATATACCACTATTAAGATTTAAAGTGAAAAATGGCACCAGTTTCGGCGCACTTTTCATTTGACTTTTATTATTAAATAGCCGCCAATTGAGTTCAGCTGCTTGAAATTGTGAGTCAGAGAGAATTTTAGATCACGCGAAACGCAAAAAGTCAGGGGCGTAACAGTCACTCGAAAAGTCAAAACCGTCAAGCGAAAATTTTGCATATAAAAGACAAACACGTTCACAATAATTGCTATAGCTTCGTTCAAGAACAATTAACAAGATTTGCATGTCAAAAAGGTGTTTTAATACGCTCAAGAAGCCCTTACAAAACTTCGGATCACAGCCAGTAGTTTGCCGGAATAGCTGCTAAAGAGACTTGCGTGCTAAAAAATACAGATAGAAACAGATACAGAAAGGAGTTGGAAAAAATTTATCGTGGCCATTTTAGAAAATTAAATTCAAAGGGGCTGTTTTGACAACTCAGAGGTTCATACAACAACCATTGCACGGGGTAAGAATTGGAAGCATTAACCACTCGGCTATCAGACCCATGTGACCTCTTATCTTACCATCATTTTTGTTTTAGCAAGACAAACTCTGAATGCGAGCAATTGAGGTCACGCAAAAAGCAAGAAATCAAGAGTGAAAAGTCACTGAACAAGTCAAGTGAAAGAATGTGAAACGAACAAATGAGAAACGAAAAAGCGCCAAACGACAAAACAAAAAATCAAGAGTACCGCAATATAGCGACGCTCAGCTTACAGCTTCGCAGCTATAAAACATAGCCGGCAGATTGCCGGAAAATAGCAACGATAGTAGTATATATATCTGCCATGTTACTGGAGGGGGGGGGGGGGGGTCCGGACACCCCCCCTACACGAACTCTCACCACCGAAAAACTGATTTTCTCTTAGTGAAAGCAAGTTTTTTGGTTAAGTTTTGCCAGCCTGAGAGAAGTTCTTGGGATAAGTTGACTGGCGAAACTTAACCAAAAAACTTGCTTTCACTAAGAGAAAATCAGTTTTTCGGTGGTGAGAGTTCTTGTAGGGGGGGGGGGGGGTCCGGACCCCCCGCCCTCCAGTAACATGGCAGATATCCGCTGTTGAAGTGTTCGCTGTATATAGAATTAGGTGTTACCTAAGTTTTGAACTCTCACTAAATCTCTTTGGTGAAAACATAAAAAACCTAATATAAGACACCAGAAGCCTAAAATTTTTCAAAAAATTTTAATTTTTTCGAAAATTTTTCAAAATTTTTCAAAGTCCTAAAATGGTCTGAAATGGATTTTGCGCAATGAAAGAGCACTCAAAAGTGATTTTTTGTTGACTTCACTTTTTTCACCTAAGTAGTATAGGGGTCGAAGCATATCAAAATTTCGAATTTTTTGAAAAAAATTTTCAAAATTTTTCAAAGTCCTAAAATGGTCTGAAATGGATTTTGCGCTATAAAAGAGCACTCAAAAGTGATTTTTTGTTGACTTCACTTTATTCACCTATGAAGTATGGGGGGTCGAAACACACAAAAATTTCGTTATTTTTCTAAAAAAAATTTCAAAAATTTTTTGAAGCCCTAAAATGGCATGAAATGGATTTTTCGCAATGAAGGAGCTTTCAAAAATGGTTTTTGTGGACTTCATTTTGTTCAACCAAATAGGACATGAAAAACTCAGTTTTTGAAGTAGTCTGAAAGAAGTCAAAGAGCATTCAGAAGCAGTTTTTGTTGACAATACTTTTGCAAATGTTCAGTGTGATGTGGAAAGCTTGGCTTTATTTTTTTTATATACATGTGTAACTATGTATTTTTCTATCAAAACAAGTACGTATATTTGCTTACATGTGTTCAAAATTTTAATGTTTATGTAGGAATGAACAATCGAAAGAAACGAAAGAATGAGAGTTTTATTTATATAATTATGCGTATTCATGTGTATAATGAAAGTATAAATGAAAGTGTATATCTGTTTATAAGTAAATAAAACTGTGCTTAAGTTTAGTATTATGTTTCTATGAGTATAAGCAGGAAGTGTATGTCTGTGGGTAGAAATTGTAAATGTGTGTATATGTCAAGACGTTCTTGGTTTTATGTGTGTATGTTTTTCTATATCTATACAGTGAAATGTATGTATATATGTCTGAATGTGTTCATGTATTTATGTATGTATATGTTTGCAATCCGATGAGAGAGAGAGATAGAGAGCGGGAGAGAGATAGAGAGAGAGGGGGGAGATAAGTTCCTGGAGGGCAATTTAATTGCCTTGAAGAATGTTGTTATTTGTCTCCACGATCCAATAATATTATATCTTGCACACGGATTTTGACCTTCAGCGTAGCTAAACTCTGTCCCATTAAGCATTGGCAAGCAAAATGTCACAAACGAAGACGACAACAAGTTTTTGATGTTCTGAGCATGCTTTGTTGAAAATTGAATTTTCTACACCTATCTAGCTACCATATTAAAAACTATCAAGATTTTTTACGAAAAAAAATTCATGCTCTGTCTTTTAATCCTAGGCAAGAAAATGATAAAATGTTGCAACACAGAAGACAAAAACAACTTTTTGATGTTCTGAGCATGCTTTGTTGAAAACTGAAATATCTTCTCCTATCTAGCTACCATAATAAAAAACTATTAAGATTTTTCTTAAAAAAACAAATTCATGCTCTTTGTCATTTACTCCTTGGCAAGAAAATGATAAAATGTTGCAACACAGAAGAAACGATGATAAAATGTTGCAACACAGAAGAAGAAAATGATAAAATGTTGCAACAAATTTCTCTATACGCATTCAGCTACCCTTCTAGGATTGAGCAAGATTTTTTACAGGAAAAAATTATTTGAGATAAATTGTTGAGAGATAAACAATAAATTGAGCTAAGTAAAAAGATTAAATTCTGTAAAAAACCGAAAAATTTGCTGGAAAAACTATGATATGCAGGAGCAGCTGAACGTGTCAGTTAAATAAAGTAGAATGATAGGAATTCGTCAACAGCTTGAATCAAACAAATAGTGTAATGATGTACAAGAAGAGTAGTTTCCACTGGAACTGTAAAAATAGCTAAATTTTCAAAAGTTAATTAGCCACTTGATCAATTAAGCAAGAAAGAACACAAGCTTTGTATCTGCGGGGGGTTGCTAGAAACAGCTTCAGTAGCGAATAAGTCTTGTTTGCGTATTGGGAATAACACTAACGGATAATGCGTGCTTTGACTGAAATCTTAAACAAAAGCGAATCTCTTCTTCAGTAAATGGTTCCAGCATACTGAATATACATACACTCAACTATTAAACACTGGAAGTAAAATATCAGAGCACCTCAAGCCAATAAAAATCGAATGAGTTCATTATTGTTCTTTCTTGAATCAAATTTTCTGTGCATTCAGTAACCCTGTGTTAAAATTTTGGATTACTTATTGTTCTGTCGACGTTTTAAAATAACATCACCGTAACGATATTTGATAGAGCATCGGAAAGAGTAACATCCAAAGGAATTTGAAATTTAAAACAACAGAGTCTGTATAACATATTGGGTTATGAAGCCTGGCGAACATTTCGGAATTGAACACAACACTACTGCTACCTACTACTGCTACTGCCTACTACTACTATCTACAATTAGTACCTACTACTACTCCTGCTACCTACTAGTACTACCTACAACTACTACTAGATACTATTAATATCTACTACAACTACTTATTTGTTCTAAGTTACACTAGTACCTACTACTACTTCCTTTTAATACCTTCAAATGTTACCATTTGTTTACTAACAATCTACAAAAAGCTGTTTCTGTTTCTCTAAAAAATGAAAACAATTCTTATCTCTAGAGGAGACTCGCTGAGCATAAACAACAGAAGCTTTTCTCTATCTCAAGGTAATGTGTCCTGACTGACACAGACCGACAGAATTTAGCCGCTAATATTTTCAACAATTCATGAAGTGTTTGAAGTTTTTTTGAAGATATAAAAAACGCTGAAGCTATGTTGTATACGTTAACTCAGTAATTTTCAACTCAATGTTAATTTCTTAATTAACAATTAAGAAATCCATGGTATGGTATATTATGTGGTACTTAATTAATTAAATCAATGTAGGGTTTTATTGTTTAGCGAACCAGTCTAATTTTTAGGAGTTTTTTTGATATGTTCTTTTTTTGAAGTGCAACTTTTTTTTATACTTTATTCAAAAATTGCTTGCTTCAAAAATTCTATAGTGTGTACCTTAATGGAAACAAACACTTTACAACGTACCTACATTATCAAAAAAACAGGTTTTACACTATATAGTTGTTTTCGTATGTTTATTCAGAGCCACCTGTTGTTTCAGTTGTCAGGAATTACACAAATTTTCCGAATCCCTACGTTTCAAAAACTTGTATAGACAGAAAACTGCTGGGATAGCTTGCCAGAAGGACAATGCGTTTGTTGAGTTTCATATTAACCTTAGCTTCGGCTCACGATGTGTTCAAAGCTGAGACTGTAATTGTGAACTTGCTATGCATCAAAAGTTTAGCGCTACATGATCTTGCAATTTTTGTTATATTAACTTCTTCCTAATTTGTTAAATTTCATTTGGTCATTGTTTATCTGAAGAAAAATAAAAACGAATCAACCTCATGAAACATTCCTGCACAAACTCGTTGCGCAGTCTTGTTGCATTCTTGCACAGTCTTGTCGCATTTGAGAGCTCAACCAAAAACATTAAATTTAGGTGTTTAGCTGAACAATTTTTTTTTGTTTTCAGCGTCTGTTTACACTCAATGGGCACCAAATGGTTCCAGAGAAGTACTTCTCGCGGAATTTGAAACAAAATTCTTCTCTATTAGTGTTCAAAACACAACCGGAGACAGTATGGCTTTGGATAAGCAAGTAGAATAAAAATGTGAAACATGGTCGATCACTTTACCTAAAAGTTGAACCATTGTGTTCGATTTCGAGTTTGTGATCTAAACAGTATTCAAGGATAATTGACTTTTAAGAAAAAGGCTTCTTTTTTAGTATTCAAAACTCAGAGGCGGCATGGATTTCGATAAGCAAATTTATTAAAATGGTGATTTTGGTCAATTGCTCTACAGAAAAATGGAAGTCTTGAGTTTGTGTTTGAATTTTTGATCTAAAAACACTATTCAAGGATAATTGACTTTGAAGAAAGACTACTTTTAGTATTAAAAACACAATAATCGGTGACCGCTTAACTTTGAATTACCAAATATAAAAAAAATGTGAAAACTTGGCCTATCCCTCTATTTTAAAGTCAATGTTTGAGTTTGAGTTTGAGTTTGTGATCTAAAAATAGTATTCAAGGGATAATTACGTCATAATAGCTGTTATGTTATATAGTTGTGAACGCAAAACATTTGAAATACGTTCTCACAATCTATTTAGACTACAGCTATATACGTGTCAAAAAAGTGAAGGAGACCTTCTGGTTTTACTAAGCTTTTTGATACAATTTACTATATTATATAGACTATATTCACGTGGTCTATTATGCAATCTTTACTGCACGACTTCTGCAAGCATTCTAAGCTGAAGAGTATAATTTTGCATTGTTCTATAGAAAAAAAAACAGAAAAAACACATGATTTTCCTGGTGCTAGGAAAATTGGCGGACAGGTCGTTTAGCCGACAAGGAAAAAATGAGAAAATTTAGACGACAGTTTTTATCATAATTGGTAATAAAAGTCTAATTGGTTTATAAATCATTAGTTCGGTTGTGATAGATTCATATCAACTCCCACAGACCGTTGAGGCATGACCATGGCCCGCGAGGCATGGCCAGATGCGATTAAATGCAGTCCAACCACGTAAAGCCCTCCGTTACACTAGTTGATAAAAAAACTAAGGTATACTTGTCCGCTTACAGAATAGTGTTTTAAATTGGCCAATCACAGCTTCAGAATAAGATTTATTGCTCATTTTACTTAAATTGTCGGTAAAAATGTTCATTTTTTTGGTGTGTTGACATATTTTACCAGTAATTTTTGAAAAGATAGGTCAGTGCAACTCTTTAAATGATTAAATTTCTCTGAAGAATATTCGGCTAATGAACATTAAATATTGTAAAATAACTAATTTGGAGATACCTTTAAGTCATGGCCACATTAAGTAACAGTTAACACAACTAATTTTGATTTTTGCTACCATAAAAACCGACAACACTGACAGTAGAAATCAGATTAGGAGCTTCGATACCATAGTCAAACTGACAAGTATACTTCTACATTCATTTGGCCGATTTGGAAAATTTCCAGTGTTAAAACCCTGTAACCCATAGTGCATCAAGTTCAAAGTTTAAGGTATTCAAAATTTTTGGAAATTAGTGTTTCACTTTTCTATGTGGTAATATTGTATTATAATACTAGTATTATTGGCTTTGTGTACTTCGTTTTGATGTTATCTTTCCGAAAGGGTTTCTATGTTTTCAAACGTTTGTTTGTTATGGATCCTATGAAGAGTCGATTTGAGTTCTTTCAACTGAGTCAAAGACAAAAAACAACCGTCAAAAGGCAAATCCTGATTATAGAGGCAATTGAGCTAATAAGATTTCCAGATTTTTTAATGCAGTATTTTAATTTCCTCTGAGCTTAAAAAATGTGAGAATTAAGTAAAAATGTCTCTTGGAAAAAATCTCCAGGTGGAATTTTACTACTGCGTGTTTTGCTTATTGCCACTATTGTCAATAGAGACCATTGTAATTTCACAAGATTTTTATCCTCATGAAAATTTGTAGCCTCTATAACAATAAATGGTTGAATCATTATGAACATAAAAAAGTTGTTTTTCACGAGTAATCATATAGCAAAACCTTAATTTTCAATAAAGCTTTATTGATCGGCAATTTACGCTATGAAAATGAATCAGCGGTCTCACAGGTAGTATGAAAATATTTTTTTTTCATGGCGCTCAAAAAAAAGGAAACCTCTAACAGAACTGCAAAATTAACAACGGTAAGAAAAGAAACGCTTTTTAATGTCAACTTTGCTTTTAATTTGAAAGACTTAATATAAAACAATGTCTAGCTGAAATAAAAAAAAAGACAGATTGTGCAAAGCAAAAATTTATAAGATATCCTTGTCAAACAAATATTTATGTACAAGCTGATTTCTCATTACTCCTTTAACAAATTTGTTTTTTTACGACCTCAATAGTTTGCCTTGAGAAAACTCATAGGAGAACGGAGAAGTATTCACTTCTTGCATCTATTGGAAATTTCGTTCTGATACGTTAAATGCTTACTAGTCATGATACCATAGCTTTATGGATTAACGAAGTTTTAAGTTCGCGTTAATGAATACTTAGGTTTTAAATTTTTATGAGTTACTTGTATAACATACTGAAATACTTCAAATTGACACATAGCTCTAAAAGCTACTGAAGGAATTCTGTGAAAACCAAATGTTCTAAGACAAACACAAGTTGTTGCACATGTATACAGAAAACAGTAGTGCATACTTACGTCTATGGTTCAAATTGAGCCTTTCAGCAAGACATGTTTGTTATCTACTAACGTTAGCAGGGAACTTCTTATCGTTCCTTACAATAAACCACGTCAACACTATGCAAAATCAAAAGTATTATACAAATAACTTAATACTAAACGTACGACATACAACAAGCTACTATATAAACTAGAAGCAATTGTAACCGTGAAAATCAAACAATAAGGCCAATAGTTGAGTTTAAATGTATTTGATTTGTCCATTGCTTTTTCCATTGTTTATATAAGTTAACGTTACTTTGTTTAAATTCAGCACAGTGGGGGGTCGAAATGTACTCCCAAATAAAGAACTGCAAGCCTATGTACTCACTCTCTATTTATCACAAGTTTTGCTGCAACACAGTAGAGTACATGTATATATACGCCTTCTTGACCAGAGACAAGAGAATACTTAAGCAAACTAATAAAAGTGCTTTTAGGCGAAAATATTATGCAACAATTTTGCAGAGAAGACTGAACTTCTCACAATATAGGTTTTTTATTCATAAAAAGCAAGTGGTCAGGTTGAATTTTTTGTTTCAACCAGTGACTTGTAAGAGAGCCGAAGTGAAAAGAGCCGATTCAAGAGAACCGACATTTTATTTAAATTATAAGTTGATAATTTACGGTAAATTAAATTAACGGTAAATTAATAACGGTAAATTTTTTAACGGTAAATTAATTTGGCTCTTAAATGAGACTACTACATTCGAGTACTGGAAAAAATAATATTTAGTATCTTCTAGTATAAGACACTGAAAGCAAATTAAAAAAATAATTATCTTGAAATCATCGCGGACCATGGCCATGCCTCAGCGGCTGTTGGGACTTGATATGAAACTATCATAACCGAACATGAGACCAATTAACCCACTCAGGTACTTTTTTAATAATCAACTAACTATTTAGGGTAATTAAGGGCAACTTTTTGGTTTCAGGTCTACTTAAATCAAAACAAGATGCGGCGTATTCTAACGTCAGCTCTTTATAACGTCGACTCTTGCGAGTATCCATTTCAACATTTCAGAACGATAATCTACGGTTTGGGGATCCTAATCTACAACAAATTTCTGACTGTCTAGTTCTTTAAACAGGTCTAAGCCTGTTTCCTGTTTCTCTGACGTGGATAATGTTCAACCAACATACTTTAGTTTAAAGGAGTGGTTTTTCAACTACTAAAATTTGGATAATAAGCATACACAACGGATTTTAATAAAGCACATCATTTCAAAATAACAGGTTATAAATGGAAAATACTGGATACCAACGTCTAGTTCATAAGCTTTAATCGACAAGAATTTTTCAGTTCTAGTTGTTATTGTCGCATGAACACCTCACATTTTCATCGAATCTCATTCTTTTTGGAAAATTTCCACTGTGAATTACACATCCTCCAACAACACGAGATTGGCTCCTCTTTCGTAGAGCATTGTTAGCCGATGGCTCAGTGTTAAGTTTCTGGAAGTTTTCTTCAATTTTAGACTTTTCTTCAAGAAGACTAGGGATTCGTTCTAAGATGGAAGATATCACAGTCTTTCTGTTATCATCGGGTGTGGATGATGTTGTATGATCAATTTTATCGTGATCGGTGGTTAGTTTTGTTTCAATTCTGCATGATTCGAGCTTTTTCCACATATTTTCCTTTTTCCACATATTTTCCAAACCTTCTAAAGCAGCGAAATATTCTTCATGGCTCCTGAAGAGTGGCATACTTTCGAAATCATAACTGCGCAAGATCCCCTTTATGTCCATAGGAAGTGACCATATGTCAGAAGTCAAAGGATTAGGTATATTCTGAGAAGTTACTCCCGTTTCTGAGGGGGTTGAGTTGTTGATAAAGTCTTCCTCTTCGGTTATATTAGCTAATGTAGTAACAAAGTCAATAAAATTTTTGGGTATGAGACAATGATCGAAGGTAGTCCAGCTTGAAATTGAGCTGCCCCTCCTTTATTGTATAAAGGCAAAATTGTTTTCATAACGAGTTTGATAGACAATTGTGCGCTGAAATGAGCCTTCAAATATTGTTAGGATATGATACATTATAGGTTATAAACCGGCGGTTGAGTTTGGGTTTTGGCATACACTAACTGAATGAAATACAAGTCAAGAATGAAAACGCTAAAATATTAATTTGAGAATCAATTCATTCAGTTAAAAGTAAATATAAGCCGTTCGCTGGGATGTTAGCACTCGTTCTATTATCCTAATTAGCCAAATAGTTTCCAATGGAGACCTATAACATTTCGAGGAGAACTCAGTTGTTAAATCAGTTAGACTAATTCTTATTCCTTTTCAGTTGTAAAAAGAATTGAAGTTTCTCCTAAGTACCTCAGACATTAACATTTCAAGGTTTTGATCTGATTGCTACGTATAAAGCTGAAGAATTGCACTGCGCGTATGAGAAGTTCAGTCTTCTCTGCAAAATTGTTGCATAATATTTCCGGCTAAAAGCACTTTTATTAGTTTGCTTAAGTATTCTCTTGTCTCTGATCAAGAAGGCGTATATATACATGTACTCTACTGTGTTGCAGCAAAATTTGTGATAAATAGAGAGTGAATACATAGGCTTGCAATTCTTTATTGGGGAGTACATTTCGACCCCCCCCCCCCCACTGTGCTCAATTTAAGCAAAATAACGTTAACTTGTACGTTTATTATTAAGTTATTTGTATAATACTTTTGATTTTGCATAGTATTGATGTGGTTTATTGTAAGGAACGATAAGAAGTTCCCTGCTAACGTTAGTAGATAGCAAACATGTTTTGCTCAAAGGCTCAATTTGAACCATAGACGTAAGTATGCACTACTGTTTTCTGTATACATGTGCAACAACTTGTGTTTGTCTTAGAACATTTGGTTTTCACAGAATTCCTTCAGTAGCTTTTAGAGCTATGTGTCAATTTGAAGTATTTCAGTATGTTATTCAAGTAACTCATAAAAATTTAAAACCTAAGTATTCACTAAAGCGAACTTAAAACTTCTTTAATCCATAAAGCTATGGTATCATGAATAGTAAGCATTTAACGTATCAGAACGAAATTTCCAATAGATGCAAGAAGTGAATACTTCTCCGTTCTCCTATGAGTTTTCTCAAGGCAAACTATTGAGGTCGTAAAAAAGCAAATTTTTTAAAGGAGTAATGAAAAATCAGCTTGTACATAAATATTTGTTTGACAAGGATATCTTATAAATTTTTGCTTTGCACAATCTAAGTCTTTTTTTATTTCAGCTAGGCATTGTTTTATATTAAGTCTTTCAAATTAAAAGCAAAGTTGACATTAAAAAGCGTTTCTTTTCTTACCGTTGTTAATTTTGCAGTTCTGTTAGAGGTTTCCTTTTTTTTGAGCGCCATGAGAAAAAAATATTTTCATACTACCTGTGAGACCGCTGATTCATTTTCATAGCGTAAATTGCCGATCAATAAAGCTTTATTGAAAATTAAGGTTTTGCTATATGATTACTCGTGAAAAACAACTTTTTTATGTTCATAATGATTCAACCATTTATTGTTATAGAGGCTACAAATTTTCATGAGGATAAAAATCTTGTGAAATTACAATGGTCTCTATTGACAATAGTGGCAATAAGCAAAACACGCAGTAGTAAAATTCCACCTGGAGATTTTTTCCAAGAGACATTTTTACTTAATTCTCACATTTTTTAAGCTCAGAGGAAATTAAAATACTGCATTAAAAAATCTGGAAATCTTATTAGCTCAATTGCCTCTATAATCAGGATTTGCCTTTTGACGGTTGTTTTTTGTCTTTGACTCAGTTGAAAGAACTCAAATCGACTCTTCATAGGATCCATAACAAACAAACGTTTGAAAACATAGAAACCCTTTCGGAAAGATAACATCAAAACGAAGTACACAAAGCCAATAATACTAGTATTATAATACAATATTACCACATAGAAAAGTGAAAAACTAATTTCCAAAAATTTTGAATACCTTAAACTTTGAACTTGATGCACTATGGGTTACAGGGTTTTAACACTGGAAATTTTCCAAATCGGCCAAATGAATGTAGAAGTATACTTGTCAGTTTGACTATGGTATCGAAGCTCCTAATCTGATTTCTACTGTCTGTGTTGTCGGTTTTTATGGTAGCAAAAATCAAAATTAGTTGTGTTAACTGTTACTTAATGTGGCCATGAATTAAAGGTATCTCCACATTAGTTATTTTACAATATTTAATGATCATTAGCCGAATATTCTTCAGAGAAATTTAATCATTTAAAGAGTTGCACTGACCTATCTTTTAAAAAATTACTGGTAAAATATGTCAACACACCAAAAAAATGAACATTTTTACCGACAATTTAAGTAAAATGAGCAATAAATCTTATTCTGAAGCTGTGATTGGCCAATTTAAAACACTATTCTGTAAGCGGACAAGTATACTTTAGTTTTTTCATCAACTAGTGTAACGGAGGGCTTTACGTGGTTGGACTGCATTTAACCGCATCTGGCCCTGCCTCGCGGGCCATGGTCATGCCTCAACGGTCTGTGGGAGTTGATATGAATCTATCACAACCGAACTACTGATTTATAAACCAATTAGACTTTTATTACCAATTATGATAAAAACTGTCGTCTAAATTTCTCATTTTTTCCTTGTCGGCTAAACGACCTGTCCGCCAATTTTCCTAGCACCAGGAAAATCATGTGTTTTTTCTGTTTTTTTTTCTATAGAACAATGCAAAATTATACTCTTCAGCTTAGAATGCTTGCAGAAGTCGTGCAGTAAAGATTGCATAATAGACCACGTGAATATAGTCTATATAATATAGTAAATTATATCAAAAAGCTTAGTAAAACCAGAAGGTCTCCTTCACTTTTTTGACACATATATAGCTGTAGTCTAAATAGATTGTGAGAACGTATTTCAAATGTTTTGCGTTCACAATTATTTAACATATTAACTATTATGACGTAATTATCCCTTGAATACTATTTTTAGAGCACAAACTCAAACTCAAACTCAAACTTTGACTTTAAAATAGAGGGATAGGCCAAGTTTTCACATTTTATTATATTTGGTAATTCAAAGTTAAGCGGTCACCGATTATTGTGTTTTTAATACTCAAAGTAGTCTTTCTTCAAAGTCAACTATCCTTGAATAGTGTTTTTAGATCAAAAATTCAAACACAAACTCAAGACTTCCATTTTTATGTAGAGCAATCGACCAAAATCACCATTTTAATAAACTTGCTTATCGAAATCCATGCCGCCTCTGAGTTTTGAATACTAAAAAAAGCCTTTTTCTTAAAAGTCAATTATCCTTGAATACTGTTTAGATCACAAACTCGAAATCGAACACAATGGTTCAACTTTTAGTTAAAGTGATCGACCATGTTTCACATTTTTATTCTACTTGCTTATCCAAAGCCATACTGTCTCCGGTTGTGTTTTGAACACTAATAAAGAAGAATTTTGTTTCAAATTCCGCGAGAAGTACTTCTCTGGAGCCATTTGGTGCCCATTGAGTGTAAACAGACGCTGAAAACAAACAAAATTTGTTCAGCTAAACACCTAAATTTAATGTTTTTGTTTGAGCTCTCAAATACGACAAGACTGTGCAAAAATGCAACCAGACTGCGCAACGAGTTTGTGCAAGAATGTTTTATGAGGTTGATTCGTTTTTAATTTTCTTCAGATAAACAATGACCAAATGAAATTTAACAAATTAGAAAGAAGTTAATAAACAAAAATTGCAAGATCATGTAGCGCTCAACTTTTGATGCATAGCAAGTTCACAATTACAGTCTCAGCTTTGAACACATCCTGAGCCGAAGCTAAGGTTAATATGAAACTCAACAAACGCATTGTCCTTCTGGCAAGCTATCCCAGCAGTTTTCTGTCTATACAAGTTTTTGAAACGTAGGGATTCGGAAAATTTGTGTAATTCCTGACAACTGAAACAACAGGTGGCTCTGAATAAACATACGAAAACAACTATATAGTGTAAAACCTGTTTTTTTGATAATGTAGGTACGTTGTAAAGTGTTTGTTTCCATTAAGGTACACACTATAGAATTTTTGAAGCAAGCAATTTTTGAATAAAGTATAAAAAAGTTGCACTTCAAAAAAAGAACATATCAAAAAAACTCCTAAAAATTAGACTGGTTCGCTAAACAATAAAACCCTACATTGATTAAATTAATTAGGTACCACTTGATATACCATACCATGGATTTCTTAATTGTTAATTAAGAAATTAACATTGAGTTGAAAATTACTGAGTTAACGTATACAACATAGCTTCAGCGTTTTTTATATCTTCGAAAAAACTTCAAACACTTAATGAATTGTTGAAAATATTAGCGGCTAAATTCTATCGTTCTGTGTCAGTCAGGACACATTACCTTGAGATCGAGAAAAGCTTCTGTTGTTTATGCTCAGCGAGTCTCCTCTAGAGATAAGAATTGTTTTCATTTTTTAGAGAAACAGAAACAGCATTTTGTAGATAGTTAGTAAACAAATGGTAACATTTGAAGGTACTAAAAGGAAATAGTAGTAGGTACTAGTGTAACTTAGAACCAATAAGTAGTTGTAGTAGATATTAATAGTATCTAGTAGTAGTTGTAGGTAGTACTAGTAGGTAGCAGTAGTAGTAGTAGGTACTAATTGTAGATAGTAGTTGTAGATAGTAGTAGTAGGCAGTAGCAGTAGTAGGTAGCAGTAGTGTTGTGTTCAATTCCGAAATGTTCGCCAGGCTTCATAACCCAATATGTTATACAGACTCTGTCGCTTTAAATTTCAAATTCCTTTGCATGTTACTCTTTCCGATGCTCTATCAAATATCGTTACGGTGATGTTATTTTAAAACGTCGACAGAACAATAAGTAATCCAAAATTTTAGCACAGGGTTACTGAATGCACAGAAAATTTGATTCAAGAAAGAACAATAATGAACTCATTCGATTTTTATTGGCTTGAGGTGCTCTGATATTTTACTTCCAGTGTTTAATAGTTGAGTATATGTATATTCAGTATGCTGGAACCATTTACTGAAGAAGCGATTCGCTTTTGTTTAAGATTTCAGTCAAAGCACGCATTATCCGTTAGTGTTATTCCCAATACGCAAACAAGACTTATTCGCTACTGAAGCTGTTTCTAGCAACCCCCCGCAGATACAAAGCTTGTGTTCTTTCTTGCTTAATTGATCAAGTGGCTAATTAACTTTTGAAAATTTAGCTATTTTTACAGTTCCAGTGGAAACTACTCTTCTTGTACATCATTACACTATTTGTTTGATTCAAGCTGTTGACGAATTCCTATCATTCTACTTTATTTAACTAACACGTTCAGCTGCTCCTGCATATCATAGTTTTTCCAGCAAATTTTTCGGTTTTTTACAGAATTTAATCTTTTTACTTAGCTCAATTTATTGTTTATCTCTCAACAATTTATCTCAAATAATTATTTCCTGTAAAAAATCTTGCTCAATCCTAGAAGGGTAGCTGAATGCGTATAGAGAAATTTGTTTTCAAAAAATCAAGCCCAGAACATCAAAAAGTTGTTTTTGTCTTCTGTGTTGCAACATTTTATCATTTTCTTGCCAAGGAGTAAATGACAAAGAGCGTGAATGTTTTTTTAAGAAAAATCTTAATAGTTTTTTATTATGGTAGCTAGATAGGAGAAGAAATTTCAGTTTTCAACAAAGCATGCTCAGAACATCAAAAAGTTGTTTTTGTCTTCTGTGTTGCAACATTTTATCATTTTCTTGCCTAGGATTAAAAGACAATGAGCATGAATTTTTTTTTCGTAAAAAATCTTGATAGTTTTTAATATGGTAGCTAGATAGGTGTAGAAAATTCAGTTTTCAACAAAGCATGCTCAGAACATCAAAAACTTGTTGTCCTCTTCGTTTGTGACATTTTGCTTGCCAACGCTTAATGGGACAGAGTTTAGCTACGCTGAAGGTCAAAATCCGTGTGCAAGATATAATATTATTGGATCGTGGAGACAAATAACAACATTCTTCAAGGCAATTAAATTGCCCTACAGGAACTTATCTCCCCCCTCTCTCTATCTCTCTCCCTCTCTCTCTCTCATCCGATTGCAAACATATAAATACATAAATACATAAACACATTCAGACATATATACATACATTTCACTGTATAGATATAGAAAAACATACACACATAAAACCAAGAACGTCTTGACATATACACACATTTACAATTTCTACCCACAGACATACACTTCAGCTTATACTCATAGAAACATAATACTAAACTTAAGCACAGTTATATTTACTTATAAACAGATATACACTTTCATATATACTTTCATTATACACATGAATACGCATAATTATATAAATAAAACTCTCATTCTTTCGTTTCTTTCGATTGTTCATTCCTACATAAACATTAAAATTTTGAACACATGTAAGCAAATATACGTACTTGTTTCGATAGAAAAATACACATGTATATAAAAAAAATAAAACCAAGCTTTCCACATCACACTGAACATTTGCAAAAGTATTGTCAACAAAAACTGCTTCTGACTGCTCTTTGACTTCTTTCAGACTACTTCAAAAACTGAGTTTTTCATGTCCTATTTGGTTGAACAAAATGAAGTCCACAAAAACCATTTTTGAAAGCTCCTTCATTGCGAAAAATCCATTTCATGCCATTTTAGGGCTTCAAAAAATTTTTGAAATTTTTTTTCAGGAAAATAACGAAATTTTTGTATGTTTCGACCCCCCATACTTCATAGGTGAATAAAGTGAAGTCAACAAAAAATCACTTTTGAGTGCTCTTTTATAGCGCAAAATCCATTTCAGACCATTTTAGGACTTTGAAAAATTTTGAAAATTTTTTTCAAAAAATTCGAAATTTTGATGCTTCGACCCCTATACTACATAGGTGAAAAAAGTGAAGTCAACAAAAAATCACTTTTGAGTGCTCTTTCATAGCGCAAAATCCATTTCAGACCATTTTAGGACTCCAAAAAATTTTTAAAATTTCTCAAAAAATTCGAAATTTTTATATGTTTCGACCCCTATACTACTAAGGTGAAAAAAGTGAAGTCAACAAAAATCAATTTTGAGTGCTCTTTCATAGCGCAAAATCCATTTCAGACCATTTTAGGACTTTGAAAATCTTTGAAAAATTTTTGAAATTTTTTGAAAAATTTTAGGCTTCCGGTGTCTTATATTAGGTTTTTTATGTTTTCACTAAAAGATTTAGTGAGAGTTCAAAGCTTAGGTAACACCTAATTCTATATACAGCGAAAATTTCAACAGCGGATATCTCCCATGTTACTGGAGGGCGGGGGGTCCGGACACCCCCCCTAAAAGAACTCTCACCACCGAAAAACTGATTTTCTCTTAGTGAAAGCAAGTTTTTTGGTTAAGTTTCGCCAGTCAACTTATCCCAAGAACTTCTCTCAGGCTGGCGAAACTTAACCAAAAAACTTGCTTTCACTAAGAGAAAATCAGTTTTTCGGTGGTGAGAGTTCTTGTAGGGGGGGGGGGTCCGGACCCCCCTCCAGTAACATGGCAGATATATATACTACTAACGATAGACGCTTTTAGGCTTCCATGAATTGAAACAACTTAAGAAATAAGATAGACAGATTGACCAGAGTCTAATACTCAAGAATTAGGGCATATACGTTTGGCACTACTTGGATGCACACTAATGATCTTTAACTAGTAAATGTTCATAAAACCAAATTTAAACGTTCATTAAGTGGGTTCATAAGTCAATTTTTAAGGCGAAGTAAGTGAGTTCAGAAGTCACTTTTTTAGCGAGGTAAGTCATGCAACTGACATAAAAGCAGAGCAAATGACGTCAAGTACACAAATTTTAACTGCAAAGCAGAAGTCACTGAAATTGAAAAATTCAATTCCAAATCAAGTCGCACGAATCATCGATGGAGACTACGAATTAAAACATACCCGGCAGATTGCCGGAAAATAGCCGCCGTCGATTCCAATAAGCATGATTGGGATTGAAAGAATAGAAGATATTGAAAAAAAAAGATTTTTGTACAAAAACATTTTTTAAGTCCGATTTATTTTGATGGCATTTCGTAGTTGAACATAACGTACTTCTGTTTCTTAGAGAGAGGCTACAGGGGCTACTATCAATACTAATAAGCATTAGAGATGGTTACTAAGACTTATAGGAACGACGTTCAAATAGCGGGCATCTAAAATTGGGCTTTATGGGCATCTAAAATTGGACTCTGTTCATTTTGAATTGCTTTGCTGAGCAACTGATGTTCGAAATCACTTTTAGCAGAATGAGAGAAGAGAGAAACTAGCATAGAGAAGTCAAAAAGATATCACGCAAAATGTTGAAAAAGCGGCAAAATGAGGTAAAGCGAAACATTTTTTTATTCGACGAAGTAAAAAAAAAATACGAGCGCTATAATAGCCGGCTGAGAAGATGAGGGCGGCTATTAAAAACATAACTGGCAGATTGCCAGAATATAGCCGCAATAGCTTCGTAGATCTGCAATCTCAAAAAAATAGTAAAAGAACGACAAAAATCAATTTATCATCAAATGGTATTTTGATTATGAATCTGTATAACTTATTGCTGCTTCTATAAGCTGCTCTCTTAAATAACCTTCAATTAGATTGACATACACTCACTTGACCTTATCTCTTTGAAGTCAATTTCAGAGTGAGGTAATGACGCGTTACTAGAGAACTGATTTAAACTCAAAATGTTGTTTTAATGTTTGTGACACTTTTTTATTAAAAAAACTTTCAGGTGAAGCTTTTCGGTACAAAAGTGTATAATGTCAAGAAAGAGTGGATACGTCAAACAAAAACAAAGAGGAAAAAAGTAGCGTAGGAAAACGAATACGACCCGAGTTACTACAAATGCCCTTGATCACAGCGCAGGGACAAAATAGTTGGTCGCAGTCTAACTTGATGGGAGAGGAAGTGAGCTAGAATGGCACTCCTGTCCTCTGGTTTCTCTGCAGGGGTATCTTCAGCAGTATTGCCACTACTACTGTTGTCTTTCTCTTCGTTAGTTGCAGTTGTGGTTGTTGTCGTTGTCTTGTCTGGTTCTTCACTGTCTTCTTCTTTTTCTGTTGTGGTAGTTATTACTGTTGGGGTTACATCGCTACTCTCCTCTGCCGGAGCAGCTAAATACAAAAACATATCTACAGTTAAATAACTGAAATGATTGAGAAATTTTGATAGCTAAAAAAAGTGCGTCGAGATCTCCTTGTAGGGATTCAAATTCATCGGGGCTGTTACTAACATGAGACCAAAAATTATTTAGAAACTTCGCATTGAACCTATGCCAAGACCGTTTAGCATTAAAAATTCGAGCACTCAAGAACATCAAAAGTACCTTGTCTGTCTGAGATTGTGGTTGCTACTCGAATTACTCGCTCGTCATCAATTCCGAACCGAAGCAGTTGAGAACAAGATTGTACATATTTAATTTAACATTTAAAATTCCCATAAATTTGCTTCACTCAGCCGCAATCTTATTTCTACGGTCGAATTTCTTGATTTTGTATACTAAGATCGAACTCAAACTTACTTAAAAGCCATCAAATGATAATCGCAACGTCTTCTTAATCCATGATTAGTAATGCGAGGACCTTTTATGCATATTCACCAATTAGGCCTTGTTTTATTTATGTCTAATTCACACTGTGTTTACATCGATCATGGAAAACAGTGCAAAATTTCCACGGATATATTTACCTTGGCTGTTATCGTCTTCACTTTTGTTCTCGGCTTCTGAGGTTTCTTTGACCACCTCAACTTGCACTTGTTCAGGATCGGTCGTTGTCGGTTCTGATTGGTTGTCTGTCTGTTTGTCTTCTTCCCTCTCCTCTGCAGTTTCTGCTGACACTTTACCCTCTCCCTCTTCGATTGCCCTCGTCACTTCCCGCGTGAACGAATCCTTATCATCGTCGTCTTCACCCTCCTGTTCCTTGTCGTTTTCTTCCTCAGGAGACAGCGGTGTTACGCCATCAATGTCTTTCCCACTCTCTAAACACAAACATCCCTAAAATACTTCCTATGTTCAAAGGTAAAAGCCTCTTCGTTTTAGAGATCCTCATGGCCCGTTGACTTCAAGCTCCTTTGGAGTTTGGTACAAAATTGTCTTAAGCTCTTTATTGACGGCTTAGGAAAATTATTTCGAAAAGCGTGAGAATGTGGGGAGGTAGTGTGACATCGTCAAAAGAAATGAGTTTATTGACAATGACCAATAAGCTGTCGTCATTGTTGCAACCCCAAATTAGTGGAGGAAGGAACTGTTTGCTCAACTGGTTTTTTTTTGTCTGTTAACTGGGTTTCTGCCAATTTCGGCCGATCGATATATTATATATATATTACATCGTAGAGAGTTGAGTGGTATTATTAGAAAGCCCGTCAAGCGTCGAATAGCAAATTGAAAAGCTATTTGTGAATTTCGTTTTCGAGGAACTATCAAGGTTTAAAGTTTTGTCAACATTCGGTTGATTTCATCAATTTTGCAAAAAATATGTCTAAAATGTTAGCAAACGTGTAATTTGTTATAAATTTAGAGACAGCAGAGCGGTTGCTGAAGAGTTTGTTCCAACTTTTTTGGCTAAAATTAACACTAAATTTTCGAAAATTCAGCGCTCTCATAAAAATTTGCACTTTAGCCCACTTGTTCAACTGCTTCGTTCAAATCACTTTGTACAAATCATGCTTCTTTAGCCCACCTTGTTCAACTTTGCCTAACGTATAAACTGGAAAGATCCTAACACGATCCCCCTATACTCAGATGAGGTCTACATTTACAGTCGCTTGATATGAAGGTGCCTTCGAAATATTCCCTTGTTTTCGCTAATTGAATTCGATACTTATCCACAAAATGAGTCATTTAATTTAGAAAAATTGAGAATTTCTTTAGCCAGATTATCATTTACGCAAAGAATTGGAAATTATCTTTCTATATCAACCGAAGTGAATACAAAGCCAGTTTTGGTCTGACTGCGGGCTTCTACAACCAAAAAGAACAGTCGGATTGCATGCCGGCGCTGTTTTTTGAAAAAAAAATGCACTTTTATGCCAATTACTGTCAAGCCCGTTTTCATTTGGAGGGTCAGAAAATGAACTTCCCATTTTTGGTGGAATGAGGCCAAATTAACAGACATTATGTTTTAAGAGAGAACCATTGTTTTCTTGTCTCCGACAAAATTTCGTAAAACTTTGATGAAATAAAACTGACTTAAAGGAATTCTTAGGTTTTGCCTGCATTTGATAATCTCTTTGTAGTCTTATGACTTAGTTTCATTAATCAAAGTTCCAATCGTCTAGCTAATGACGTACTTACCAGCGAAATTATCTAATGCTTTCAGTTAGTAACTGATGGCTCTCATTAGTTTGAATATAAATGTTTCAAAACCAGTGAATTTCTGAACCTTTTCACTTTTTCATTATTATTTCAGCCAATTCGTAGCTTAGTGTTGATAATTACATGACCGATTCAAACCAAAGTGAATCAGCCTGGCAGTCTTGTGCTTTAAACCAGGGATTCATGGCTTAGAGTTTTCATTAAAAATTTTTGTTACTACTGGATTTTTGTCTGTATTTGATGTCTGCATTCCTATGCCATACTCTGAAAAAACACATATCCGAATGAAATCGTGTGGAGGTGTAAGTGATTTTTTGAATATCTTCAATTGACATCTCAATGATTCTAATGACTTAGAATTCATTTGTTTTTAAAAACATTAATTTTCAACAGTGCTCCTTTTTGTTGTATTTTTTTGTTAACTTGTACCCTAGTTTCAATAATGCCATATCCCATCTATCTTCTTGTGAAGCAAACAAAAGTCTTTGATGATTTTGTTTTAACCGGTGCTCTATTAACTTTGAAACTAAGTTTTTCTCAGTTAAAAGTTTTGTCAAATTTTAATACTTTTCAGTTTTTGTGCCATTTCAGTTCTTTTGCTGCCATTTAGCATATCCCTTTTAAGAACAAACCCTATTGTTGTTCAAATGAGGAACAAGTGAACGTATGTAATCTTGTCAGTTAATACGATATGATTTGAATGGCTTTCCGTAAACTGCTCATGAAATTTGTGTCTTAAATTTAATTGCTGTTTTTTGTAGTCTTATGGCTTAGTCTCACCCAAGACACGTGCCATAGTCTCATTGATGACAGTTTCTATTGTGTTCTTACAGAAAAACTTGTGAATCTATCTTTAATTAGTATTTATCGTACATTTTGTTCTTCTGTTTGTCGACTTCTTACTTTTGCGCCTTAAGGAGAGATCCCATCGGTTTTGTTGTCAATTATAAGCTAATTGGTTTAAATGTTTTATCTGAAGCCATTTCGAATTCGTTTTTGAGTTTTTTTTCAAAATAAATAAGGAGTATTGCCCCCAATTATTGTTTCATTTAGTTGTTCTATGTTGTTGTTTGTCTTTTCCCGTAGTATTAGTAGCAGGTCCCCTAATGAGGCATTACTGAATTCTTTTAATGGTCTGAGTGTACCACCTTTTTTTTACTCATACACCAACTGTTTTTATGTGAATTTATTTGAAAGTTAACCACCTCTTCCTCATTTAGTAGACAATTAAGTGACAATATGGATAAGCGGGGTCGAAACACTATCAATAAACTACTCCTTGTTTAAGTTACATACTAATTTTTTATCCATAAGAAAACCCGCCAAACAGTCACCAGATCACTTCATTAATTCGACTATCATCGACTTTAAGCTCATATCATGGCGATCAATTAGTCAAGCTCACAATCACTGGGATCATTCATTTTCAACAGACGACATCAAAAAACATTTGCTTGTACATGATTCCCAAAAATGCATCATTTGGATAAAAATTGTGTATGAGCATAAAAACCATTCTCTACGATTTATATAAATTTTGAAACCAGCTGAGAATCTTGGCACAATTCGGATTTTGTAGTATCAATTAAATTATCAGCTAATAATAAATTCAGGTTTACCAGGTCTTTCAGTACCTTCAGAATTTCATTTTTTAAATATTTCTTAAATGAAGCTTCATCAATAATGCAATTTTGTCACAGTGTGAGAAAATTCTCAAAACAGAGCCACCGAAAAGAACGCGGATTTTCAAAGATGTCTGGAGAGATGTAAGATTTTTCTTCTTTAAAGAACAGTAAAATATACACACGGATATATCTGCTAAATTCAGCTTTCTTTTCCTCAAAAAATACAACATGCGCGCTTTCCATGTAGAAGAATATCACTGCTTTTTACGAAATAATCAACAAATGCGGCAAAATAAACCGTTGGAAAGTAAATTTTCCATTCTTAGAATAGGGAAAATTATTACACAGGGTAAAATATGAGGCATTCAAACAAACCAGTTCATCTTGCGTCATGAATATCAGTTCAATAATAACGCAAAAAAAACAAAGATATTCCACACTCATGTTAGTTCAGTTTTCCTTACCCGCAATATATTTATTTTTCTGCACAAGCCTTAAAAGAGCGTTGAAGGCATGGTGGAGAAAAGATAAGATTTTCGAAAAACGATTCCCACTTTCACGGAAAATCACCTACAAAAGCCTGCGTGACTATTAGCATGGAAACTCCCTGAGGGAGAAGTTAAAAAAAATTGATCACGAATATTAGCTATGCTGATAAAATGAACAATTACTGCTCCTAATTACCAATTGCAGAAGCAATTTCTTTCTTGTTCTCATCCGCTCTATCTCTTAAAAAGGATAGAATTACAAATCTTTTTTATCAAAGCGACTACTGTAAAACTATAGCCTAAACGATCACTGATTTATGAAGACCAAAAACAATATATATGTAAAAAAAAATGAAAAAAAAACCAAATGAAAAATTGCTTTATTAACTTCATAGTTACAAATTTTGCTCAAAAAGACAGACGAGTTCCTGAGATAATGCAATTAACTCATGACAAAGCTCAAGTTTTTTTAAAAAAACAGAGACGAGAATAGATGTAATGGAACCTTTCAGATCGTCAAAAGAGTTTGACAAAAGATCAAATATATGTTCTAGAAAAAGGTAAAGAAATTTCCTCTTGAACTGAAAAGGAAACTTCAAATAATAAAACTAGAATTCGAAAACAACTATCAAAATTACGCAAAAAAATTAAACGTAACGGACTAGCATCGGACGAATTGATCTCAAATATCAGAGTAGGGGTTCGCTTTGGTAGTCGCCAGCTTAAGCTTAGGAAACTTAACTCCACGGGATGAGTGGGCGGGGGAGGGGGAGAAGCGCTGAGAGACTATTAGGGTTATAAAAGAAATGAAAATTAACGCCCTCGAGCTTTGCCAGTTTCTCTAGAAAAACCGGTCATTACAGATACAATTGCCTTAAAAAGTCCAGACCCAGTTGTCCAAATAGAATAAACAAGACTTATATGAACGGTGACGAACCATGAGTAAGGATTAGTCGCCAAAAGATTCTACAGAAAATGGTTTCTTTGGCGTCGGTGTTTATAATTCTGTTTTCGTGCGCTTGCGTGAGTGTATGAATCTGTGTGCGTGTAAGATAGGAACAAAGAGACGGAGAGGAGATTTAGTTTCAGAGAGTTATTTCCTTTAAACAAATAGAGGCAGAGCGCAAAAACTGCCAGAGAATAAAAAAAACAAAATTACTTATATAATACAAATTGCGGCTCTATACCTGTGTAAAAACAAAATTCAAATTAATGTTTTTCAAATTTCACTGGTAACACAACTGCGCAATTTTATCAATTAATTGTTTAATTTATCAATTAACACCAATAATGACAAAATTCATCGAAAAATTTTCAAAAAGTTTTATCAAAGTTTACTGCCAGAATTACAATTACCGATAGAATTAGCTAAAAAAATCCATACCAAGTTATTTATCAAACAAGACCTAAATGTACGGTGACGAACCTTGAGTAAAGATCAGTTGCGAAAAAACATTTTTTTAAAACTTACTTTTGGTAGTGGGGTTTCTATTTGTGTGTGTTAGCGTGTGTTGTGTTTGTATTGTTGTTAAGGTTCGTCTGTGTTTGTGTCCATCAAACTGTACAAAACTTATCTTTCTAGTAGTGTTAAAGAATTTTTGTTTTTGTCTACCGAAAAAAATCAGCATATTGTTTGGTTCAAACATTAGAAGTAATTAGTCTCCAATTCATTTAATTTGAGATGTTTTCGTATACTGCCAACGGTTTCTCCGACGGATATCAAGGATTGTGTTTGCAACATTCAGAGGTATCCATCTTGTTAACTCTATAGTTTCAAATCTTGCTGAAAAGACAGACGCGTTCTGGAGATATTGCAATCATGTAATGACAAAGCTCAAAACCTAGTTGTAAAAAATCAGAGACAAAAATAATTGAAATGGAACCTTTCAGATCGTCAAAAGAGTTTGACAAAAGATCAAATATATGTTCTAGAAAAAAGTAAAGAAAATTCCTCCTGAACTGAAGAAAAGGCAACTTCAAATAATAAAACTCAATCACAAAACAGCAATCAATTTGACGCAAAAAAAATTAATTATAACGGACTAACATCGGATGAATTGGTCTCGGACATCAGAGGAGGGTTCGCTTTGGTGCTGGCCAGCTTAAGATTAGGGAACTTAACTCCACGGGTTCAGTGGGCAGGGTGGGGGGAGCAAAGAAGGGCTGAGGGATATCTGAACTTCCGATAACTGCCCTTTACATCAAGAGTTTACGCCTACACAGAAACGGGATTGGGGTGCAGTGAGCGTAAAAATCAGGGGTCAAACAATTATGTATGCGATTAAACGAAGGGCTATAAGAGAAATGCTCAGCAAATTAAAGCCTTCGCTTAAACAGTTTCACTACACGAAAGGTCACAAAAATATGAAGGTGCAACAAAAAATTGGTAGTCTGAAACTGGCGTAAAGACCAACAGCAGTGAAATAATTGCTACAAACTTCGTTCGTGAGAAATTAAAACTCGCGCTTTAAAAAGCAAAGTCATCTTGGCCGTAGAAGTGAATCAGTAAGTGTGCACAATTCCAGATCGGAAAACCCGTCATGAGACATTTAATAAACCAAGAGGTCCATCATTGCACCGCAGCCTTACACGACTGCGTTTTTCTAAACCCAAAAAAACTTTTTCTCTCTTTTTAAAAACAAATTATCGCTACTAGCCGATTGGCATTGCATATAATGAAGTCCTTTTGTAATCGCATTAGGAAAACTCAATGCTTTAATTTTACGAAAACTGCTTAAACCTGTATGACAGCGGCGACAAAAGCGGGTGCAATAACTTAAACCACAAAATCGGCAAACTTATTTCTGAGCCGCCTGCATGCTGTGCTTTGCACTAACTGACATTTTTGCTTTGTTTTGTAGCTCTCACAATCACTTTGTAGAAAAAACGGATGTTATACTCAATAAGGCCATATTAATTTAAGCATTAACTTCAACATTTCTTTTGGCCTGATGAATTCAAAATGATTTTTTTCAAGGATTCGAAAATTTGAAAGCCACAATCAACGATATAATCAGCCAGCTTCTGTTTAGAAAGCAGAATAAAGTGCTTATATTTCTAGCACAAAGCGACAATTTTCTTCCCTAAGAGTGAAAAAAAAGGTTTTAAGGAATCCATATAAAGAAAAATTCGTAGATTGAAAATACTTTCATTCTAGGCCGCCCTGAAAACAAGAACTATGTGAAGAAATTCGTATGCATATGTATCATCAAAAATGAGACAAAAACAAGTCCTTAAGCTTTTTTTCTTAAGATTAACGTTCTTCTACTCCCACCTTCGAACTACAGAATCATTAGTCAGATTTTGGTCACCTCAATGAAACCACTGTTATATTTTTAAAACGCACGATTTCTTACCTAATTTTAGAACTATCGGCTATATTTATATGGCTAACACCTGTCGTAGTTCGCATACCATCTACAGAACATGATCGGGCAAAATAGGTTGGGTTAGCTTATCAGCTCAATTTAACCAGGGCCGCTCTTAAATATATCGAACGCTACTTAGACCTCAAATTGGAATCACAATCGGTTAATTGCAAAAGATAAATTAACCTTGCCAAGGCGGAGCCCTAACCGTCTTAGATTGGTAAAAAGACATCATAGTCGTCTATGTTTGCATTTGCAGCATTTAACATAGGAAGAATTGACACTATTTCGTACCACATACAATTCTTTTTATCCTTAGCTCAGACACCATAGTACATGTAGCCCACTGATAAGCGCTGCCTCAATGCCAGGGGAAATTGGGTTTACAGAGCGTATTTGATTTTCTCCCTTCTTTTAATGGCAATCAAATTAATTTTGAAACCGCCTCCAAAGGGCGGAAACAGGTCATCATCAGAAAGAGGAATGAACAAATCATGTTACATGCAACACACAAAATCCTATCAGAATTATAACCCTAAAATGCATACACACATACGCACGGGTGCCACAAAGTGGCCGACAGGGAGTTTAACCGAAAACCAGAAATTAAAAAGTAAACTTAGCCGACAGCTTAAATCTGATTGGTCAACAAATCTGGTTGGTCAAAATATCAGCCAAGATCTTTGTCCATTACAACTATTACGAACGATTGGTGTGCGGTCGTTTAGTCGGCTTAATTTTGCTTTTATTTTTTATTGTCGGCTAAACCCGATGTCGGCTAATTCGGAAACGGCAATACACACGCAACACACGATTACAGAGACACATGCTTCCCAAATCTAGTCTAGTAAAAATAGGATCCCATTTTGCAGGCGCAGACAAAAAAGCTTAGTTGCATGAATATATGCATTTTCATATATTTGGACATAAAAAACATAATTTTCCATCTTTAATTCCGCAGCGAGTGCAGACCAGGGAAATGGAAAGAGGGAGAGAGATAGAGTGAAAGCGAGTTTGAAATGAATGCGGTGGTGGTTGGTGGTTGCCAGTTATATTTAACCGTATGGCTGCGGCTGTTTTATTTTAAACCAATTTGGATCTGAGCTATGTGGCATATTGTTCTGGTTGAAAAGTACTACTCAAGCCACATATCAAATATCCGCAGATAACTTGGGGGGGGGGGCTTGATAACTAACTAGTAGGAGATAGAACTGAGATGGTTAGTGGCCTGGTTAACCGAGGCATGGAAACTCCACTTAAGAGCAAGAAAGCTCTAAACTTGACACTGAGACATTTCAGGCTGTTTTTGTAAAGACAACCATTCTAGAGTGTCAATTTTGCACAGAGAGCGCAAATAGTGGACTCAACTCGGCCTACTTAAACTTTCAATTTCAATTAACGGGAAGAACTTCAGTCGCAAATACAAAGCTGCCAATATTTGAACTCAATATATTTTGGTATCTCGCATGGCTGAAACGTTTCAAATAAGGACATAAAAGCAGCGCCATTAAGGAAAGTCAAAGTATGGTTCATGAACTTAGACTCTTTTTATGCGACCACTTTCAATGAACAGATTGAAAGCTGACTATATGACATACATCAATCGGCTTTAAAATGACCGTCAAGTCAAATTGCCAGAAGACGCTATTAAAAAAAGAAATGATCCCAGAACCATAGTCGTTCCTTAAATCTGAAGACTTGAAAGAATTTATCAAAAACGGAGTTTAGTCAAAACTAAGACACGAGGAAAATTTTGAATGTCCCTTCGATCTTTATTTGATTTTTGGGTACTTTTTCTTAATCAATGGTTTTTAAACTAGGCCTAGGCGCTTGTCTATAGACAGATGTCATTGCACAAAAATGGGAAAATATGTCAGCAAAATAAAGAAAATTGCAGAAACATTCTCCGGTAGAGTAAGAACCCTAAGACAAATCAATGATTCGAACCCTCAAACACGATTTTAATGAACTGGCACCATAATCAACTTGTTGGTCCCACCAGCAGAGGCAGCAGGAGTTAACAGACCACATGAAATATAGAATTTGAAAATTAAGCTCGATGGATTTTGCATGAAATACAAGACAAAGGCTTGTTCACGCTAAGAAACAGTAAATCACGATAGATCGTACAAGAAAGCACGTTATCAACGGGAAGGTAATGATAATAGGAGTCTAAGCATGTTTTTTTTTGTGAAAATCTGAGCTGAGCGATAATGCAGCCTTTCAATTTTCCTAACAGAAAAAATATATTTTCTATTTTGCTCATTGAAATTACAGCCAAATTCTAAAGCCCATGCAATAGCAAACGTTTTATGCCAAATACCAAAGCTCTGAATGGGAGAATTGAAATAACAAAACATAACCTTGCTAAAAATCAAGATATTAAAACCCTCAAAAACATTTCAAGGTCTCAAAAGACTATCCAGTATCCCTGTTTTAAGCTTCAAATAGTTTCACTGGGTCATAAAGATCCATAAAATTGGAATATGATAAACATTTTCCGAAAATTTGAAAAAAATTAAATTTCATCAAAAATTGCTAAAGAAGGAGTATTGAAATATTGATAACCATTCTGTTAATTCTAGAAACTATGCAATAGCTTATCATCAAACCTTGGACGTTGACCCTAGGACCCTGGTGCCGGAAAAAATGATAAAAAATTCAAAGAGATTTAAAAAACTTGAAATGCAAAAATATTTTTTTTAATATTGCTGATATTAAAATCTTGGAAACATTCCATTACATTTAGAAGCTATACAGTAACCTATAATCAAACCCTAGAGGAGTTTATGTGGCTCTTGAGGCTGAAAAAACCTAAGAAATGAAAAAAATCAAAAAACTTAAAAAAAATGCGTTTTATCAAAAAATCGTTAAAATTTGTCATATTAAAGAAAGAAAGCTATTCCATGGCAAAAAAAAATTTTCAATACTTTCTTATCAAAACCTTCAGGACGTTTCCTGGTCCCTGCGTCTGGAAAGACGTGAATAATGAAAAAAAAGTCAAAAATATTGAAAACATATGCACGTTTTGTCAAAAAAATGCTAAAAATCGTGATGTGAAAATGTTGAAACCATTCCACTACCACTATAGACTATGCAGTAACCTATTATAAAACTCTAGAGGAGGTTCCTTGACAACTAGGGCTGAAAGAACTCAAAAAAAAGACAAAATTTTTTTATAAAAGCTAGAAAAAAAATGTTCAAATTAGTATAAAATTGCATGTTTTTAGCATGCTAGCGTGTTTTTTTGGTTGATCGAACGTAGCCTAGGTGTGGGGTGCACCAGGGGGCTAATTGGGAGTGAGGGGTGGGCAACAGTGGGTGGGGGGCAACAGCACGCTTGGGGCAATAGTGGGGGGTTCAACAGCGGCGGTGTCTTCAACCTCTAAGAACCTCCCTTCACACCATAAATATAAGTCTCCAAAACAGTTGAAACTGCTGAAACAGAGCTGAAATGCTCTAAGACCACTTAATGCCCGCTGGGCGCTACCTTTTTATCCGGTTTTTGAGGACGAAAAGTCAAAAGCGTCAGACGAAAAATCGGTCAAGCGATAAATCCCATAAAAAAGACGAACAGGAATAATATAATTGCAACAAACTTTGTTTGAGAGCAATTGATAAATACAACACCTTTTGATACACCAATTTTCGATCAACCTAGGTTTCAAATATTTTACGATAAAAATGTACTGCAGTTTTAAAGACCCCACTTGTATAGATCAGCGCTCGCATCAAAAACTCATCCAAATTAGAAGAGACGCTCTTCAAAAACGTTTAAAAATTTTCATTCAAATTCAGCATCAGTAAAAATTCAAAAAATATTGAAGATGAAGTACAAGAAAAAAATTAGACAGAATAATCAGTGGAAAGCAATAAAAATGAGTCGACAAACGTCGGAAAAATTGCTAAGGCCCTCTAATGAAACTTAATGTCCGTTGGGCGCTACCTGTTTATCCCGTTTTCAAGGACGAAAAGTCAAATGGGTCAGACGAAAAATCGGTCAAGCGAAAAATCGCATTAAAAAAAGACAGGACTAATATAATTGCTGCAAAGTTCGTTTGAGAGCAATTAACAATAATCGGTAGTAGTTTAAAATTATTTGATGGCAAGCTGAACAGAAACGAAACAGTTTTTTTTCACAAAACATTTTTTGAAGAAATATTTTTGGACATTTTTTCATTTCAGGCTTTGAATTGACAACTATCACCCTCTTGTGGTAACCCTTCAATATGTTTTGATTTCTCCATTAGACAAAGACAACAACGTTTTCAAAAATCAATTCTTGTACTGACACCAGATAATGGTACAACGACGTTATTAAGCTTAACTGATGACGAAATATTTCCCGAGCAAAAGCATCAAAGAAAGACAAATTACCGCTAATAATTTAGGTTATCTTTGGTAATTTTAGGGGTTTCGACAGTGTTTGGTTCTGTTGTTCAAAATATTGTCTTTCACTGCGGTTCCTATGCTCGGGTTTAATCTCTCAAGCTTAATGATTAAGCCGTGTTGGTTCATGAAAATTTCTTCAGGTAATTACAGCAGTACCAACTTAAGAATGCTTTCATTACAGGACATAACCGGCAGATTGTCGGATACGAGCGCTGAAAAGGGTATTATTTCGACAACAACCATCATAGCCAACGAAAAATATCACTAAAAATCAATAACAAACAAGACTCCCCCAAATTTGGACAAGGAGCTCTAATTCAGATAACGAGTCTAATTCCCTCCAAATTTCGTAATATATTAATTTACTCCATTAAACGAATTCTTGGCTCTAGTTTTTAGATCTGACCATACCATTTCAAAAAAAACGTCGAATATAAGAATGCAATCTGAACTCCGCAAATGACTCCACGAGACGCATTTACTATAATCTAAACTCTATTCAGCATTGCTACTCTGAGTCAAACATTAAAAACTTTCCAGCATATCACATTAAACAAAAACTGGTCAAAATAAATTAACGAATCAGAAAAAACAGCGCTACAAAGTTTGATGTACAAATTCAAACGTCACAGATTAACTACGTTATAGATTACAAAGCGACTTGGTCAATTCAGTGAATGCAAGATTATTCGGCTTTAAGGGTTTGAAAAGGAGCGATTATTCAAGTATGATGTTGTCTTACAATAGCTTCAGCCTTCAAGCTTGATAATCTTCAATCCTCCAGCTCTAGCAATTCTTACACGCTGCCAATTTCGAATCGGAAACACGACAACTTCGACCACTTGCAACAATCTTTCAAAAACTTAACATTTAAAATGATAATTATTGCATGTGCTGGCACATTTCCAGAAATAAGCCGGCAGTAATGCAATATCAAAACATAAACCGACGAATGTCGGAAGAATTGCTCTTGAACGACAGGCGAGGCAATTTAATTCAGGGGCTGTAGCCTAGATAAATTTTCTTTAAGGGTGCAAAAAACCTATCCCACGCCGGGTTCAGCAGGCCTGTAACTGACTTCGAAGACGATCGAACAAAAAACCAACCGAATGAATCGCAAAATGACGCCAAGGACACTATTCGAAAAACAGCTTAAACGAAAGCAGCCGGCGGAAACGATTGGAAGTAGGAACTTGACCAGTCACTAACCAAAAACAAAAAGTCAATGCCCGAATGCAAATCAACTTTCACCATAAATCTTTCAGCAGCTGGAAAATTTTTGAAACAATGGAATCCTCCCAAAATATTTTTCAAAAAAGATCAAGACTGAAAAAAAAGAAAATTCAGTTCAGAATAGTGTTGCAAGACTCATGCTATACAATTAAGCCTACAATATTACCTGATAGCTTTAATAGAAAGTAATTTATTAGGCAGTAGATGGTACTAGACAAAGAGTCTATCAAAACCAAAAATTGTCAAAAAATTTTTAAATTTAAAATAGTAGCTTGATGGGAAATGTTCTATTTTAAATCTAGTTAATATAATAAAACCCCTTTGAAGAAGCCTAGCATTTCTACACTTCTTCGCTCAATTTTTTTCTTAACAGCAGCAGATTCACGCAACCACCTTTTCGAAGAGAGGTTTTTCTACTTCAAAACAAATCGAAATCCATCATTTCAAAAATAATCGAGTTAAAATATTATTGGAAGGAGGCTGATTGCTTCAGTAGAGGAATAATGTAGCTGTAAAGTAATACAGTAAAACAACAGTCTACAGAATTCAAGTATCAATTCAATCTTTTTTATATAGTCAACGTCATAAAGTCGTTATATAAAGCAACGTTCAACGTATAAGCATTGGCAGCAACGTATAAACTCATCGACAAAGCCACGTATAGGAACAACGTATTACGATTACGGCGAATATATCAACAAGTGGTTTCTTAGACGGCAATTTTTGATGCTCTTTTGGCGGGTATTTTGTCGGATAACGAATCAGTTCAATGCCAGTCACCATTTTGTACCAATGCATCCAAAAACCCGAAAATTACTGAGCCGAATCATGTCTTATTTGATAGGTCTTATGATTAGATTTACTTGAAATTATGTTATTTGCACTTTTTCCGAGCTTTGTACGTAAATCGGAACGATTTCTATGAGCATTTAAATACTCGATTCTGATTGGCTAAGACAAATGACGGATTTTGATTTATTACTCGCTTTACTCAGTAAAATCCTCCGGCCCAGAAGATGTTGGGAGAATCGGTACTAATTTTACAAGCGGGCGAACGAGCGATCCGGAGGACGTGCGCAATACAGAGGAGCGCTGTCTGAACCGTAACGGAGTTCAGTGATCCGAGCAATAGGGTTGTATCCCCTAGGATTGGTCTCCTCAACTACCCAAACCAAGTCACCAGTCTTTAGGTGTTGCTCGGCAGGCGTTTGCCACTTAGAACGTCGGTTCAGTGTTGGGACGTACTCTTTGATCCAACGAGACCAAATAGCGTTAGCGTAACATTGCGCGCGGGCGTAACGCTTACGGTGATCAAACTCATCTACGGTAACAAATAAGGCTTTAAATTTGATAAGGAGCTTTTTATGTCGTAGTATCTACTGTCCACTACTAGACAACAACAACAAAAAACATCGTCTTTTAATACTTTTAGGACCCAACTCCCAACATTGAGTTTGAGTGCAAATCAAAATGTGGTCAATTGCGATAAGGCTCAAAGACGGGTGAAAAGAACGGTTAGAAAAACTCATAAAGAGATCAACCGATTCAAATAAATTCCTACGAGCTTCTTTTCAGAATAACACAAATGCTGGACAAACAAAGACTAAACAGATGAAAATTCAGTTCCCAATATTAGAACTTTGACCCCCGAATGTTCTATGGGTTACTTTTATTGTTTTTCCAATCAAAAGATAACTAAAACTACAGACCGAATAGCAAATAGAAACAATTAACTATGTAAAAGCCTATATCAGTTACATACACATCATTATATACTACTCTTTTAACAAGGAATAGACAGACATTCCAAATTTTGTGAGCCCATACTAGGGTCCGCGCGGTCACAAAGTGATACCAAAATTAGATCCGTTAAAAGTAATCCCAAAGGTATAAAACGCAGACATGCTCCATTGAACGTAAAAATTGCTAGTAAGAAATTCGAACCTTCTAGCGGTGAAATGGGAGCTGAAGTGTTTTCTAAGTCATCACCATGTTCTCTGTTCGAGGCGTCAAGTGAGAGGTCGCCAGCGACCCCATTCTGCATCAATGTATTATCGTCAAAAAGTTTGCTGGCGCGAGATGAAAGCGTGACATCTTTTCTGTAGTCAAATTGAGGCTTAAATGGTGATACATGCGGGAATAAAGGTTCTTTCTCCTCCTCTTTTGGAGGTAATTTAGGAGTGCTCTGTTGTTTCAGTGGGCTTTCATCAGGCTCGGATTGGGCTTTTTCTGGCGTGTGATTAGTGGCGGAGTGGTTATTTGCAAGTCCGTTTTCTTTGCTAGGGGAGTTGGAGGGTCCGTTGATTTCAATAGTTGGGATGCTTTGCACGTTGTTGACCTCTGCTTTCTCAATAGGAGGATCGCTAAATAAAACCATGAATGCAAAGGCAATTCGGTCTTCCTTCATTGCACCCCAGTATTCGCTAGTTGTTAAATATGCTTGGTTTATAGGTACTATGTGTTACAAAAATGCACCCACTTTTAACTACATGGGGAAGTCATTAACCAGGAAGATTGATACAACAAAACTATCGAAGCATGAAAAGATTTACTTAAATCCAGCACAAATAAGATCTCTTGTATCGGCAGAACGAGGGAGTTCTGATTTCACAGCGAATTTCCAATTAATCTTGATAGCAAAAGAACTAATTTGGTTGGACTTACTCTTCCTTGACGTCCTTGCTTCCCGAGACACAGTTACCCATGTCGCTAAATTGCTATATCAATCAAAGGACATTCCCTGCAGGCACTAATTGTTCAAATTAATCTAAAATTTAAGAAACTAGTTAAAGCTTAATCAAGATGAAGGGAGTTCGAAATAGAGACACAGTAAATAAAGAGAATAAAGGATAATATGCGAAAAAGAGACTGAAATTCAACCAACTGCTCTCAGACGACGGTGGCTTTCGGCGATATTGTATTTTAAATCATAGTGATCGTAAATCGATCATTCTTGAGATATAGGATTTAAAAACAGTACATGAGCAGCGGTTTGTTAGCATGTGCCTCACTGAAAGTTTAAATGGTGACTTAGTTTATGATGAGCGGGGAGATGTCTATCAAGAAGGTGATAGATATCATAAGGCTCTATGATGACAGCTTCATGTATAAAATAAACCTAATTGAGTATTCCTTCTTGAGTTATCTCCACAACGGAATTTTTGCTGGTTCGGGTCGTTTGAACACTCACCACGCTCTTATATATAAAATACAACTCTTGCACTTAGCAAAAAAATTTCTGTCCGGATATGATATAGGCAACAAGTCAAATGCTCAGACGAAAAAAGCTGAGCAAAAATAAATTCCTGTCAATGTAATACACAACAAAAACGTTCAGACGAAGATTCTTAAGAAAAAGCCCAGCCGAACTAATATAATTGCTAAACTTTGTTTGGAAGCAATTAATCACAAGGTATCCAATATCAACATCGTTTTCTTCGCTTCAATTTGTTCTTTTCTAAAATTGCTAATTCAGCTTAATATAGGACTTGAAAACAGTACATGGGCAGCGGTTTGTTAGCATGAGCATCCAAACGCATATTATGGCTTACTGTTGAGCATCCGGACGCACATTAAGTTGAGCATCTAGACACAGATTATGGTTTTCATCTTCAGTGAAACTGTTTCAGCATGCCCAAATTGTTGTATTTTTTGAGAACAAGTACCTGTTTTGCTGAAAAAGACCTACTAAAACAGTATGACATTTTGAAAAAGGCTCCAAGCAAAGTGACAAATGTGTGTTTCACTGACACTCTCTTCACTCAGTCAGTTCTTCCGTCCTCGCAGAGTGGTTTAGGTGTTTCTTCTGCGCAACTACTTGCTTTTCTCGCTTTTTTAGATTCAGCAATAGGTGCCCGTGAAGCACTGGAACATCACTTTGGAGAGGTGTTCGAAAACAAGAGTTCAATTGTCCTCTGGAAGAGTGGTTTGCAGTAACAGGAAACGAAGCACCAGAAAACTTGAACATCAGAAGAATTGGTCTAAGATTATGTATCAAAAGGTTTTTACCGATTTGTGTTCACACCGATTCTGAGTTGGGTGAGGATGGAGTGAAACGGTTAAACGCCTATCAAGATAAATTTGCGTCACAATGGCTAAATGTAATACTTTGCAAAAACCTTAATATTAAGTTGTCAAATCAACAGTTGAGAATCTCTGTAGGGCTTCGCTTGCGTGCAAAAATCTGCGAGCTTCACATGTGTTTGTGGTAAAAAAAGTAGAAGCCTCGGGTTTGCGTGGGCTTTCTTGTGTAAGGAAAGCTGGGAGATTCTCACGTCACGCTAATTTGAACCACCTGTTTAAACAATTTCTTCCCTCTGTCTTAGAACCAGCTCATCTCTGCAAAACCGACAACAAAAGACCCGATGGTAGGACTCTTGTACCCTGGAAACAAGGCAATGAACTTTGTTGGATGTAGTTGTGGTGGATGCTTTGGCTCCCAGTCGTTGGTCTGATGGCTCGGTTAGTAACCCTGGATTTGCTGCAGTGGACACGCCGAGAAGAGAACGATGACAAGTACAAGGTTCTTGTTGAAAAAGGTTATTTGTTTCAGCCTTTACCGTCGGAAACTCATGGCTCTAAGGGACAGTCCACAGAGGAGTCCCTGAAAGACCTTGCCCGGGCTTTTCTGATGACAGGTCCTTATGAGTAACTGAAGTGCCTGGCGCTCCTAATGATACTATTCAGCTTAATCATTGTGATAGAATTGATGAGCAGCTACGATGTTCTGCCGTCACTGCACAATTGGTCTAAAAGTTGTTCTCTGACCCACAAGGATTTGATCTGAAGCGAGGCTTCAGGACAATCGGGCCATCAACAGGTTTCGGGTGGGCTCATTCCTTTACTTCATTTTTCTTAATTTTTTCTCCTTTCTCCTTATTAGCCCAGTAATCTTAGTTTATTTTCTGACGGGCATTTTTTGCTCGTGCACCCCTTTTCCTTTAGAATTATTACAGTTCACATTTATGTCTCTAAAATTGAAAAATTATGCAGAGCAGAGAAATATTCGAAACCTTCAAGACTCTTGAACTCGTTACCTGACTGTCCCATTTTTTGGAATTATAATATCTTCATTTGACTTATTTAAAATGGTTCTAAAAAAATCAGAATGGTCTCAAATTTACAAAGGCTTGAAGGTAGGGCTTTTGGGTGTGTTCGCATACTCAGATAACAGCTTGAGCCTTGATAATATTGTTAAATCTTCAAAAACGCAATTTCTCAAGCGAGTTACTAAAGACGACAAAACATCCAAAAAGGTCTGGTTTAAATGCTTCTTCTACTTTTTTTTCGAGCCCTTTATCACGAGAACCACAACAATCTAAAAACATAACAAGTTTCAAGATTTAAAAGAAGGATTGTCTTACGAACGTTTTTGAACTCTGAGTTCATCTTCAGCTTTCAAAGAACAAAAAATGCTAAAATGAGAAACCAGGAAATAAAATGTAAAACACAAAAATCACTCATTCAAGAAAATTCAAAACGAATTTTTACATATGTACAGTCGTATCTACAAAATTTTACATCTAAAAAAATATATATTTTCACTTTGATGAAGCAGATGCATATCAACATGTTTTTTATTGAAAAATTTACATTTACTACCTTATATTTACTTTGGTTTAGTTCAATTGTAATGTTGAAAATTTCGTTTTGGAACTTGTCTTTCTTAAAAGTTGGAATTTCATCTCCAAACTAAGCTTTCAATGTCAATTCTTGTGTGCGGTATTTGTCGCGCTTGTTGATGGCTGGTTTCAGTGTTCTTATATAGAGCGCCTCTAGTGTCATTAACTTAGGTTGGTTGCCGCACTCGTCTATTATCCTCCACTGGAAAACTTTTTATCGCCATTGCACTCAAATGCATGTGTTTCCATCGGTGAGGCCCTCTTGTCATGCTCTGCAACCTTAGTGGTAAAATGTCAGCATATCTGCCCGACATAGATGGAATTGCATCCATTATAGGAGACTTCATAAACCACGTGGGATTTGAGGTCCTTATCAAAGCTAGAATTAAAGCTAGATAAAGAGCTTGGACAATGACAATGTGGCAGATGACCATAAAACTGTACTAAAAAACTTAACACCAATTTTTATTTCTGAGAGCACTGATTGAGTCTTAATATTGGAATCTGTATGTTGGAGTCATGTCTTCATCCTCCCCGGGGGTTGGATTTTATGTCTCAAACGCCTAGATGCCTGAGTTTTCCGAAAGTTATGCTTCAACAGTGGTTGAGCGTGGGACTCTTTGTAACACATTTGATGAGAAAGGTGCTGATTCAACCCTCAATCATGACTTAGTGATCTGTTAACCGGAGACAAAATTGGAAGAGGCACCTGAAAGCCAGAACAAAAAGATTTGTGTGAGCCAAATTTGCAGTGCAACTTTTAAACAGCATCCAGGACAAATGTGTGTCCCAATCTTTAAATGAAATACATTGCAAAAACCTAAGTTTGAATATGTTGAGTAAAGATCTAGGAATTTTTATAGGTTTTATAGTTGGAGCCATTGTCTGTGAATCTCAACTTGAGAGTGAATTGGTCATCACCCCGAGCACAGCTGCCGCAAAAATCAAAGAATTAAAAGCAACAAAATATAGAGAACTTGCAGAGAAGGACTATTTGATCCAGCCTGCATCGTTTGAGGTGCAAAGAGCTGCCGGATCTTCCATCAATTCTTTTTTTCCGAGATCTTTGCAAAATGGCCTTCGATTTTAAAAACGAGCCACAGGCTAGGGCTTTTCTTAAACAGAGGATAGCCATGGTGATCCAGGTTTTCAACACCGTGTGTGTACTGGAAACTTCTGATTGACAGAACACTTGTTGGAGTGTTTTTCTTTAATGCTTTTTATGTTTATGCACTACCATTTAGTGACACAGTTAGAATAACAGTCTCAGTTTTTTTACTTTTTCACCTACTTATTACCACAACATTTACGTGCAGAGGCTATTTTCAAAAATTTACTGAGCCACTATGTAGATTCTCATCCCTTATAGTATACCTGCTGAATTATTTGTTAAAACCAGTCCTAATTAGCCGACCGGAAACCAATTTATTACATGTTTGCATTATCAAAAAATAAAAAATCAGACATCATTTTATACGTGTTCAACTGCCAGATTTTTTCCAATTTAAAAAAAGCACGTTGCTTGAAAAAAAAATTTTTTCTCAAAACTTCTTGAGTTTTATTGTCTTTTTTTATTTTTCCGCAGTTTTTGACAAAATGAAATACGGCATATTGATGAAAAACTTCTTCATCTTAATATGCCGGAAAACATGCTCCTTATCGGTGAAAGCTAACAGACAGTAAACAATCGGTGCCTATCACTATATTTTGGAGTTGACATAAAAATAAGGTTTAATGGCTCCCGAAAAGATCTGATTAACTTCCAGAAGACCTGAACAGCTTGCATGAATGAAACATGTTAAACCCTCTACATTTGAATGCCATATTGTATTCAGCAACCAACAAACTGCCAATTAAAATTCACGAAGAAGTTTCTCGCTCAATTTACAAGCTATAGCAACAACGGAACGGGTTAAAGACATGGAACAACAATATACAATTCACCAAGAGATTAAAAAAACATGCCGCTGCTACCAACACCAACATCCGGCCGACTACAAGATTGCGCTCGCTGCAGAAACAAATTCATAACCGGACATCTATAAATCTGTGCTGCAAAGAACGAAGTATGTCGGATATGCATGAAAATCGGGCACTTCGCCTAACTATGCAAAGTGGAAATGCCACCCAGATCAAACTACAACATGCAACAAAGACGACAAAATCAAAACAACAACAACCAACAACAAACACAAAAACAAAACTAGGTGGTCACAAATACAAACCAACAAAAAATTAGAAAGATAATTGAACAAGGAAAGAAACAATCACAGAACAAAACTCCCCAGAAGAATCATTAGACCCAGAGGGAACACAAGTTACATCAGGGAAATGTTGGAAGATTGGCAAAACGTAATTTTCATAAACTATGAAATTTACACAAAAAGAAGTATCACAATATAACAAATCTGAGGAGAATTTTTGATAAAAACAAACATAGAAAATTAAACGATACACTGGTTAGCAGACACAGGAAACCCGACAAGTTTCTTGAATATGAAAACAAAATCAACATTACTAAACATCACAAAAGACAAAATAAAACGACCAGCCAAATAACTAGGAGAATTCAGATCCTTCAACAACAACAAGATAGAAATCATAGCAACAATCCATCTGGATAAAAGTTCGATATATTCAACAGCACAACAATGCACAATTTTACTGCTGGACATTAACACAAAAACCATCATGGGAGAAGATATCTTGGGCAAGCTAGGATTACATCTAGAAATGAAACCAACAGCCAGAAAAGTCGACAATCAACTCTTCAATGTTTCTAATATCCATCAAACGATAACCAAATGGATATTCAATAAACTCGCACAATTTTTCACCAGACTAGGCTGATCCAAAAATCATATAGCAGGATTACTATTTAAAGCAAAAATTCAACCAACACAACATAAAGGAAGACGCATACCTTTACACCTTACCAAAAATTAGAAAACGACCTGAGAAAATATTAGAAGAAAAGCAAATCACAAAATTAAAAACTGTTCAGACGAGCACTTCATAAGCCCCGTATTCATAACAGTAGAAGCAGACCAAACAAGAAAAAAATTGCAAAAGACTCAAAGAAACTAAATGACTAAATTAAATAAATACACAAAAACAAGCATCAATTGCAGAGCTTGAACAAATTGCAAAAAGACTATCAGAACTAAAAACCATCCAAGGCAGCCTGTTGTTTAGCAAACTAGATCTAAAACACGGCTACATTCAAATTTCATTAGATCATGAAACTAAAAAACATTGCAAATTTAATATAATAGGAGGAAATGCAACAAGAGCATAAAGATTCCTGAAAGGCTTCTGCGGTCTAACAAAACTACCGGCAACATTAAAAAAAAATGATGGACACAACATTAGACGGCCTGAATTCCACAAATGCATTCCGTGACGATATTGTTATTACAACAAAAGGTACATTTGAAAAACGCGAAGAAGAAATAAAAAACACTAAAACTTCCAGATGTAGAAATTGTTGCAATAAGTTTACATAAAGCGAATTCGGGCTCAAAGAAATAATATGGCTAAGATATAAAACCAACTCGGAGGAAACAACAACAACCAAGAAAAACAGAGACGCAGTAAGCCAACTAGATAATCCCAAAACACTAAAACAGTTCAGATCATTCATGAATAGCATAAATCACCTAATAAAATTCATAACAAATCTAGTAACACTATCAGCAACAAATACCACCAACAAAAGTAAAAACCTATATTGGGAGGACAAACACACAACAGCATTTACCAAAATCAAAATCGAAAAAAAAACAATAATAGAAAACAAACATTTCAACATAAACAATGAAACCAGAGTAAAATGTGACGCAAGTGAAGATGGATTAGGAGCCTGTCTCAAACAAAAACAAGGTAACGCAGGGCATCCAATAGCTTATCCAAGCAAAATTCTGAACAAAAACGAACAGAGATACCTCATAAATGAATTAGAGCTATAAACCGTTGTGTGGTCATTAGAACATTTCAAGTACTGCCTATCTGGTTCCCACTTTACACTACAAACTGATCATCAAGCACTGCTTCCAGCATTAAAAACAACCGAGGCAACAAGACATAACATAAACGCCTCACACATTGGGTAGTCTGATTATTGCCATTCCATTTCAAAGTAAAACACATTGCAGATATTGATATAGGGTTTGCAGACTACTTAAGTAGTAAACCCAACTCACCACCACCTGAAGAAAACATAGACCAAAATCAAGTAAAACAAGCACCACATTATACAAGAACCTAAAATAAAAACCCCCCAAATACATCACGTCACATTTACCAAACTACAGGATCACAAAGAAGAAATTCAAATGATTCTGTCTGGTCCAATATTAGATAAACACATCAGAGAAACATATATACAAGCATCAGTAGATAGATATTCCAGATATTTTCATGCAAAATTATATTATAATTGCGACATTGACACAGCAAAAAATTTTCTAGAAAAATACATTAAATTCCACGGTATACCACTTAATATAAGATGCGAACAAGCACAAGCACTCAAATCAAAACAAAGTGAAATTATCTGTACAGATAACAACATAAAACTAGAATGAGTCCCAGCTGGTGATCACAGAGTGACAGGTATGATTGACCGCTTAATACAAACAGAAAAAGAAGATTGTCACTGGTGGAAGACGATACCAAATTGTCAAAAAAAACACTCGCCGACAAAGTAATAGAAATAATTCAAATATAAAACTCATTCCAAACTGCTACATAAGAGAGATGATGGAGGATTGGCAAAACATCAATTTCATAGAGTCATTTAATTCCAAAAACCAAAAAGTAACAGAAATAAACAAAACGAAAAAAAGGGAGAATGCTGGATAAAAACAAAAAGGAACAAAAAACAAATATATTGGCTAGCAGACACAGGAAATCCTAGAATTTCATAAACATTGAAACCGCAAGCAACCAATTGTTCAACGGGAAGTTTAAAAAACCAAACAGAGAGATCACTAGGAGAATTCAAGTGTTTCAATAACAATGAGATCGACATCTAAAAAACGATCCAAGTGGACATGCAATCACGCTAGTCACAAGCAGAAAAATGCACAACACTACTATTCGACATCAACACGATCAACATAATGGGAAGAGACGTAATGGACAAACAAGGCTTCCCCCTATCAATGTCCCCAAAAGAAGCCAAAAGTGAGAACAAACTATATAATGTTTCTAACAAAAATCAAAAAATATCCAAACGGTTATTCCTCAAATATCCACACCGATGTACAATATTGGGCCTGTAAAAAAACCATATAGCAAAATTGACATCTTAAGATGAATTCCACCATCACAACACATAGGAAGGCGCATACCGCTACACCTAACAGAACAGGTTGGAAAGGAACTAAGAAAACTTATAGAAAGAAAACTATTAAAAAATTAACGAAATGCTCAGACGAACACTTTATAAGCCAAGTAGTGATAACAGTTAAATCAGATCAATTTGTAAAAATAGCACTTGACTCAAAAATACTAAATGATGCTATACATAAAAACAAATACAAAATGCAGAACATAGACCACCTAATGGAAAAAATCGTAAGAAAAATCTCTGAGCTAAAACAACCGAAGGAACATTTTATTTCAGCAAGATTGATCTAGATTATTAATAGTGTCAACTACCACTCCATCCCGACACACAAAAGCATTTTAAATTTAACATACTTGGCGGTAACGCCTTGGAAACATATAGGTTCCTAAATGGATTCTATGGACTTACAGACTTACCAGCAACATTCAAAAGAATGATGCACACAACATAAGACGGCCTGAATTCATTAAATGCATTCCGTGACGATATAATTATTACAATGAAAGGCACATTTGAAAAACAGGAAGAAGAAATAAAAAACAATAAAACTTCTAGATGTAGAAAATATTGCAATAAGTTTACATAAACGCGAATTTGGACTCACAGAGATAAAACGACTAGGATATAAACTCAACTCCGAAGAAACAACACCAACCAAGAAATAAAGACGCAGTAAGCCAACTGGAAAATCCCAAAACCCTAAAACGGTTCAGATCATTCATGAGTAGCATAAATTACCTAAAAAAATTCATAACAAATTTAGCAACACTATCAGCAACAAATACAACCAACAAAAGCAAAAACCTAGATTGAAAAGACAAACAAACAACAGCATTTAACAGAATAAAAATCGCAAAAAAACAATAATAAAAAACAAACATTTCAACATAAACAACGAAACCAAAGTAAAATGTGACGCATGTAAAGAAGGATTAGGAGCCTGTCTCAAACAAAAACAAGGTAACGCATAGCATCCAATAGCTTATCCAAGCAAAATTCTGAACAAAATCGAACAGAGATACCTCATAAATGATATAGAGCTATAAACCGTTGGGTGGTCAATAGAACATTTCAAGTACTGCCTATCTGGTTCCCACTTTACACTACAAACTGATCATCAAGCACTGCTTCCAGCATTAAAAACAACCGAGGCAACAAGACATAACATAAACGCCTCACTCATTGGGTAGTCTGATTATTGCCATTCCATTTCAAAGTAAAACACACTGCAGATAATGATATAGGGTTTGCAGACTACTTAAGTAGTAAACCCAACTCACCACCACCTGGTTAAAACATAGACAAAAATCATTTAATTAATACAATACAAGCACTACATTATACAAGAACCTAAAATCAACAACCCCCAAATATATCACGTCACCTTTAACCACAATACAGGATCCCAAAGAAGAAATTCAAATTATTTTGGCTGGTCCAAAATTAGATAAACACATCAAAGAAACATATATACAAGCATCAGTAGATAGATATTCCAGATATTTTCATGAAAAATTGTACTATAATTGCGACATTGACACAGCAAAAAATTATCTAGAAGAATACATCAAATTCCACGGTATACCACTTAATATAAGATGCGACCAAGCAAAAGCACTCAAATCAAAATAAAGTGAAATTATCTGTACAGATAACAACATAAAACTAAAATTAGTCCCAGCTGGTGATCAAAGAGTGACAGGTATGATTGACCGCTGAATGCAAACAATAAAAAATTATTTCAGTGCTGAAAAACGATACCAAATTGTCAAAAAAACACTCGCCGACAAAGTAGTAGAGATAAATCAAATTTAAAACTCGTTCCAACATGCTACATAAGAGAGATGATGGAGGATTGACAGAACGTCATTTTCATAGAGTTTCTTAACTTCACAAACGGAAAAGTAACAGAAATCAACAAAACAAACAGGGGAGAATGCTGGTTAAAAACAAAAACGAACAAAAAACAAATATATTGGCTAGCAGACACAAGAAGTGCTAGAATTTCATAAACATTGAAACCGCAAGCAACCAATTGGTCAATGGGAAGTCAATAAAGCAACCAGAGAGATCACTAGAAGAACTCAAAGTGTTTCAATAACAATATGATCGACATCTAAAGAACGATCGAAGTGGATATACAATCACGCTAGTCACAAGCAGAAAAATGCACAACACTACTATTCGACATCAACACGATCAACATAATGTGATAAGACGTAATGGACAAACAAGGCTTCCCCTTATCAATGTCCCCAAAAGAAGCCAAAAGTGAGAACAAACTATATAATATTTCTAACATAAATCAAAAATATCCAAACGATTATTCCAAAAATATCCACACCGGTGAACAAGAATGGGCCGTTCAAAAAAACCATATAGCAAAATTGACATTTAAAAATGGATTTCATCAACACAACACAAGGGAAGGCGCATACTGCTACACCTTAGTGAAAAGGTTGAAAAGGAACTAAGAAAACTTATAGAAAGAAAACAATTAAAAAAATTAACGAAATGCTCAGACGAACACTTTATAAGCCGAGTAGTGATAACAGTTAAATCAGATCAATCTGTAAAAATAGCACTTGACTCAAAAATTTTAAATGATGCAATACATAAAAACAAATACCAGATGCAGAGCATAGACCACCTAATGGACAAAATCGCAAGGAAAATCTCTGAGCTAAAACAACCAAAGTAACATTTTATTTCAGCATGAATGAAATAAAGTATGCATATAGTCAACTATCACTCCTTCCGGACACACAAAAGCATTGTAATTTTAATATACTTGGCGGTAACGCCTCGGAAACATTAGGTTCCTAATTAGATTCTATGGACATACGGACTTAACAGCAACATTTCAAAAACTGATGGACATAACATTTGACAGATTCAGCTCAACAAACGCGTTCCTAGACGACTTAATAATAATAACAAAAGGCACAATAGAACAACAGGAGAGGGAAGTAGACAAAACACACAAAGATTAGAAGAATAAATTATGGCATTACGTCTAAACAAATGCGAATTCGGCCTAACAAAAATAATTTGGCATCCATCGGGAGATCGTTACATTAGCACAGAACCGCACACCATGCACCAAATCGGTAAGAATCTGAAGCCCGTAATCCAAACAAATATAACATCACAAATACCACCTCTATATGAACCAAATGAAAAAATACAAATGGATTTTGCAGGACCATTACAGGACGAACACTTAAAAGATTCATACATATTAGCATCAGTGGATAGATACTCAAGAAAACATTTGGATATAAAACCACAACAATCACAAACACAAAGAAACAAGTAGCATGCAAAACATTAGCACGTAGAGCACCCGAACCACGGGGAACACTCAAACAACTCTGGAACATAATAACAGATGGAACAATCACAAACTACTCACCGAAAACAATCACCTTAGATACTAACAACCGCCGAGACACCGAAATCAGAAAAACTGATTTAGCAGTCGTCACCAAAACAAAACCAAGATTAATGCACTTCGTAGCTTCTAAGACCGTAGGACAGTACAATAGAAACCAAGAAAAAAAACAATTTATTTTGTTTCTTCTCTCCCTCAAAAGAGAAGAAACAAAATAAGCAGGCACAAGCAACAGGCTCGTCAATGGCAGCAAGTAACCCCAGATCATCAAACTAACAGGAAAACGCAGGACCCAGCTCACACCAACAGGAACTATGATAATCCAAACCATCAGAACCACATAAAAAAACACAGCCATGAAAGCGCAAAAGCTCAGCACCAGCAAAACGAGTCCTAAAAAAGGGGAAAAGTTGGAAAACGATCAAAAGAATCGGCATTGGCCCACAAAAAACTAGCTAAAGCCGAACAACGCCAAAGAAAAATATCGAGCTCATCGCACATTCAACTGGACACATCAGGCCTACTTAAAAACAAATCAGTTGAGGTCATAAACTTAGCTTCGGACTAATCACAGGGAAGTCCTATTACCATCTTCAGGTCAGATGATACAATCATCTTCATTAACACTCCAGCACTAAACAAAACGAAAATAGATAAGATCATCTACAGAATCACCAACTCGCCAACCAAGAAGACAGACAGACAGACAACAACAACAACAACAACAACAACAACAACAACAACAACAACAACAACAACAACAACAACAACAACAACAACAACACTGAACAACTCATCACAATTATACGACACATCAACATCGACACCAATTGAATCCAGCCATTAGCAACCAGCACCAATGTACATCAACAGACGACAAACAAACATTACCAACAACATGCATTCGCCCAGACAACACATCAGAGGAACAGCAAAACAAAATATACATCACAGAGACCATCCACATGGACGAAGGCACGATTTCAGCACTATTTCATCGCTAAACACAGCGGATATAAAAGCCCTAGACGAAGTTTTTGATATACTATAAAACTCTTTGGAGGGGGAAGTGCGATGGACTGATCCACCCGGAGAAACCAATATATGCTACGTATTAAAATGAACATTGTTAACGTATACTACTTATTATATATATATATATATATATATATATATATATATATATATTATAAATTCCAGTTGGATTAAAAACTCTTTACGTACGATCTTTCACCAACAGGTGATGACTATTGGTTGTACATACGTGGTTGACACTTTATGTTGCATGTTACTAGCTAAGTGCCAACTGGTACTAAGCTGTGTTCGCCAAGTGCGAAAGAACTTCTGTGCAGTTCTGCCTAAGTCTTTTTAAAATTCTTGAAATTCACGATTCTTTCTTGCTCTTTTGCACGTGCGCAAGACTCACACAACAAACAATAATAATAATATTAATAATAATAATAATAATAATAATAATAATAATAATAATAATAATAATAGTAATAATAATAATAATAATAATAATAATAATAATAATAATAATAATAATAATAATAATAATAATAATAATAATAATAATAACAGTAATAATAATATTAATAAAAATAATATAAATAATAATAAAAATAACTTTAATAAGAATAATAAAATAATAATAATAATAATTTTAATAATGATAATAAAATAATAATAATAATGATAATAATAGTAATGATGATAATAATAATAATAATAATAATAATAATAATAATATTAATAATAATAATAATAATAATAATAATAATAATAATAATAATAATAATAATAATAATAATAATAATAATAATAATAATAATAATAATAATAATAATAATAATAATAATAATAGTAATTATTATTATTATTGAGGACCTGTCATACGGTATGAAGTGTATGATGCGCCCTCCTAGGATTTAAAACATCAATGTATCATGCGCCCTCGACCGATTGCGAGAAAACTATTCTTTTAACACGGCTGTTGAGCACAGATACGAAAACTATAGTCCTTTTTGTCAGGAGAAACAATACTGAGCACAATTGGAGATGCAGATAATGATGCTGAGAAGCATCTCGACGTAGATCTGGTAATTTTGTTTGTCCAGTTTGTCCCTG
>NC_134473.1:3522603-3550103 GCF_964194025.1 Convolutriloba macropyga | reverse complement strand
CACTTACGAAGAGGAATTTGAAGGAGAAACGGAGTACGAAGCAAGAAATAGAGAGCAGAGAAGCGAAAAAAGAAGAGTAGATTTCGAGAACGAATGCAAAGTAATTGAACGAAAAAGAGCACTAGTGGACAGAATACAGTGGGATGAGGCGGACACAAAAATCAGAAGCCTCATCTAATTATCACTTGGAGCAGAAGCTAGAAGAACTTATCACCAGAAAAAATCGCACACACAAATAGGAAAATGCTTCACACACGAATTAGTACAAGAAATTAACATCACATTCACACTTCCACGCAAAACCCCTTTCAACAGGTTCAAATTTTTCAAATCCATGCAACAATAACACGAATCATTAGAAACGTTCTATAGCAGAACAAGAGAGGCAGGTGCACTATGCAAATTCAAAGATCTGGAAGAGGATCTAGTAAAGGACCTTTTCATATCGAACATGAATAACACATCCATCCAAATGGATTTGCTCTCTGAAATACAAACGCCTCATCATGTACTTAACTTCGCCATCAACAGATTGAGGGGACAAGCAAACCAACAGGAAATACTAAGAGCGCACACAAACAACACCAGTTGGTCTCAAGTATCATACATCAGAAACAGACCAAGACCCCCATTCCACAACGCAAGATATGCAAAAAGATTGGTCACTTCATATCACTTTGAAAAACACCAATGCCCGAACGGAGGAACCCACCGTTCAAACAAGACATCAGAAAAACAACACAACAACAGAGTACATCACAAGCAAGAAGAGTACGGCATATAAAAGAACAACAACAAAGCGAAGAAGAAGAAGAAACAGAAGAAAAAAGAGTTGACACAGAAGCAGCACTTTACATAAAAGAACTAATGGAAGATTGGTCATCATTAAACACGATCAGACCAGCTGGAGTAAAAGAAGTAAACGACGTATCGTTAAATAAAGAAGCAGGAGGAGAATTCTGGGTAAAAACGAACTACAATAACATAGAGTTAGATTGGCTAGCAGACACAGGCTCGCCAAGATCGTTCATGCAGTATTCAAAAGCACAAGAGATCGTAAGCAAAAACACAACAAGCAAAATAACAACATTCAAAGAGAAAACAAGATACAAATGTTTCAACAACCAGGACATAAAGATAACAGGCGTACTACACTGTACCCTCAAATCGCGATCGCGGACTGCCAAAAATTGCAACATCATACTAGTGAACAACCTCTCCCAAAATGTGATGGGTAGCGACATTCTCCAACATTTAGGAATTCACTTCTCAGCCACAAAACCAACTGGTAAGACAATTGGTCTGATATCAAATTCATCAACAGAACAAAATATCACAAAATGGATATTCAAAAAAAAATATTCACACTTATGCACTTGACTAGGCCGCTCAAAAAACCATATGGCGAAATCATTATTCGAAAAATACTTCACCCCAACACAATACAAGGGTAGACGAGTACCTCTACATCTATTAGAACGCGTGGAACAAGAATTAGAAAAATTAATCCAGGACAAACAAATAACTAGACTCGAGAAATGCTCAGACGAATACTTCTTAAGTCCAGTAGTAATAACAGTTAAAAAAGACAAAATTATCAAAATGGCCCTAGATTCAAAAGAATTAAATGACGCAATACATAAAAACAAATACCAAATGCAAAGCATTGACCGCCTTATAGACGCAATAGCAAACTACGTCTCCGAACGGAGCACAGAACATGGAACATTTTATTTCTCAAAATTAGACTTGAAATATGCATATAGCCAAATACCTTTAGACCCACAGGTTCAAAAACATTGCAAAGTTAACATTCTAGGAGGAAAAGCAACAGGCACATACAGATTCTTAAACGGTTTCTACGGGCTAACAGATATGCCAGCAACATTTCAAAAAACCGTAGACGTCACATTAAATTGCCAAAACAATATTGAATTCCTTGACGACATTCTAGTAATAACGAAGGGTAGCATAGCGGAACACGAAAAGGAACTTGACAAAATACTATACAAACAAATGAGGACGACATGAAATTCGTAATAAACCTAATACAGGAATTAAAGCACGCTTTTCTAAAGCAAAACATTACTCCACTTGACTCAATTAAACCACCTGCTAATTTTAAGCGATCGGAGAGCAACACTCAAAATGAACGAAATGACGTCACACACGATAAACGAAACACACACACACACTAAAAAAAGCGCTTTCTGCCATATCAATTCTAAAAACAAGTTGCTTCATTCTTCTCAATCTTTAGCAACACAAATTCAACCAAAACTGATTGCGATTACAACTCGCTCCAATCCTAAAACAAACACATTCGATATACGTATCAAAAAAAGCTATCGTGCCCCTACAAGAAGAATCTCCCAATGGAGACACAACCCCAAAACAAATTAATGTTCGATACAAGCACACAAACTGACCCGGACTCGAATAAAGGTGAAGGCTTTAGTGCACTTGATGCAGAAAAACATGCGGAATTATTTACAGCAATCGACAGTACACCTATCCCCGAATATCGAATGAATCTCGTGAGAGTATTAAATGAAGAGTTTATCGCCGAAAAATTTAAAAAGGACCTCAGTCCAATTATTGATTTGGTATTAAGAACAAGATTGGTTGACGTTAAAGAAAGTGAATCCAATTTTTCATGAAATTTATCGCGACTAATCCGTTACGCCAACAGGTTGTTTATTATACGATAACTGACTGGTTATCCCAGCCAAACTACGACCAATGGTCCTCCAAACCAAACATAATAAACACCCTAGCCAAGCGGGAATGCTCGCTCTGGCAAAATTAGTATGGTACCCGCACATACATAGTGAGATCGTCGCACAAGCGCAGAGCTGCAAACACTGCATTGATAAAGCTAGGTACACTACCCACATTAGTAGAACCAAACAAAGAAATCCAGATGGACTTCGCAGGTCCAATCCCATATATGAACAACACACAAAATAATTACATTTTAGTAACAGTCGATAGACTTTCAAGATACCCACACGCGGAAACTTTTAACCATTGCGATACAAACACTGCAATAGATTATCTTGAAAGTTAGTGCAAACTACAAGGAATACCACGCTTCATTAGATGTGACCAAGCACAAGCCTTCAAAGCAAAATAATTTGACATATTTTGCAAAAACAAAGACATAAAACTAATACTCGCACCAGCTGGCGACCACAGAGGTACCCGTATGGTCGAAAGATTATTACAAACAATAAAAAGACTGGCTGTATTAGACATCGATCCCAACCGGTCAAATACAACACCAGCCAATAGGATAACAAATATAATAGAAAACATCCGGCTAATACCTAACACCACAACAAAAATTTCTCCATTCGAAGCACACTTCGGAAGAAAACCAAACACTGAAATGTCAAACATCACAACAACAGCGTCACACAAAAATCTCACATACAAAAACTTAACAAAGTACTGTTTAGACAAAAAGCTGCTCAAGCAAAATGCCCTCACAATGGAAGATATCTGGAAGCGGGACGGAGAGTCCGAAGATGACCTAGACATTAGGTACAGAAGTGCAAGTGACTACGAAGGACCCCAAACATCTCCACAATACAATGCAGCACCAACTGGCAACCAGGACGAACCAGAAGTCATAACTAGTGGTGACTCCGAAAACATACCCCTAGCACTAGCGCCCAGAAACGGAGATTCACCACGTAAGATATGTGCATCAGAAATCCATTTCACAATAGGTGATAAAACAACAAAATTCATAAAATCACGCAAAAACATCGCACGAAAATCACTTGCAAGAAAAACAAAAAGAACCACGTCACACACTTGCAACACAGTGGAACACAATACAAGACGGCACTATCACGGGATACACACCACACACCATAACAATAGACACGCTTTTTACTAGGAACACAGTAATAAGAAAAAGTGATCTAGCCATAGTAAACGAACAGAAACCAATCCCAGAAACAACAAAAGAACAACAGAAACCAAGACCAATACACATGGTCGCATGTAAAACAATAGGTGAAAATAAAAGAAACCAAGAAAAGATTAAAAAATTCTGTTTAGAAGAAGCGAATCAATTGAAAGTAGCAAACAAAGTACAACCAACTGTTGAACCAACTCATAATCGAACGAGCACTAGAAACACACGATCTGAAAACAAGTCAACCAACTGGAGCGCAGCCAAAGTAAGGAGAGTAGCTACACAAAACCAAAGGAAACAACAACAACAGAAAACAAAGAGCCCCACAGCTCCGAAAAATACAACCAACTGGCTAAAACAAGGCGGAGCAAAGAGACGACCCCGCACACTAAAAATAAGCCCGGGAGAGATTTTTGAACAACGCTCAAAATTAGTGGCTCTTCAAAACAGCGAGGAATACTATACCAGTAGATCTTTTATTCAGCTCGACATAGATTCAATCCAACAAACTGACCACACTGTGACATACGAGTTCGCAAGCGACACCAATACACCACAAAAAATCATAGAATCAAGCGACCCAAACGAGTTTATGGTAACTTCTCCGGACATTCCACCAGTGCCGAACAATCGAGAAGAACTCGACAATAAAGCAAACGAAAACGGTCACTTCGTATCCAGTAGGTCAACACGAAAGATTGACAGAGCTGTCAGAAAGATTCAAGCCCTAAAAGACGACACGCCGAAACACAACAACCCCCAAGTCATTTTTTTGGACCCAGACAACAACGAACAGGACGAACAAGAGCAATCCAAGGCTATACAAAGGGACCAATATAGACTAGAAAGGGAACAGGCAAATCTGATCTCAATAATCCCAGCACCACAGCATACTACCCAGGAGAACTCATCAAACCTCATACAATCGAAAAAATGGGCAACCAAAAAACTGACGACACAAACGACATGAAACCAAGAACAACACAAGTAACTCACAAGAACCAACTGGTATCACAAAAGAAGAAACAATCACAAAAGATGTGAACACTAAAGACAATGAACTCCAACTGGTTAACATACTTCAAACAAAAACTCAGAACTCCATCACAAGCAGCACCACCTCCCGAAAAAACTGCACGCCTCCTCTATCTCCAAACAGCGATATATCGGACATAAACACAGCACACTTAGAAGAACTAAATGAAACACTGTAACACAGCGTTTCATTTCAGAGGGGGGAAATGTGATACAGGAGTATCCAGTGTCCACGATTTAGCAACCAAGCAATGAACTATTTATTAATAAACACTTATTGCATATGTTATTTAAATACTGTCTTTGTACATACGTACCAATTGTGGTGAATTGCTCTCTTCAAGCAACCTGTCAGTTATTCAGTTAAAGTGTTAGTAACACATTGGAACTGTGCAGACGATTTAAAAGATGTTTACGATACAGTCGCCTCGTGGCCTAATAAACGTTGCTGCACAATCTGATTTTCATCCAGAAGATACAGAGAACTATATGAATCAGGTGTTAGATACATCTAAAACTTCCTCATCACACATACACAACATAGAAACAGATAACCAACTGGTTTGGTCAAATCATATTCAGAATACACTAAATCCACAAATCACACGCCAATTGGCATATTCGGATACGCTCCTTATCGTGGCGCAGTCAGCAGAAACTCCATTAGGAGTAAACCTGTTTTGGAATGCAGGAGCAACACCCCCGATAGAATGGAAACAATGGTTTTCCACACTAAAGATGGCGATAATGGCACGCGATAGTATTGAAGTAGACAAACTACTTAGATTGAAACCACAACCCACTGATTTATTCTACCCCAGACTACCCGCTTACGAAGAGGAATTTGAAGGAGAAACGGAGTACGAAGCAAGAAATAGAGAGCAGAGAAACGAAAGAAGAAGAGTAGATTTCGAGAACAAAGTAATTGAACGAAAAAGAGCACTAGTGGACAGAATACCGTGGGATGAGGCGGACACAAAAGTCAAAAGCCTCATCCACTTATCACTTGGAGCAGAAGCTAGAAGAACTTATCACCAGAAAAATTCACACACACAAATAGAAAAATGCACCACACACGAATTAGTACATGATATCAACATCACATTCACACTTCCACGCAAAACCCCTTTCAACATGTTCAAATTTTTCAAATCCATGCAACAATAACACGAATCATTAGAAACGTTCTATAGCAGAACAAGAGAGGCAGGTGCACTATGCAAATTCAAAGATCTGGAAGAGGATCTAGTAAAGGACCTTTTCATATCGAACATGAATAACACATCCATCCAAATGGATTTGCTCTCTGAAATACAAACGCCTCATCATGTACTTAACATCGCCATCAACAGATTGAGGGGACAAGCAAACCAACAGGAAATACTAAGAGCGCACACAAACAACACCAGTTGGTCTCAAGTATCATACATCAGAAACAGACCAAGACCCCCATTCCACAACGCAACCTACAACCTATACTCCCTACACCAACACATGGAAAAATAGAACCATGTTGTAAATGTGGCAAACCATTTAAAAAAAATTTGGTCACTTCACATCACCCCAATTCCCGAACGGAGGAAGCCACCGTTCAAACAAGACGTCAGAAAAACACCACAACTAAATACACATCTGGTGGTCGTAACCAAATTTGATCTACTGGGAACCCTGATGAGAAACTTGAACAAAAAAGAGGATCTATTCTATTTCGGCCCCCCAGCTTAGTGGGAATATACACACTAAAAAAAGTTCAGGTAAGTTTACCTTAACGCAGTTAAGGTAAGTCTTTGTTAAGGTAAAATTAAGGTAACAATTACCTTAACTTTACCTTAAATTGAGTTAAGATAAAAAATTACATGAATTGTGTTAAGGTAAAAATATCTTAACTTACCTTAACTTTTTTTAGAACTTTCTGCAGTACTATTTGTCGACCTACACTACCTCAAACACCAAAAATACTTTCAGTGAGTGCTCAAAAAAATTCAAAAGGTCAGTAACGCACCAATTTCGCAAAAAATTGGTATATTTATTTTTCACACGATTTTGTTTATGTATAAACTGCTCACAAGCCGATGTCGAGTAGTACCGGTGCATTAAAAGTGGTCCAAAACAGCTTTTTTTAGGAAGTCATAACTACTCGATTTTTCACTTTCCATTGATCCTAGAAGAGGTTCACTAATACGCACCATTGGTATAGATTAATACATATGGATGAAAAGTTTATTACAAGAGCTTTACAATGATATTCATATAAAGCAATTTGAGCTAAAAAATTGTTGATCTACACTACATCAAACACCAAAAATACTTTCAGTGATGGCTCAAAAAATTCAAAAAGCAGTAACGCACCAATTTTGCAAAAATTGGTATTTTTATTTTTCACGCGCCTTTGTTTATGTATAGGCTGCTCACATTGGCTGCTCTTCGAATATGGTTGGTTGTTGAGCAATTTGTCCTAAATAAAAAAGCAATGATTGAATGAATTGCTGCCGCAATGGAGAGCCGATGATACCAGGTATTTTACCTAATTTGCTCCTCGCTGTTTGGTTTTTAATTTTTTTTTATTTCTGTTTCGCCTGCCTCGCCACTTTTTCGCTCTTTTTTCGTTTTTATTTGCCGTCTGTGCTCCTCTTTTCTTGCTCCCTTCCTGTTTTTGTCTTAGCTTTTTCGGGTCTCTTTCTTTTCTTTAACGTCTAGACTGCCTCCTCATTTAGATTTTACCTGAAATTTACCTGAAAAATTAAAGGGGCACCACCTAAACTTTTACCTGAACATACATTAAATTACCTTAAAAATACCTTACATTTTTACCTTAATTTTAAAGGTAAAATTACCTTAACCAATATAATTTACCTTAAGAGTTCACGTTAAATTGAAAGTTTTTTTAAGATAAATTTCAGGTATTTTTACTTTAAATTTTAAGATAATTTTTGCGCGTTTCTCAGGTAAGTTTAGGTAATTTAAGCTTAATTGTTCCAGTGTGATTTTCAGGTAAATTTAAGGTATGTTGAGGTAAAATTTCAGGTGGTGCCCCCTTAATTTTTCATGTAATTTTAAGGTAAAGTTGAGGTAAGTTAAGGTAAGTTCAGGTAAGGCAAAACTACCTGAACGTTTCAGGTAACTTAATGTTTTTTTTCAGGTAATTTAACTGAACTTTATTTTGTGTTAACTTTAATATGTCGTCATGATATCCCCTGTTTTATAAGTTGGGGTTTGTGTATTTCTATTTCAATAAAAAAACTCTCTATTTGAATTAGAATTGTAATTTTTAAATTTTTTTCTCAATTCTATTCTAGTCACCTGTTATTAATTTCTGGAATTTTTCATTAGAAATCACAAAACACTCTTTTTTATAATGGATATCAGAATCAACTTTAGCCAGTTGGCATCAGCACTGATTAATGCTGGCTTTCTAAATATTTGTAAAAGTTTTCTGCCAAATCTGTCTGTAAAACAGCTTTAAAGTCACTGTAAAATGTAAAAAAAATGAACAAGCTGTTTAGTAAAGATTGAAATGTTGTCTTATGAAAACAGCTACCTCTCTCAATCCGAGGACTTTTCTTGAACTCTACCTTCGGAGACACTTTGTAGATCTGTTAAGTTTTTCTTTCATTTCTTTTAGATGTACCAGATCAATATGTTTATATCCGATCTGCATGAGCTGCGATTGGTGCCCATATAAACATTACTTTATTTCCCTTTGTTTTATCCACTATATTTCATATTATATTCCCTCAAAATCTATCATCTCCTGTCTCACTTGGCGTAGTTGTTAACTCTTTGAGTCGAGTTAATTTGCTTTAGCAAACGGAAGTTTTGGCGTTCCTTCCTCACTTTCTCCAGTGAACTTCCCCCAATTTGATTAATTACTATGAAACTAAATGAGATAAAAAATACCAAGTTCACGGTTCTCAAAAAGGGTGATCCCTGCTGTGAGACTGTATATGTGACAGACTGTGATAGGTATACAGTCACAAACGCTGATATCGGTAGAAACAGAATGATCAGTGTTTTTACGTTTATCATAACGTTTTAAAATAAATCCAAAACTGATTATTCATATTGTTTCATTTTTAAAAATTATTTTTTTTCCGAAATACCAGCTTAACTCTTTTATAAATTTTGATTTCTTTTGCTATTTATATAAAAAAATTAATTATCTTCGAAGCAACCTTATTGATATTGAAACATGGTCTATGACCCATAAGATCTAAAAGCACCATTACAATTTTTAATACCTTTATCATCAAATGGATCAATAGCTATATTGTTTTGTTCTTTTGTTTCTAAAAGATGGTTATTACTGTCAATAGTATAATTAGTTAATTATTTACTTTTTGCATCATATATAGCGTTTTTATAGTCCTCAATAGTAAATTGGTTTTAATAGTAGCTTTGGTTATAACTTTTTAACTTTTTCTCTACCTCTCTTTTAACTGTATTAAAACAATATGCTTTAGCTTTAAGGAAACAGGCTTCTAAAATAGTATCATTAGGTTTTCGTGTTTGGTAGTTACGTGATATATCTTTTATCTTATTCATTTCAGTTTCTATATCACTATCTAAAAGAACATGAATGTTTATGAACATACTATCAATATCTGTATAATGATAACTACAATCTAACCATTTCTCAATGTAGCTTTATACGTAAACAGTTAAGCGTTCTCTAATATAACAAAACCAATATAAATAAACTTATCTATCCTAACATTACCTCTTGTTTTAAGTAGCCATCGATTCATCATCAAACTCTACAGCATATCTAAAACTAATGTTTTTTCTAATTTAATATATCTATCCACTTCATTAACTAACTGTACATCTTTTGTACACATTTTCTATTGTTTTTCCATAGAAGGCATTATTCATGAACTTAAAGAATGCATAACCAAAGTTATCTCCCTTAGCTTTAGCTTCTTTTCTTTTCTGAATATTAAACCCAAGGTAAGTTTTTAACCATTCACTTTTACTATACTCTAACTTTCGCTTAATTGTAGCATCTTCCAACCTTGAACTTTTAATTGAATACCAATCTAACATCTCTCCATCAGTTACATTGTCCGCCTTATCTGTTAACTTTAACATCAATTTTTCATTTGGTTAGTATCCTTTCTTTTTATTTTCACTTTGATATTCTGTAAATTGATCATTATTAGCCTTTGTTTTTTCTGGAAAAAATGAATATTTCTTTGTTTTTTGTTTCAAGTCATCATTATACTTTACATCAATGGTATAGATATAGCCTGTATTTTTGCTATAATTAGTGTAATTAATATCTGCAAAGCCTGTTTCTGGATTATTACACACTTTGATTTCACCAGTAGGTAAAGGTTGTACCATTACAGAGGAATATAGTGAGTCAAAATCTAAGTATTTTAAATAAATTTTTTTACCTATACACTCAGGCTCTATTTGTTTATTTTTTTATTCAACGTGACAATCACCCAATACTGAAGCTAACCCACCTCTAATAACATGTTGTTTTGTATCATAAAAATAACTGTATTTTCTTTATAATACTCAAGTCTAACATTAGTATATTTCAACCCACACAACCAGGTTAACCCAGGAGTAGAATATGTGTAACATGAATCTATTTCGTAACATTCTAAACATATATCTCTTAACTTTTCAAATACATCCAAAGGTTAAAAACTCGTCAGTTTTAAGATAAGACATCATGTATTCTTTTATTGTTTCACATCCAGACTCATTCCAACAATCTAATGCTTGCTTATACTCTTCAAAAGTAATACCACTTTGTTTCAACTTTGATTAGAATACTTTCTTAGGTTGTAATGATGTTTCATTAGGTTTATCTATACTATCTAACCATTCATACGGGAATATAAATTTTGTCTCTCTAAATGAAATTTGTTTAATGTTACACACTCTTTATCACTCAATCATTTACTTACAGCATATAAGCTAAGTGGATGGAAGAACCTTAACATATCTAATGCTTTAGCCTGACCCATATCAATACGAATATAATTCTCATCAGTTTTAGTTAATACTTTAAGGCTTATCTTCTTTGCTAGTTTAGTTAAAAATAGGTGGTTATCATAGTTAGTAGAATTGAATGCATATATTGGTGCAAAATTGTTTTAAGCTTGGAGGTTACACTTATTTTATTTATTTTATGCATATCCCTTAAATTTACTATTTAGGTGATCATGATCTCTAACAATGTCTTCACCCATATACTCGTTACAATAATAACACTCAATATGAAGGGGAGTAACACTATCTTCTTTCAATGCAATATTTATAGTAAATATCTCTCTAAAAAATTTATTATAATGACTCATTCTACTTATAAATCAATCAACTACATCGGTTGAGCCGCCACTTTGTGGATCTTCTCCACAATAATTTTCATACTTTTCTTCTAATGTATCAGGATAATCACTTTTTATATATAACGCACAAGCAATAGGAATGTGTTTTCTTTTTTTATTATACATACGAAAACATGACACATAGCAAATGGTACTCTGTTTTTGTAGCGGAACTTATCAAACTTTAGATACTCATTAAAATGGAATGATCTTCTTCCAATATTATTACAAAAGGTTTATTTAATGCATTTTCAGTTCGAAATGACACACAACATTTTAGACATGGATAACATTTATGTCTAAATGATCTTAAAAATAATGATACAAATTTACATAGGAAATAATGATTATCCCAGTATAAAATCTCACATCCTTTAGGACCGTTATGATTGATTAATACAAAATTAGTAGTTTTATTTTATTTAAATTAAGCACATTAAATAATACTTTAGCTTTGAAAGCTTTGGTTATTTTATCTCAGTAATATGTTCAGGTTTATTATAATTACTAACTCTATTAAGATTAACTTTAGCAGGATGTAGATAATCAATTAAACACCACAAAAAACATTATTATCATTATTATTTATATTAAGTATAAATCTTGATTGGAATGGGAGTTCTACATGACAATCACCACTAGAATAAAACCTGTGCATATACATATTTGTTTTAACTAATCTTTATATGCTCCAACCGGATTGTTTCATTTCTTGTTCGTGCATTCTAGTCTCAAGTTCCCTATTCATCATATCCAAGTCATAAGGTCCATTTAATTGTCTAGTCATTAGACTAAATGTGATTTCATTTTCTTCTAACTTATCATCTGTAGTTTTTATATGTTTTATTACATCAAAGTTGTTAAATTTACTATGAGGATGTATGTTATACATTGTGTCTATTACGTCCAAGAATTTAGGATCTTCATAATTACCACTTGTTATCATTATTTGACTATACTTCATATTATGATCTACTCCTAACTCATTAAATTTCTCTCTCCACATACCATCAGAGAGTTTTTCTGTTTAACATTTTGTTTATGTTCATCTTTTTCGTTGTGTTTATTTTTATTGTAATATCTAGTGTTACATATCTCGCAATAGCCTGTACTATCTTCAGTTTTATTATGAGTCTTTGAACAAGTTTCAAAGTTATCTTTAGATATATTATCCTTATCTTAACCTTTTACATTATCTAGATGCATCTTTGTTTTTAAATGTTGATCCACACTATACTGCTTTAGAGTAGACGTGCATATTTCACATTCATAATTTCTCCCATTCCTTATTATTTTCCCATTATTTAGTCTTACATTATTCCTAAGTTTTAATGTTTCTAAATGCTTATTATATTTAGTATTATTATCTAGATACAGGTCTTAACTATCACAATACTTTTCCCTCTAGTTCAGGATACTGTTTATCTATCTTTTGTTCTGTATCTTCATTAGTAACATTTACCCCAGTCTCATTAGCACTCTCAACGATTTTATTTCTTTTGTGTACTCGCTCACTCCTTTTATGTTTAAGTGATTGAATTTGTCTAGCATAATTCTTTTGATTTAACTCCTGATTACAATCTTCAAATCTAATCTTATTAGATTTTCTTTTACGCTTTTTAACATAGACAATATCATCAGATGAATCTAAACCTTTAGATGAATCTGAATTTGAATCTTTAAATGATTCTTTTTTAGTAAAGTATTTTGCTTCAGTCTTTCGCATTGTCTCGCACATATCCTCTTCTCGTTGTTTTTATTTTTCAACCTGTTTAACATTTGACTCCTTCATTACTTCATTTATTTGATTAAACTTTCTGATTGATCCCAAAGGTTTTTCTACTTCCTCTTTTTGTTTTTCGTCATCTATTGGTTCGATTTCTTCTATTAGTTTGTTTTTATTTATCAACATTTGGGTCGCCATGCTAGTAGAATTAGACTGAACTTGTCTACTTCCAGTTTGAATGTTTCCGTCGGAATCGCGTACGCTCATTTTTTGAGAAAAATTTTGAAATAATATTATTTTTTTAACTTTTCACAATTAAAAAATGATTAATATTGAGTGTGATAAATGTAATGATAAGGCTTGGTGTTGGAGTTGTGATATATGTCAAAGTAACCTTTTCTTAAGTTTTGTTTGTAATGAAACTATAACATATAGAGAGACACAATCCTAATCAAAATTTGAAATGTAGAAACTGTAAAGTAAATAAAAATATCGCTCACTATAGATTTAAGCATTTCACTTTTAGTTATGCTTGTATCTCATTAGATATGGATTTGTTCATACTAATAAAAAGATTCATAGAACATGTAATGAAATATAATATTGAAGTCTAGTCTTATTAAATTGTTATTGGTGTTCCCGTTAAATATTATGTTATTATTTTTTTATTATAATTGCTTATTGGAATTACGATAAATATTCTGATTTAAAGAAGAGATTTAAAGGATATAGGAATGTTGTACCAGAACCATTTGAAATGAAAAAAACATAACTTTATTATTTATGGTCCATCTAAATCAGACAAAACCACATTTATAAAAAATTTTTATTTTTTGTATGATAGTGTTAATGTATTCTGTATCAATTCCGATGAGTCGAAGCGTTATAACGTATACGGCAAAGATGATTTAAAATTATTAGATATTATAGAAAACTTTGCTAATAGTCTTATTATATTTGATGATATGGGAGAAAACTTTAGATTACCAGCTATAGATTCTTTGTACTCTAACGATAGACACAATATCACGATTACAATTTTAATATAAAATGTGTAGGACATACTGTAACAGATTCAAATACTATATCAAGAGAGAACACATCAGCTATATATATTACTCTAAATAGTTCTCAATAATTCTTTGAAAGAGTGCAAGAGAAGTTTAAAATTGATTCTAATCTATTCAGATTTAAACATTGTAAATATGGTATAATAAATTGAAGAACTATTGGTGACTATTTTGTTGTATTAGATAAAGAAAAATATGTTGTATATGATTCTAGAATTGGCGATCTTGAGATTAAGACGTATATTGATTACACAGAGTTTAAAGAAAATAATATAATATAATAAGTAGATATTTAAAGGTTGGAATGTTAGAACCAAAATATATTAAACCAAATGATTTCTTTTTCTATTTTGAAAAACATCTAAACTTTAAAGGAATAAATAAACCATTTCATTTTTCTGAAACATATATGAAAGTAAAAGGTATTTTTAATGAGATACATAGTGGATTTGTAGCTGTATTTGGTGTAATTAGTATACTTGGATTTGCATATAGTTACTGTCAAAAATATGGTAGCAAAAATAATAATGATGATATTAATGATATAGACAGAGATCATGCCAAGATTAATTTAAGAAATGGTAAGAATTTAACTATAGGTTATAATGTATTTAATAATAACAATGAAACATTAGATATAATATGTATATTAGCTGTTATTCTTACATCTATTTATGCCACCCATAATGGTATTAATTCTCCGGCTAAAAACTACATTAATATATAGAGACTGTAATCTTGAAATTAATGACAGTGGTGATAATCCCGAACATGATCTAATGATACATTATAATAATTTACAAAATAATTTAATGTAAGATGTATGAAATGTATGCAAAAACAATATAGTGATTATCATTTTAGAAATGAATGTAAAGCTATTCGTACGGGTGTTACATCATCAGTACATAGTTATATTGATTATGCTGATATTAATAATAGTGATTGTGATGGTAATTTTGATAATACTAAAGACAAAGATAAAGATGATTTAAATAAGCTTTTAAATGAACTAAAAAATAGTTTTATAGATAATATAAAAGATTACATTAAAAATGAATTAAAAACAGAAATTATAAATGAGATGAAAACAAAAAGTAATATTAAGAAGAAAATTGATGAAAATAATAATAAAACAACCAGAAGTTGTTGTTTGTGTAAAAATGAAAAAAATAGAGATTGCTTTTATAAAACTGGTGGTTTTTGTAAAGATTGTTGTTCAGAGAAAGTTTCATGTTCCATATGTAATAATGTTATGAACAGATCTTCTCTTAGTAAATATAGAAAAGATGCATAGTAACCAAATTCCTAATTCTCTCAATGGATAAGCACATGATTGCAAACCACAAAGGAATTTATGTGATAAAATGAGATTACACAAGATAACACGAGATTACATAAAATTACCTGAACCATAATTAGTGTAATTCTATGTAATATCAAGTTATCTCATGTAATCTCATTTTCTGACATAAATTCTTTTGTAGTTTGTAATCGTGTGCTTATTCATTGAATTAGGAGTTTGGTTATTGTGCATTTTTTCTATGTTTACTAAGAGGAGATCTGTTTAAAACATTATTACATGTGGGACATGAAAATTTCTTTGAACAACAATCTTTACAAAAACCACCAGTTTTATAAAAGCAATCACTATTTTTTTCAATTGTACATAAACAACAACTTCTAGTTGTTTTATTATCAATTTTCATTAGTTTTCTTCTTAATATTACTTTCTGTTTTTATCTCTTTTATAATTTCTGTTTTTATCTCATTTATAATTTCTGTTTTTGATTCATTTTTAATGTAATCTTTTATATTCTCTATGAAATTATCTTTTAGCTCATTTCAAACCTTATTTACATCATCTTTGTCTTTATCTTTATTGTTATCAGTATTACCATCACAATCACTATTATTAATATCAGCATAATCAATATGACTATGCACTGATGATATAACACCCGTATGAATAACTTTACATTCATTTATAAAATGATAACCACTATATTGTTTTTGCATACATTTCATACATCTTACAGTTAAATTATTATGTAAATTAGTATAATGTATCATTAGATCATGTTCTGGATAATCAACACTGTCATCAAATTCAATATTTCAATCTCTATATATTAATGTCATTTTTAGGGGGAGAATTAATAACATTTTGGTGGCATAAATAGAAGTAAGACTAATGGCTAATATACATATTACATCGAATGTTTCTTTGTTATTTGTAAATACACCATAACCTATAGTTAACTTCTTACCATTTCTTAAATTAATCTTGGCATGATCTATGTCCATTATATCTATACCAATAATATACTCATTATTATTTTTGTTTCCATACTTTTGACAGTAACTGCATGCAAATCCAAATATACTATATACACCAAATACAGCAATAAATGTCTCTCATTAAATATACCTTTTACTTTCATATATGTTTTAGAAAAATAAAATCGTTTATTTATTCATATAAATTTAAATATTCTCCCAAATAGAACATTAACTCATTTGGTTTAATATAAGTTGGTTCTAACGTTCTATCTAATAAGAATCTACTTAGTATATTAAATTCCTTTTCTTTAAACTCTGTATAGTCAATATACTTCTCAATATCACGCCGATTGCCAATTCCAGAATCATATACAACAACTTTATCTTTATCTAATACAATATAATAGTCAGCAGTAGTACTATAATTTATTATATCATTTGTATAATGTTTAAAAATATATAGATTAGAATCAATTTTAAACTTCTCTTGTACTCTTTCGAAAAATTATCGTGAACTATTCAAAGTAATATGTAAAGCTGGTGTGTTCTCTCTTGATTTAGTATTAAAATCTGTTACAGTTTGGCCTACACATATTATATTAAAAAAGTGATGTCTATCTTTAGAGTATAATGAATCTATAGCTTGTAATCTAATGTTTTCTCCCAGATCATCAATTATAATAAGACTATTAGCAAAGCTTTCTATTTTTTCAAATAATTTTAAATCATCAATACCGTATACGTTATAACCCTTCCACTCATCGGTATCGATACAGAATACGTTAACACTATCATACAAACCACAATAATCTTTCATGAATGTTGTTTTGCCTGATATAGATGGACCATTAATAATAAAGTTATGTTTTTTCATTTCATATGGTTCTGGTACAACACTCTTACATCCTTTAAATCTCTTCCTTAAATCAGAATATTTATCATAATTCCATTAGGCTATTATAAAAATAAATAATAACATAATAATTAACGGGAACACCGATAACATTTTATTAAGACTAAACTTCAGTATTATATTTCTTTACATGTTCTATGAATCTTTCTTTAGTATGACCAAATCTATATCTATTGAGATACAAGCATACACTACAAATGGTATGTTTAAATCTATTGTGAGAGATATGTTTTAATACTTTACACTTTGTATATATTAAATATTGATTAGGATCAATTTAATGTTTATGCATATGATCATGTCTCTCTCTATATGCTATGGTTTCATTACATAGAAAACATAAGAAAAAAAACACTTTCACCCATATCACAACTCTAACACCAAGCCTTATCTGTACATTTATCACACTTAGTACCAATTATTTTTGAATTGTGAAAACTTATATAAAAAACATTATTTCAAAATTTGTCTTATAAAAATGAGTGTACGCGATTCCGACGGAAACATTCAAACTGGAAGTAGACAAGCTCAATCTAATTTTACTAGCATGGCGACCCAATTTTTGATAAATAAAAACAAAATAATAGAAGAAAACGAACCAATAGATAACGAAAAACAAAAGGAGGAAGTAGAAAAACCTTTGGGATCAATCAGAAAGTTTAATCAAATAAATGAAGTAATGAAGGAGTCAAATGATAAACAGGTTGAAAAATAAAAACAACGAGAAGAGGATATGTGCGAGACAATGCGAAAGACTGAAGCAAAATACTTTACTAAAAAAGAATCTTCTAAATATTCAAATTCAGATTCATCTAAAGATTCAGATTCACCTGATGATATTGTCTATGTTAAAAAGCCTAAAAGAATTTCTAATAAGATTAGATGTGAAGATGGTAACCAGGAGTTAACTCAAAATAATTATGCTAGCCACGTTCAATCACTTAAACATAAAAAAAGAGCGAGTACATAATAGAAATAAAATTATTTAGTGTGCTAATGAGACTGGGGTAAAATTACTGATGAAGTTATTGAACAAAAGATAGATAAACAGTTTCCTGAACTCGGGGGAATAAAATTTTTTGATAGTTGTGACATGTATCTAGATAATAATACTGAACATAAGGAACATATAGAAAAACTAAAACATAGGAATAATGTAAGACTAAATAATGGGGAAATAATAAAGAATGGGATTGAGTTTGAATGTGTAACATGCAAGTCTACTCTAAGTCAATATGGACTGGTTCAACATTTAAAAACAAAGATGCATCTAGATAATGTTAAGGGTAAAGATAAGGATAATTTATCTAACGATAATGGTGTAACATGGCCAAAGACTCATAATTTAATGGATGATAGTCCGGGCTATTGCGATATATGTAACACTAGATATAACAATAAAAAAAACAATGAATCAGATGTTAAAGAAAAAAAGTTTGCTGATGGTATGTGAAGAGAAAAAGTTAATGAGTTAGGATTAGATCATAATATGAAGTATAGTCAAACAATAAAAACAAGTGGTAATTATGAAGATCCTAAATTCTTGAAATTATTAGAGACAATGTATATTATAACTCCCCATATTAAGCTTAACACCTTTGATGTAGTAAAGATTACAAAAACCTACAGATGATAAGTTAGAAGAAATTGATTTTACATATAGACTAATGACTAGAAAATATAGTGGACCTTACGATTTGTATATGATGAATCGTGATCTTGAGACTAGAACGCAAGAACAAGAATTGAAACAATCTGTTTGGATCATGCAAAGATTTTTTAAAAGAACTATGTAAATGCTCAGGTTTTCTCCTAGTGGTGGTTGTCATGTAGAACTCCCATTTCAATCAAGATATATACCTAATATACATATTAATGATAATAATGTTTATTGTGGTGCTTAATTGTTTATCTACATCCTGCTAAGGATAATCTTAATAGAGTTAGCAATTATAATAAACCTGAACATATTACTGAGATAAAATAACCAAAGCTTCGAAAGATAAAGTATTATTTAATGTGCTTAATTTAAATAAAATAAAACTCCTAATCTTGTATTAATCTTGTATTATCCCAGTATTAAAATGTTTTATACTGGGATAATCATTATTTTTCCTATGTAAAGATGTATCATTCTGATTGAGATAATCTAGACATAAATTTTATCCATGTCTAAAATGTTGTGTGTCATTTCGAACTGAAAATGCATTAAATAAACCTTTTGTTATAATATTGGAAGAAGAACATTCCCTTATGATGATTATCTAAAGTTTGATAAACTCCACTATAAACACAGAGTAGTATTTGCTATGTATTATGATTTTGAATGTATAATAAAAAGAGAAAACACATTCCTATTGCTAGTGGTTTATATACAAAAAGTGTTTATCCTGATATATTCGAAGATAAGTATGAAAGTTATTGTGGAGAAGAACCACAAAGTGGCTGCACAACCGATGTAGATTATTGGTTTATAAGTTGGATGAGTTATTATAATAAATTTTTTAAAGAGATATTTAGTATAAATATTCCGTTGAACGAAGATAGTATTACTCCCCTTCATATTGAGTGTTCTTATTGTAACGAGTATATGAGTGAAAACCTTGTTATAGATCATAATCACCTAAATGGTAATTTTAGGGATATGCCTACAGTAAGTGTAACCTCCAAGCTAAGAACAAATTTGGTACCAAAATATGCATTTAATTCTACTAATTATGATAATCACCTACTTATAACTGAACTAGCAAAGAAGATAAGATAAAGTATTAACTATGACTGATGAGAATTAAAGTTGTATTGATATCGGTCATGCTAAAGCTTTAGATATGTTTAGGTTCTTCAATCTACTTAGCTTAGATGCTATAAGTATAACATTGAGTGATAAAGAGTGTGTAACATTAAACAAATTTCATTTAGAGAGACAAAATTTATATTCCCGTATGAATGGTTAGATAGTATAGATAAACCTAATGAAACATCATTACAACCTAAGAAAGTATTCTATTCTAAGTTGAAACAAAGTGGTATTACTTTTGAAGAGTATAAGCAAGCATTAGGTTGTTGGAATGAGTCTGGATGTGAAACAATAAAAGAATACATGATGTCTTATCTTAAAACTGACGAGTTTTTACCTTTGGATGTATTTGAAAAGTTAAGAGATATATGTTTAGAATGTTATGAAATAGATCCCTGTTACACATAATCCACTCCTGGATTAACTTGGTTATGTGTATTGAAATATACTAATGTTAGACTTAAATATTATAAAGAAAATACAGTTAATTTTTAAGATACAAAACAACATGGTATTAGAGGTGGGTTAGCTTCAGTATTGGGTGATTGTCATGTTAAATGTAAAAATAAACAAATAGATCCGGAGTATAGAGGTAAAGAGAATTTTTTAAAATAATTAGACTTCCACTCATTTTATTCCTCTTCCATGGTACAAGCTTTACCTACTGGTGAAATCAAAGTGTGTAATGATCCAGAAAGAGACTTCGCAGATAATAATTACACTAGTTCTAGCAATAATACAGAATATATCTATACCATTGATGTAAAGTATAATGATGTGTTGAAACAAAAAACAGAGAAGTATTCTTTCCAGTAAAGACAAAGGCTAACATTGATCAATTTACAGACTATCAAAATGAAAATGAAAAGAAAGGATACAAATCAAATGAAAAGTTGATGTTAAAGTTAACGGATAAGGCAGACTATGTAATTGATGGAGAGATGTTAGATTGGTATTCAATTAAAAGTTCAAGGTTGGAAGATGCTACAATTAAGCAAAAGTTAGAGTATAGTAAAAGTGAATGGTTGAAACCTTATATTGATTTTAATATTCAGAAAAAAAAGAAACTAAGTTAATGAATAATGCCTTCTATGGAAAAGCAATAGAAAATTTGTACTATAGACAAGATGTTGAAATAGTTAATGATGTGTATAGATATAATAAATTAGTAAAAAATATTAGTTTTAAATATGCTGTAGAGTTTGATGATGAATTATTGGCTGTACATGAAACAAAAGGTAATGTTAAGTTAGATAAGTTTAAATATTTTGGTTAGAGAAATATTAGAGAAAACTAAATGGGTCTTAGACCATGTGTCAATATCAGTGAGGTTGATTCAAAGATAATTAATTTTTTTCTTATAAATATTAGCAAAAGAAATTAAAACTTATAAAAGAGTTAGCTGGTATTTTGGAAAAAAATTAATTTTCAAAATTGAAACAATTTGAATAATGAACTTTTATTTATTTTAAAAAGTTATACTAAACGTAAAAACACTGATCACTGTCTTTTTACCAATCTCAGCGTTTTTGACTGTATACCCATCACAGTGTGTCCCATATACAGTCTCACAGCAGGGATGACCCTTTTTGAGAACTGTGAATTTGGTTTTTTTCTCACTTAGTTTCATAGTAATTCATCAAATCAGGGGACGTTCACTGGAGACAGTGAGGAAGGGACCCCAAACCTTCCGTTTGCTAAAGCAACCTAACTCGACTCAATGAGTTAACCACTACGCCAAGTGAGACAGGAAATGATAGATTTTGAGGGAATATAAAATGAAAAATAGTGGATAAAACAAAGGGAAATAAAGTAATGTTTATATGGGCGCCGATCGCAGCTCATGCTAGCGGAGGCGCCGATATAAACATTACTCAGATCTTCTACTTAAAAAAAGGCCCAAGCATAATTTCAAAAACTGTCTTTACTGTTAATCTTTTAAAAAAAATTGCATTGTTTTTGTTTAATAAAATTTTGTGTTTTAAACCTACTGATAATGTCTCATCTTTATATAGTGGTATAGGCCCTTTCTTTCCATAAAATCTGTTAGTGCATGAGTACATAGATCTCTGGAGAGTTGCTGTTGTTGTTGTTATTGATGTTTCATTAGGGAGCTGCTGTTGACATAAGCGTCATTGCAGCTTGGCTCCTTTACTTTAATTTAAAACAAAGTTAACTGAACCCAGGTCGAGGTGTGCGTTAATGATCAGACAATTAAAAACGCACAGGGGGGGTAAAGTGCGTTTTTGATTACATGGACGAGCGTCATAATAAAGTCTGCCTACATGAACGAGCTTCCTAGTAGAAGTCTGCCTAAATTCTGATCATTAACGAGCTAAAGTCTGACCATTAACGAGCTAAATTCTGATCATTAACGAGCTAAAGTCTGACCATTAACGAGCTAAATTCTGATCATTAACGAGCTAAAGTCTGACCATTAACGAGCTAAAATCTGATCATTAACGAGCTAAATTCTGATCATCAACGAGCTAAAGGCTAATCATTAACGAGCTAAATTCTGATCATTAACGAGCTAAATTCTTATCATTAACGAGCAAAAGTATGTATAAAATGGCAATAACATTGTCAGAAATTTTCTCAAGTTGAACCAACGAACAACTTTTTGAGATTGTCCAGTATGTTTTGGGTGTGTTCCCCTCCTCCTTTTCTCAACCGGGCTGGGGACCGGCTACGGCGGAGTTACAAACAAACAACTATAGGAGAATTGAGCAGAGCACTAGAAAAAAACTAGGCTCAAAAAGCTCTCTCCAAAACAGACAACTTTATAAAATTTGCAACAGCAACAATTCTTTTTCTTCTACACTCTACTTACAAAGGGGATAGTCCATACCATGTTTGGTGCAATTTGGACAATTTCTTGACCCAATCAAAAATAACTATATTTAAAATTCGCTAATCGCGAAATTCGCAAATTTCCGTATGAAGAACTAACTTTTTTCCTAGACATGAAATAGCAAAAAAATTCTTTGTCTCCTAAACTCTACCTACACAGGTGATACTCCATACCGACTTTGATTCAATTTGGACAACTTCTTGACCCAATCAAAAATAACTATAGTTAAAATTCGCTAATCGCGAAATTCGCAAATTTCCGTATGAAGAACTAACTTTTTGCCTAGATATGCAATAGCAAGAATTCCTTGTCTTCTAAACTCTACCTACACAGGTGATACTCCATACCGACTTTGATTCAATTTGGACAACTTCTTGACCCAATCAAAAATAACTATAGTTAAAATTCGCTAATCGCGAATTTCGCAAATTTCCGTATGAAATACAAACTTTTTTCCTAGAAAAGCTATAGCAAAAATTCTTGGCATTATATTCTCCACCTACACAGAGGATACGCCATACCACTTTTGGTTCAATTTGGACAAAATCTTGACCCGATAAAATTTTTATATTTTTGAAAATAGAATAAGCGAATAATAAGCGAATAAATCGATATTTCCGATTGAAATACGAACTTTTTTCTCGGAAAGTAAGGCGAACCATTCTTTTTTACATTACACCCTAAATAGTACTGGTAGTCTCGGATATCAGTTTGGTTCATTTTGAACAACTCCTTGATCCCTTAAAATTTCTATATTTTTGAAAATAGAATAAGCGAATAAGTCGATATTTCCGTATGACAAAACTAACTTTTTTCCTAGACATGCAATAGCAACAATTCTTTTTCTTCTACATTCTACTTACAAAGGGGATAGTCCATACCATGTTTGGTGCAATTTGGACAATTTCCTGACCCAATCAAAAATAACTATAGTTAAAATTCGCTAATCGCGAAATTCGCAAATTTCCGTATGAAGAACTAACTTTTTGCCTAGATATGCAATAGCAAGAATTCCTTGTCTTCTAAACTCTACCTACACAGGTGATACTCCATACCGACTTTGATTCAATTTGGACAACTTCTTGACCCAATCAAAAATAACTATAATTAAAATTCGCTAATCGCGAATTTCGCAAATTTCCGTATGAAATACAAACTTTTTTCCTAGAAAAGCTATAGCAAAAATTCTTGGCATTATATTCTCCACCTACACAGAGGATACGCCATACCACTTTTGGTTCAATTTGGACAAAATCTTGACCCGATAAAATTTTTATATTTTTGAAAATAGAATAAGCGAATAATAAGCGAATAAATCGATATTTCCGATTGAAATACGAACTTTTTTCTCGGAAAGTAAGGCGAACCATTCTTTTTTACATTACACCCTAAATAGTACTGGTAGTCTCGGATATCAGTTTGGTTCATTTTGAACAACTCCTTGATCCCTTAAAATTTCTATATTTTTGAAAATAGAATAAGCGAATAAGTCGATATTTCCGTATGACAAAACTAACTTTTTTCCTAGACATGCAATAGCAACAATTCTTTTTCTTCTACATTCTACTTACAAAGGGGATAGTCCATACCATGTTTGGTGCAATTTGGACAATTTCCTGACCCAATCAAAAATAACTATATTTAAAATTCGCTAATCGCGAAATTCGCAAATTTCCCTATGAAAAACTAACTTTTTTCCTAGACATGCAATAGCAAAAAAATTCTTTGTCTCCTAAACTCTACCTACACAGGTGATACTCCATACCGACTTTGATTCAATTTGGACAACTTCTTGACCCAATCAAAAATAACTATAGTTAAAATTCGCTAATCGCGAAATTCGCAAATTTCCGTATGAAGAACTAACTTTTTTTCCTTGGCAAGCTATAGCATTTTTTTTGTTTTACACTCTAGTTACCCATGGTATATTCCATATCTAGTTTGGTTCGATTTGAATAACTTCTTGAACCGATCAAAAAGACCTATTTTCAAAAATTGTTATTTGCGAAATTCGCAAATTTCCGCATGAAAACCTAACCTTTTTCCTAGACTGACTATAGCAAAAAATCTTTTTGTTGTACACTCTAGGTACACATGCGATACTCCATACAGAATTTGTTTTGATTTGGACAAGCCCTTGACTCGATGAAAAAGACCTATTTTTAAAATTCAATAATCTAAATTTATTTGAAATACTAGCAAATTTCTGTATGAAATACTAACTTTTTTCCTAGCCAAGCTATAGTAAACAGTCTTTTCGTTTCACACTCTCATTACATTGATCATTCTCCATACCGAGTTTGGAATGATTTGAACAACTCCTTGACCCGATGAAAAAAATAACTATTTTTAAAAATCTTTATTCGCCAAATTCGTAAACTTCCGTATGAAATACTAACCTTTTTCCTAAGCAAGCTATAGCAAAAATTCTTTTTGTATTACACTCTAGGTACACATGGGATACTCCAAACAGACTTTGGTTCGATTTGAACAAGTCCTTGACCCCATGAAAAAGACCTATTTTTAAAATTCAATAATCGCAATTTATTTGAAATATTCGCAAATTTCCGTATGAAATACTAACTTTTTTTCCTAGGCAAGCTATAACAAAAATTGATTTGTTTTACACTCTCATTACATTGGTGATACTCCATACCGAGTTTGGATTGATTTGAACAACTCCTTGACCCGATGAAAAAGAACTATTTTTAAAATTCTTTATTCACCAAATTCGCAAACTTCCGTATGAAATACTAACCTTTTTCCTAAGCAAGCTATAGCAAAAATTCTTTCTGTATTACACTCTAGGTACCCATGGTATACTCCATACCCAGTTTCGTTCGGTATTGGAATAAAATTTTGACCCAATCAAAAATAACTATAGTTAAAATTCGCTAATCGCTAAATGCGCAAATTTCCGTATGAAAATCTAACTTTTTTCCTTGAAAAGCTATAGCAAAACTTCTTGTTTTACAATCTAAGTACACATGGGATACTCCATTCCGACATTGGTTTGATTTGGACAAGTCCTTGGCCCCATGAAAAAGACCCATTTTCAAAAATTAAATAATCGCAATTTATTTGAAATATTCGCAAATTTCCATATGAAAATTAGAAACATAAAAAAACATTGCATGAATCCCTAAAACCACAGAGTCCGCTTTTCAGTCAGCCACACAATCGGCTGTTCAAACTAATTAATTACCTATTGTTTAAACCACGCTATCGGTTTTTCAACCAGCCACTCAATCGGCTGTTCAAATGCTATTTATCTACTTACTGTTCAAGCCACACAATCGGCTTTTCAGTCAGCCACACAATTGGCTGTTCAAATGCTATTTTACTTATTGTTTAAGACACACAATCGGCTTTTTAGTCAGCCACACAATCGGCTGTTTGAATGCTATTTTACTTATTGTTTAAAACACACAATCGGCTTTTCAGTCAGCCACACAATCGGCTGTTCAAACTATTTAATTACCTATTGTTTAAACCACGCTATCAATTTTTCAACCAGCCACACAATCGGCTGTTCAAATCATATTTACATATTTATTGTTTAAGCCACACAATCGGAATACTCAAATGAGGAAAATGCAAAAGCTCAATCAGAAACTATGTTCACGGTGAAAGTTTTCTAATTACTTTGAATATAAATAGGACGATAATGGAATAACAAATGCGTCAAAAAATGCTTTCTGTAGCTCAAATTAGCAAAATTTCATAATTTACAATACTAAATTCAAACTTCAATGTGCAAAAACAAAAGCACGCAGCAAAGTTAATCGACCACAACGAGCCGATCAGTAATCAAATTTCAAGCGAACAAAAGATTAATTCAACTCTCGGTGAGAAGCTTTATCTTCTTCATTAGATACTCGCTCAAAAACTCATATGAGCTCAGGTGGACCCCATCACTAAAATTGTTCCCTACAACTTCGGCAAATTCAATGTGGTTTTTTCTTGAATTTGTTTAACAGCCTGTTGTTCATTTTTCGTATTCCATCCGGATTATTTAGCCGCGGAACTATGTCTGCTGTTAACACAACAGAATTATGCTGTTGGCAATAATTGTATAACTCTCTGATTTCAAGAGTTAAATCTCTCAGAGTCATTTCAGCAGGGGTGAAGATGTCCCTCGGACAGATATCATTCCCGCCAATCATGATGACCATAATATCGTAGCCTCGTAACTCAGTTGTATAGCTCTGCCAATTGCGGGCTTTCTCACCACCTTTGCCAAGCACAGAAACATTTTCCGGCAATTGCAGCCGTTGCACGTGGCTGTCCCCAAAAATTGCGATTTTCTTCTGGGTAAACGTGCTCATTTTTAGCTAAAAACATTGAAGTTTTCTAGATTTCTTTAAGGATCAGGTCAACTTGTTCGCTGATTTTTGCAACGTCCTTTTTAAGTTACCAATTTTCAAATTTACCAATATTATAGATTTTGCATTTATGGGCGTGGTACCTTTTCCTTAAGTCCTATGCCCCTGATACCCGGGGCTGAGTGGTCCCACATTAACCCGTGGTGGGTGGTCCCAGTTCACACA
>NC_134473.1:2702006-2916783 GCF_964194025.1 Convolutriloba macropyga | reverse complement strand
CGTTTATCTTGCAAGATCTTGCAAGATTCTTGCAAATAACGCTAATCTTGCAAGATGCAAGATCCGGACGCTTACCTTGTAAGAACCTTACAAGAATCTTCCAAGATAGACGTCCGAAAGAAAAAAGAACAATTCTAAACCTCAATTACCTCAAAGACCATGTTCTCTTATGAGTTCAGTCCATTGAAGGGAGCTCTCGGTTCAAAACAGAAACTTTCATTTCATTTCTGCCTTCAAAAACGTATTTGAAAATTTCATTTCCATAAAAACTGTTTATTGATGGTTCAGTGGTTGATTCTCTACAAACAACGGCGAATAGATTGGTAAGCACTGGGAAGGTCATACAAAAGCATCTAGTACGTTCCAGCTTTTGATAAATAATGGTTTAATCGACTTTTTTCTGTAAATGATACTTTTCTGTGAGTCCATTCGCTTCGAGTCATTATTATGTTGCAAGTACCACGAAAAATTTTTGTCAGTCCTAAATTGAGACTGATACAAGACATAGTTGCAGTAAAAAAGTCAACAAAAGGTTTTGACTGGCGATAACATAGCATTTTTCACTGATTCACGGTGTACCTGGCGAAAATCGTAAATGGTCGCATATCTCATCCTTCTAATCCGTTCTGAACTCTTCCTATAGGGAAACGGCGCTCCCATTGAAGTTTGCACACAGTTTAAAGACAAAAAATGGGGTCCAAAATTTGTTTTGCCTCAAAATAATTTTTCTCTCGGGCCTCAACGGAAAGTTTCATATAAACTTTTCCGTCGATAACGTATTTGACAAACTCGTTTCCACAAAAATAATTAAATTATCATTTCAACGGTTTTTTCTATTCTAATTAAGCGTGAACGATGTGTTAAGCACTAAAAACTGTCATACAAAAGCATCCAGTACGATTAAGCTTTCGATATATAATGATTTAATCGACATTTTTGATCTGAAAACGATAATTTTCTGTGAGTCCATTCGCTTTGAATAGTAGTCAGTTTTGAAATTGAGACTGATAAATAGACATAATTCCTGTAAAAAAGTCAATCAAACGGTTTGACTGGCCATAATATAGGCTTATATTAGCAATTTGTCAGCCTTTGCAATTTCATTGTCTCTCTTTTTTTCTTTGGACGTTAGAGATTCGGTCGAATCCTATTCTCTAATCTTCAAAGAAGCTAAAAAGGCCCATGCAGCAGCTAAAGTCATGTTTCCGGCGGTTCTTGCAAGACGGTTATCTTGCAAGAGTCTTGCAAGATGGTCGGTTATCTTACAAGACTTGCATTTCGGACGGTTATCCTGCAAGATCTTGCAAGTATCTTGCAAGAGTCTTGCAATATCTTGCAAGATAACCGTCCTCAAACAACTAGGAAATTGCCCTCCAAAAATAAATAACTTGAGTTCAAAATTTTCAGAGTCCAATAAACCTTTCCTCAATTTTACAAGTACGCTTAACAGCAATAAAGGAAAAGCGAAGCGAATTAAAGACAAGACAAAATTTAGACTAACATTAGACTGACTTAGACTAATAAGAACTGGATCTTTTCCGTTTGCCCCCCCCCCCTCACGCCCAGGTTAGGGGGTGCATATTATTTGTACCGCCAGACCAGGCACGTGCCATTTTTCTACATAATGAATAACAAATTGCAAATGCTCTGTTACTGAGGGCGAGGGCGGGGGGGGGGGGGGATTGTGAAGAAACTAATGGGAAACAAACGGAAAATATACCAAGAACTAAAGCACACCACCAAATGTTTTTTGTGAGTTTAAGGTGCACCTTTTCGGAGGATTTGATTCCCAGTTCGCCAGTGAGACAATTCCAATTTGTTTTGACCAAACAGAAAACTAGTCATATTGTGGCTTAAAAAACTCAAAAACTTTTTATACCAGAGCCACGGTCACTTTTTGCAGGTACTAATTATACGTTAGTTGGGACGGAGGCGCCAAGTTGGGACGGAGGCGCTTTCAATTCTACGATTTGCAGCCCCCCCATAGTAAAAATGCCCAGCAAGAACAAAGGTGTTAGACAAAAGTTTTCCCCGTACTACTAAATGCCATATCATCTTTATTGAATTGAGGAAAAAAGTTAAAGTATTTGGGAAAACAACTCGATCGTTTTGGGCAAATGAAAATTGTTGCGGCAATGTGATACTAACGAAATAACAATCAAACTCAAACAGAGAACCGTAAAAAAAACTTTCGATAGTTCAATTTGTTTCACTGAGACAAAACTCAACTGAATGAATGATCCGAGCGAAAATTTGTAGCCGTAATGTCGATAGGCAAATTAAAAGAACAAAAGATCTTTTCAAGAAGTTTTTCAGGAAAGAAAAATTAATTAAAGAAGAAAAAAATTTGTTCACTATTGCCCAAAATTGGCGGAATGCTTAAAGTCATTCTGAAATCGCGATAAGAAAAAAACATAGCAGGACAAGTCCTGACGTACAATTCAAAGAATTCTCATTGTCTAAACAAAAAACTAGACGTAGAACGGAATATGGGTGAATTGGGAAAACCATTTCTAAAAAAATCAGATCAAAATAATAAAAAAAAACAAAAAATCAAGGTAAAAATGACTCAAGTGAACAAAAAATCATTAGCGAGAAATGGAAATTTGGTTCAAACAAAAACTAGGTCTAGAATGAACTTTGAATGGATTAGGAAAACCAATTACAAAATAATCTGATCCGAAAAATCAATAGAACCGTAAAAAAATAAAGTGAAATTTGTTGCCGTAATGTCGAAAGGCAAATTAAGAAAACAAAAGATCTTTTCCAGAAGTTTTTCAGGAGAGAAAAATTAATTAAAGTAGAAAAAACTTTGTTCACTATTGCCCGAAATTGGCGGAATGCTTAAAGTCATGCTGAAATCGCGATAAGAAAAAAACATAGCAGGATAAGTCCTGACGTACAATTCAAAGAATTCTCATTGACTAAACAAAAAACTAGACGTAGAACGGAATATGGGTGAATTGGGAAAACCATTTCTAGAAAAATCAGATCAAAATAAAAAAAAATCAATGTAAAAATGTCACAAGTGAACAAAAAACCATTAGCGAGAAATGGAAATTTGGTTCAAACGAAAACTAGGCCTGGAATAAACTTTGAATGGATTAGGAAAACCATAAGAAAAAAATCTGATCCGAAAAATCAATAGAACAGTAAAAATGAAAGTGAAATTTGTTGCCGTAATGTCGAAAGGCAAATAATAGAACAAAAAATCTTTTCAAGAAGTTTTTCAGGAGAGCAAAATTAATTAAAGTAGAAAAAATTTTGTTCACTATCGCCCGAAATTGGCGGAATGCTTAAAGTCATTCTGAAATCGCGATAAGAAAAAAAACATAGCAGGACAAGTCCTGACGCATAATTTAAAGAATTCTCATTGACTAAACAAAAAACTAGATCTAGAACGGACTATGGGTGAACTGGGAAAACCATTTTAAAAAGAAATCAGATCAAAATAATTAAAAAAACCGGAAAATCACTGAAAAATGTCTCAAGTGAACAAAAAATCATTAGCGAGAATTGGAAATTTGATTCAAACAAAAACCAGGTCTAGATTGATCTTTGAATGGATTAGGAAAACCAATTAGAAAAAAAATCTGATCCGAAAAATCGATAAAACAGTAAAAAAAATCCGCATGTGAACAAAAAGCCGCTAACGAGAAAGCAAATTTTTGTTCCAACGCCGTGTTCTCACTTTTTTTAAATTTAGAGCAAAAAAGACTTTCAAGCCGCAGAACCACTTGCTTTTTCGCTCCACTTCCTGTTTTGGCCCGACCAAAATCACTACTCCAATTTGACTTCAAGAATCATGAAAATGTGTAAACAGATCTTAAACAGAAAAAATAGCCGTAAAAATTCCGGAAACTGCTCTGAAAAGAAATCCATTCGAACGTCATCTACTAATTTATGATTACCTTGAAACAAAAAAAAATTAAACAAAAAGTAAAAACAATAAAATCAAATCTGTTAAAGCATGATAAAAAATCTGATAAAATTTTGTTATAATTTGAGTTCCCAAAAATAACTATCCATGCCAAAATTACTTAATCAAAACAACTAGTACTTACTAAATCCACTTAAGAGTTTTTAACAAATAATTGAGGCTAAATTATGAAAAATTAGCTCTTAAAAACAACTTGCACTAAAAAACTGAATTTTTTATTATTCCAAAAATAATTCCGTTCAGCGAATATAGTATGCAGGTGCTCGCAGTACAATAACCAATTCATAATAGGCTAAGAAACTTGTCTAAAAAAGAAAAAAAAACGAAAAACTAAAAAAAATTAAGAAAAATAGTTCCAAGTTTCGCCATTTTTTGTCATAGTTCTCAAAAAAAAAAAATGATTCAAATCTACAAAACTGTAGACAATTGTTAATTAAAATTTGCTCAAGTATACGGGGCTATTTCAATACCCATACGAGCCAGTAAAACAAAACAATTGTCAAAAAACGCAATATTTAGCCTGAAAATCAGCAAAATACATAAAAAACCTCCGAATTAGCATGAAATTCAGATGATTTTTCGATAACCTTCAAACCAATACCAAAACCAGCCTAAAATTAAAACAAAATCAAAGACAAACCTCTTAACCAAAAACAGTAAAAAAACTGCTTTATAATGCCGCACGTGAACAATAATTTTCGCTCGCTTACAGAATTTTTTTCACACATCAATTTTTCGCTCTCTAGAAAACAGCGATTTGAACAAAAACCACTCTCTTTTCGCTCCGCTCTTCATTTTGTTCAGCAACAAAATCACTCCAAATTTTTTCACTCGTTTCATTTCCCGCTTCAAAAATCACTCCAATAAAATTGATTAAAAAATGACTTCTCCAATACTCCTGTTCAAGTCGTAATAAAAAAGACAGCGCCCCAATACAATTCAAATTCTTGTTCTGTTTAACATTTGAGGAAAGAGGCATAAATTTAGATCTTTTAAGGAGCCTGATGACCCTTTTATTTATCTAGGGAGTTCAAACAGCGCTAGATTGAATTTTGAAACAATGTGAAAACATATTGAATGAACAATACACTCTGCATTACAAAACTGATAGGCGAAAGGTCACTAATTGTGGTCTTTTAACGGCTCATTTGTCAAGTCTTGTAATTGAAGACCATTTTTAATTGAAGAAAATTGAACCATCTGGAAATTATTTTCCATCTTGATGTTAACATGTTTTTCGAGATTTCCTCCTGTTATCTTTCATCTCAGAGTACAAACCCATTGTTGGCAGAAGTTACAGATGAAATAAAAATAAGCGTTATTGTCAGAGTTTTGCTCAACTGGCTGAGAAGATAGATCGTCTTGTCCATGAAGATAGTAAGCCAACATGATATTTTAATGTGAAAAGTGACTTTAACTTGACTGAAAGAAACTGACAGCGAGGAAACTGAAAGGAAAATTTGACAGCGAGGCAGCATTACTTCACAAATTTAAGAATTCAGTTTGCAATGTTTTCTAAGAACGAGCTCCTCTGTACACGTTTTCTTTTTAGCAACTTCGTTATTTGTTATGAAATTTTCGAGGAAGAATCATTTCCGAATCAAAATTTTTTGGCGGAAATTGCAAATCAATTTACCAAAACCAATCCATGTTCGTTTTTCCCCAGTTTTGATGACTCAGTGGATAACACGAAAAGGTGTCAATAAATGCAAAGGTAAAATAGATCAAGTTAATTAAAGCAAGCTGAAAACCTACCATCATCATTATATGCAAATTCAAATTCGATTATGCACCGCAAAAAGCTTTTGTTTCTTCATTATAAATTTGATAATAACTCTCAAATTTGTTTTTAGTACCAGAAATAAAAAGAAGAATGGATATAAGAAAAGAAATGGAAAAAATAAACTGTGACTCGTGATGAACAGAAATCAAATTACGAAATAAATTATCAACTGTGACACTTTTGAGTATCTTTTGTATCTTTGTATCACAATATATTTTCAATTTCATTCTGAGGTGGAAGCAGTATAACAAAAAACCGTTAAATCAGACAAGAGACAAAAATTGGCCGCGATCGAAGATTTCTAAGAAATAGTTTTGATTCAAACTTTTCAGAAGCCGTATTTATTAGTTTTGCGAATCAAGTTAAGACTTCTTTGGGTGAAATAGGGGACTTTTGATTCGATATTTTGTGCATATGACTACGGAACAGCAACAAAAAATGGGCGCAGACTATATATTTAATGTCTAGGTGGGTACCCTTCCCCAGCAATATATTTCGCGTCACATTTCTATGATGTTTTGTTCAGCTGGTTTTGCTTGTTTAATGTTGTCACCCAGTGAAAGAGGACGAAAATTCCCAGCCATGAGCAAGGATTACAATAGTAATCGTGTAATCATAACTGATTCCAGTGCAAAATTTAAAGAGAAACGTCAACGGTTTGAGAAAAAATAAGAACAGAGTTTTTGTAGCCAATTGATTTTTTGAATAAAGATGCTTTTGATAAAATTAAACTGTAAACTAGCCGGTTTAACAACGGTTTAAATGCAAACAGATTGATTGATTGGATCTATTCTGCCCCCACCCCAAGTATTTTTGTACCCAGTTACAAATTATGTGTACTTATATAGAAAGTTACTATGAAAAAACTGGGGGAATACAAATGTGAGCCAATCCACCATTATTCCACCTTTACTTCTTAACTTTGCTCTCTTAAATTCAATTGTTTCCGCCCTTATTTAGGGTAGCACTAACGGGCTAAATATATCATTTTTACACTCTTTTCCCCGTTATTTTTGGGCAAACCCTCAGCAACGTAGCCTTGAGCTAACCGTTCTGCAATAGGTTTATAATTCTGTGTTTGGTTTGTCTGCTCATTTCTCGTCTGACCATGACCATACTAGACTTGACCTGACCCCAGTTGCACTCTGCAAAATCGTCTACTGGGGCTCTGGTTCCATCAGTACACAACAACTCCAGTTCAGAACGCGGTCTTTTGCTAATCAGTCTCATCCGATCTAAAACCCAAGGTAAAAATGTCATTGAAAATTCTATTCAATTGAAAATTGGGACAATTTACGTTTTTTAGTAAGTCCCACAACGTTGAAATAACCGACGTTTCAAAAAATAATAATAATAATTAATAAACAAGGAGGTTCGGTAATGTGCGATCGCACATAAGGTTCCGAAACCGCTGATCCACAATTTTGGCATAATTGTCTACCAAATCAGGAACAGATAGAAAAACACAAAAACTCGAGTATTTTTCAAAAAAATTGGTGTATGAACGAGAATATAGCCTCCAAAGCAAATAACTGAGTGCAGTAAAAAAAGGATGCATTAAATTGATGAGATATGCCAATATTAAGAAGGCGAGTCAAAACGAACAGCAAAATCAAAAAACATCAACAAATAATAATTACATCAAAAAAATTATGTCCGTTTTAACAAACAGAACTTAATAACAAGGTCAAAATAGCGTCAGATAAAACTGAAACTAAACAAAATAAATTTCAATTCATCAGAAAAGATATGGGACCGGTCAATAATAAGGCTTGGTAACAATTAGACAATAAAGAGCAAAAATAGTAAAGTTGAAAAATTCGCTTACTTTTTATAAAAAAACAAATAATTTCAAAGTAATGAAAACCGTTAGAAAGCAACTAAAATATCCCATAGGTTTACAGTTACCAATGCTTCTATAGAAGGGAATTAAGAACTGTTGGTATTCGACTGTTTATGTGGTTACAAAAAGAACAAATAGACAACAAACAGAACATCAATTAAAACTTACCCGAAAAAGCATTTGAAGCCTTAAAACCAAACTTTGGCGCTCCAACAATAGGTTCAATTGCTCCTTCTTCGAACACCAATGATGTATTATGTGATCTCTCATCAACGAAACTTGGTAAAAAGTAGAAAAAAGAAAAAAAAAGTCAAAATTAAATAATACTTGTTTTTTTCGAATTTTTTTAAAGACATGAAAGCCATTAATTACAAAAAGAAATAACTAAATAGGTTCTTCTATTCTTCCAAAGGAAGCCCTTGAGACCTACAATTACCCAGATTATGTCTTACGTCTACGAAAACTCAAAAACTGGTTTAATTTCTATTTGTGAAAAACCCGTGTCGAAGCCAGTAAAGTCATAAAGAAAATTTTCAAAAACATTAGATTGCGTGACACCAATCCCTCTTGACACCTTCCCTTGAGAACAATAATGTCATATTTGGCCTGTATTTCAAAGTCATGAAATCCATCTGCTATCTACTAATATCAGAATATCGGCTCATCTATTTTTCCAAGAACAGCCAATGAAACCGGTTCATTGTACAGGAAATTTCATACGAAAAAAAGACAAAGTAAAAACAACAGTTAAAGACAAAAATAAAAAATTCAATAAAATTCTTCGAGAAAGTAGTGTCGAAGCCGTTTAAACCAAAATCTGTATTTTAGGTATTTTAATATTAGCATTTGTGCACGCCAATATTGTTATATATGAACAGTCAATAACGTGATAATGTGACAAAACTAGAAAACATGAAAAACGGGCAAATACCTAAAAATGAAAAAATGCGAAATCTAGTAGTATCAAAGCAAGAAGACCATCACTTAAGAAGTAAAACCGCAATAAAGATTGAGTTTTATTTCAGTAGAAAGAAAAAGCATTCTTTCATTGCTGACACTAGTCTACAAGTTGACCAAAATAGGAGAAAAAGGGAGGCAAATTTCAATAGGTCTTTTTTTATTTAAAAAAAACATTTTTAAAAGTCGAAACGACCACAAGCTTTCAAGTAATAAACTAGATAGGTTAACATGGAGCTAATTAGCAAGCCAATTGTACTAGGGAGCTCTGATTCGAAATGTTCTAAAACTAAAATGTTCTCGAGATTGGTCCAAAACTAGCCCTACTAAATCTGTTTGTCCACTAAGAACACTTAATTTTTTGAATTTGACAGATATGGATATTTTGTTAGTTAAAAAATAAAAATAAATGCTGCGTTTTTGATAATCAACAAGTAAAGTTAGCAAAAAACGGCAAAGTATTAATTACGGAGCACTCTCAACGGAAGTTGAAGTAGAAATTGCACCCTTTTGAATCTACGAAAATTTTGTTAGCGCAGATTGGGTGTGCAATTCCTGCCAATTTAATCAAAGTGGACTGAAGAAACTTATTTCGTGCTTTTTTTGATGAAAAAGTCTGATTTTTTGAAATATTTAGCCAGAATTTTTGACAAAAAAATTACAAAGAAGCAGGCAATATTTTTTGTATTTAAAAATAAAATCAACAACACTTTCTTTAAAAATTTTAGCTAATTTTAGCAAAATTGGGGAAGTTTTAGTCAAAAATTTCGGAAAATGTGAATAAAAACAACGTGAATTCACTCTACTTTTCTCAGAAGTTTAAACCCCGATAACTCCCTGTAGAAAACGAAAATTAAAAAAATCTTTTTAATTCCATATTCTACGCTGGACGAGCTTTCTAATGATACCAATCTCAACTCTCCACGATGAATATATCGATCGGCCGAAATTGTCGGAACAAAAAAAATCCATTTGAGTATATAGTTCCTTCCCCCTCAAGAGGGGTCGGAAGAATAAATAAAAAATATTGTATACATTGCATGTTTTGGCGTTTTTTGAACTCTGGGTTATTTCAACTTTATGAGACAGACTATATTTTCACGTATAAAAACGGACAGCCAAACATAAAATGTCCTTATTTTTTTTCAAATGATGCTAAGTGATTTGATTGATATGGATTTACATGTAAATGTTTAATTTTTGGAAAAAATCGTAAAATTTTGTATGTTTGAATTGAAAGAGACTATCTGAGAATAGTTGATGAGAATCGAGAAGGAATTTGAGATCGCCAGTATTTTGAAGTGACGTCATAAAGGTCGCACGTAGCTCTGCTTGAAGCAGGGATTGAGCAAGATCTAAAGTGATGAAAGTTTTTGTTATTTTAAGACCTGATTTTGAAAAATCTGAAGCTGCTGACTTTGGGTTATTGAAAAGTTACAAGTGAGCGTTTCACGGATTTTCGCGAGCCATTAAAGGACTCATCCCCCCCGCTTAGATTTACTTTACCAACTCATATAGATCTGAAATAGATTGCTTTCAGATTGATAACTTATACACTGGTTATGGCCTAGACTTTAGACCTTCAGCGTTCGTTGTTACCCCTAGTGATAAGCGGATTCAAATTTTGCAAGAATCTTGCAAGATATAAATATAGACAAAAGTAAATTGGGTTACTAACTTTTCAGAAAACAAGTTGCAAGCCTGGAAAAATTATTATTCCCGATTCAAAATCTTGCAAGAATCTTGCAAGTTGTTAAGTTCTGGAAACTTTTTTGGGTATTTTTTGTAGCTAAAACTAACAGAAGGCCAAATTGATTGACACTTAAAACGATTTTTTCGATTCATCGATCACTGACATAGACTATTTTACACTGTGTTCTTAATGGATTTAAGCTCGTATCTTCCGGTAAAGATCGATTCATTACAGCAGGTGTAAAATACTTCTCTTTAAATCGAAGCTCGAACTCTAAATTATTGGATCCACTTTTTTGTTCCGACCCCTCTTGAGGTGAGGGGAACTATATAATCAAATGGGTTTTTTTTGTTCAGTCAATTTTGGCCGATCGATATATTCATTGTAGAGAGTTGAGACTGGTATCATTAGAAAGCTTGTCCAGCGTAGAATATGGAATTAAAAAGATTTTTTTGATTTTCGTTTTTGACAGGGAGATATCGAGGTTTAAACTTTCGAGAAAATAGAGTGAATTCCGTTGATTTCATTCACCTTTTTTTCGGAATTTTTGACTAAAATTTCGCCAATTATGATAAAATTTAATAAAAAATATCAAGAAAATGTTGTTGATTTTACGTTTAAGGACAAAATATATTGTCGGCTATTTTCATTGAATTTTTTTGTCACAAACTCCGGCTAAATATTTCACAAAATTTAGACTTTTTTGTCAAAAACAGCACGAAATAAGTTTCTTCGGTCCACTTTGATTAAATTTGCAGGAATTGCACACCCAAGCACCACCAACAAAATTCTTGTAGATTCAAAAGGGGCAATTTCTACTTCAAATTCCGTTGAGAGTGCTCTGTAAATAAAACTTTGCCGTTTTTTGCTAACTTTCTCCGTTGATTATCAAAAACGCAGCATTTATTTCTGATTTTTTAACTAACAAAATATCTATAACAATAACTTTCCAAAAATTAAATACTCCTAATGGACAATTAGCATTAGCAGGACTAGTTCTGTACCAATCTCGGACCGTTAAAATCCAAAAATAATTCGGACTGTCGTCAGTCGGTTTTTTATAAAAAAAACTCGATCTTTTTTATATTAATGAAATAACAGAACATTTCAAATCAGAGCTCACTAGTGATAGATCCTATTGGCTTCCTAATAGCTCAAAATTAATTTTTCTAGTTGATTGCTTGAAAGCTTATGCTCGTTTTGACTTTTAAAATATTTGATTTTTAAATAAAAAATGGCTTTGCCTCCATTTTTCTCTTAATTTGGTCAACTTATAGCTTAGTGTCAGCAATCAAAGAGTGCTCCTTCTTTCTGCTGATTTCAAATTTAATTTTTATTGCGGTTTCACGCCTTAAGTTATAGTGTTCTGGCTTTGATACTACTAGATTTCAGAATTTTTTTTATTGATATATATTTGCCCATTTTTCATGTTTTCTAGTTTTGTCAAATTATCACATTAATGTCAGTTCAGATATCAAATTTTTCGTGTTCAAAATAACAAACAATTGATAATATTTAAATCCTTAAAGATGTAGACAGTGGTTCTTTACCGCTTCGAGAGTACTTTCTCGAAGAATTTAATTGAAATTTTCAATTTTGTCTTTAACTGTTGTTTTTACTTTGTCTTTTTAGTCATATTTATTTCCTGAACTATGACCCATTTTTAATTGAGTAGATGAGCCTATGTTCCGATAATAGAAGATAGATAATGGCTTTCATGACTTTGAAAACAATTGTTATCCAAAATAAAAAAAAACATTTCATTTCGCAATTTTGTTCCTTTTATTGTCTATTTGTTACCTGGTCTCGTCAATTAAAGGTTACAGATGACATTATTTTGGTCAAGGCAAGGTGTCAACAGGGATTGGTATCACATAATCTAATGTTTGAAAGAATTCGTTATGACTTTACTGGCTTCGACACAGTTTTTTCACAAAAAAAGTAAATTAACTTTTCATTTTTGTCATGTGTGGCGTTCTTTTTTTAGACGTAAGACTTGTTCTGGATAATTGCAGGATTCAAGGGCTTCCTTTGGAAGAATGAACGAACCTATTCAAATTTTTTATTTTGCAATTAATGGCTTTTATGTCTTTGGAAATAAATTTTTTTCTAAAAAAAAACAGGTATTACATAATTCTGATTTTTTTCTTTTTTGTCCAATTGTTGGTTATTTTCATTTGTGTGCGACCACATAATATATTAACGGTGTTCGACGAGAGTGCAATCGAACATATTTTTAGGGCCAAAGTCTGGCTTTAAGGCTTCCAAAGCATTTTCTGGCAAGTTTTAATTGATTTTTAGTTTGTAGTCTATTTGTTGTTCTTTTTGTAACTGCAAAAAAAATTGAATACCAGGAGTTCTTAATTCCCTTCTATAGAAGCATTGGTATTTGTAAACCAGGGGGTTTTTTAGTTGATTCCTAATGGTTTTCATTACTTTGAAATTAATTGTTTTTTTTTTTAAAAAAATTAGCGAATTTTCTAATTTAAAGTTTCTGTTCTGCTTTGTCTAATTATTACCAAGCCTTATTATGAACTGGCGATAATCATGTGTTTCTGTTGAATAAAAACTTATTTTGTTTATTTTCATTTTTGTCTGACGCTATTTTGACTTTGTTATTAAGTTTTGTTTTTTAAAATGGACATAAATTTTTTGATGTAATTAATGTTTGTTGTTGTTGTTTGATTTTGCCGTTCGTCTTCAATCGCTTTCTTAATATCGGCATATCTCATCAATCTAATGAATCATTTTTACTCCACTGAGTTATTCGCTTTGGAGGCTTTTTTTTCGTTCATACAGGTTTTTTTTTCAAAAACAGTTGAATTTTTTGTGTCTTTCCATCTGTTCCTCATTTGATAGACAATTATGCCAAAATTGTGGAAGAGCGGGGTCGGAACCTTATGTGCAATTGCACATTAACGAGCCGCCTTGTATATGTATAAAATAAACGAATACAGTTGTGGTACAATAGTACATATTAGTCTGGGGCTATTGATTTGGTGCAGCTAATCAAGTTCATTTTAAGTTAAATCAATTTAGTTCATTTTCATTTACCATTATTTCATTCATCATTTAGTTCTTGTTCTGAAGATGAAAGCTTATGTTTTCACACTTTTAATTTTGTTTACATCCTGTGTATGATATCTTTTGTCTGTTCATGTTGTCTCGTGATTTTAAGTTTCCGCAATTGGAAATGTAGTTTTGTGAACAAATTGTTGATCAGTTGAGTTAATCTTAATTTGGAATCATTCTTCGCATTTTCTGAATTCAATTTAGTTGTCTCTCTCTTAAACTAGATTCCGCTCCGCTAAAGTCTTAATTCAGATAAGATACAAATTCAGCTTATTTCGGTAAGCGAAATAACCATTCAAAAAGAAAACGAATTTTCGCTCCACCAAGCCTACAATAATTCTGTATTCAGAATAGAATCTCAACAAGCATCAAAATTAAGTGTCGATTCGCTCCGTGTATAAGCCAACAAATTGGAACATTAAATTTGAATAATTCGGCACCGCAAATCAATTCACTCTACAGATTGTTTATCTGTACGACATGGCGCAGTCAGCTCGAGAATCTCGAAAAACACCATTGTCGATAGAACCATTTTGGGAACGTCCAACGTCAGACCCACCAATCAGATGGGGAAAATGGCGGATTCAGGTCAAACTTGCGATCCTCGCACGTGAGAACATCACATTGGATACGTTGTTACAACCGAGATCTACGACGGTTCGGCTACCAGCGGAACCAAAGTACGAAGCAGCAATTGAAGATGCCACAATGGAAACGGAGAGAGACCGTCAAATAGGAAACAGTCAATTGAAATTGCAATGGGAGTTAAAGTGTCAAAGTTAACAGAAGCGGGAGTACTATGCGGGGAACGGCCGTGGAATCTCTGCGACCAAAAATGTGTGTCTCTTCTATACCTAAGTATTGGTACAGAGGGAAGACGATTACTAACACAAAAATTCCTCATGATAATATCTATGACCTATCTACCCTCAAATTTTGGGAGATGATGGAGATAGCCTTTATCCGTCCACGAAATATCACATTCGATCGATATGTGTTCTTTTCTCGAAAGCAGAAAACGGGTGAAACAGTAGAACAATTCTACAGCATTTTGAAAGAATTGGCCAAAAATTGCGATTTTGAAAATCGTTAGGAGGTGATCATCAGAGACATCTTCATCACAAACATGTCGGATGATGATATTCAACGGGAAATTCTCCGCGATACAGTTGACCCAGAAAGAGCACTCAGTATTGCAGTCAATATGGAAATGGGCCACCAGAACCAGCAGAGAATATCATCCAATAACAATGGAAAAGGCAGTGCAGTAAACGCAATACAATCAATCAATCGATTTCGTGGCACGAGTGCGCGTGGTAATCAATCAGGCAGAACAGTAGTGAATCGTGCATCAGTTGGTCAATGTCGTGGTTGTGGTCAGTCTTGGACACCAACGCATCGCCAGGTTTGCCCTGCTATGGGTAAGAAATGTAATTACTGTGGTTTGCACAATCACTTCGCAAAGGTATGTCGAAGAAAACTTAATACTGCACAAAATACACCACAAAAGAATCGTATTAATAATATTGAAACTGCTGAAATTTCGGATCAAAATTTGAGTCAGGAAAGTCCAAACGTTTATTATATAAACTATAACGAGCAAATAAATTCGGATTATGATTCTTCAGACGACAATTACGTTGCGACAGTAGAAAATGTTAATTCACCGCAAGCAGCACTGAAAAATATGATGATAACGATCGAAAATATAAATTGTGATCTGCTTCTAGATTCCGGCAGCGGTTGTACTATTATTAATATGTCGCTCGCTAAAAGTTAATGTATAACTGTCCGCAATCACAATGGTCAGAGAAAAAACCATTAGAATTAAAGTCTTTTACGAATGACATTGTCAAAACTCTAGGCACTTTGAAAACGCCAGTTCGATGCAATGATTGGAAAATTCAGAAAGCAAAAATCACGGTCGTAGCTTATGGTTTCCGACCAATTCTTGGACGAGACCTTTTTGATCAATTAGGCATAATAATATCGCAGAAACCTTGCCCGAATGTAGAAGTCAATAACATAGATCAAACTTGTGCAATAAAAAGGTCGTTAGCAAAAGAGTTCCCAGATTTGATTTCACGAATCGGAAAATCTAAACATCACACGGTTAACTCAAAACTACACAAAACTATCGAGTGACACATCAAAAGGGAATAAAAGTGCCAATACATCTTCAACCGAAAGTGAAAGTTGAACTTGAAAAATTGCTAAACGAAGGACATATAGAAAAACTGACCAATAGTTCTGATCAATTTTTTATTTCTCCAATAGTCATTACAGTGAAAGAGGATCAGTCAATCAAAATAGCACTAGATTCCAAATTTCTAAATAAAACCATTCACAAAAACAAGTATCAAATGCCAAACATAGACTCGCTAATTCAAACAATTTCACAAACACTGTCAACGGCGCCGCAAGAGACTGCTTATTTCACAACTCTTGATTTGCAGTACGCTTAAAGTCAACTTAAGTTACACAGTGATACGGCCCGCCATTGTAACTTTAATATCGTTAGCGGAGATATGACTGGCATATATCGCTTTAAAACTGAATTTTACGGTCTTACGGATATGCCAGCTGAATTTTGAAAAAGCTATTGATTGCACCCTTGCCGGTCTGGACAATACTTTTTTGTTTCTTGGACAATATAATGATAGTAAGCAGAGGTGGAATAGAAAAACATCTGGATTTGGTACGAAAGTGTCTAATAAAACTAGATCAAGAAAATCTCCGAATATATCTTGCAAAATGTCACTTTGCAAAAGATGAAATCGAATGGCTTGGACATAATATTACAAAATCTGGTGTAACTCCACTATCGAGTAAAATGGATGCAATCGGAAACTTATCAGCACCTTCCAAACTTAAAAAACTTCAATCATTTATGGGTTCAGTACATCATTTAGGAAAATTCATTCCAAATTTGTCACAACTATGCTACCCCCTCCGGCCTCTACTTAAGAAAAATTCAAAATTTCTCTGGACAGACGAGCATGAAAAACAGTTCTCATTGATTAAAGAACAAATTGCGGAAACTACCGAAAACAAACATTTTAACCCGGAATTAGAAACACGAATTAAATGCGATGCTTCACGTAAGTGTTTGGGATGTGCATTGGAACAACGAACACCCAATGGTTGGCATACAGTAGCATTTGCGTCACGATTCTTGAATTCTGTTGAATTCTGCTCGAACTTTTGACCGGTCCGGGGAACACTTTAATTATTATTTATACGGCAAACCCTTTACTGTAATAACTGATCATAGGGCTCTTCTCTCAATCATGAGAGAGAACAGATCTAACAAATCCTATAATAGTAGATTGACACGTTGGGTAGATCGATTACTACCATTTGATTTTTCAATTGATCATCTCCCTGGCTCAAAAATGGGATTAGTGGATTATATCTCTCGCGACCCGCAACAAAAAGCCGTTAATATATCTGCATATGACGAGCAATTTATAGTAGCAAAATTGGATGTAATTAAACGCGGTGCGAAACGCTTCTTATTAAATGCAGAAAATTACGTCGATTTGGCAGCGTGAAATCCACTTACAGAACAAGCCTCAAATAATCCAAATACTTTTAACAAAATATTCAGTGAATTGGCACCGCGAAATCCAGATTATTCTACAATTACGAATAATGATAACTCAATTAACGAATTAACACCAAATATCTTAGATTCCAATATCCAAATCGAGACAGCCAACATTCCTCATTCGCTTTTTGCCTTAAATCGTTCTACCAAACAGTCGCTACCTGAATTAAACAATTTCCAACGAATTGCAAACAAATTCAATAAAATTTACATGATGTCTTAATCAAATTCCGGCGATGAAACATTGATGCAAGTCAAACAATCGACGCACTCTAGAGTACGATTTGCAGACGAAGCAGGACCGTCTTCAGCCCAAATAGTACCCGCTACGCCAATCACACCTACCACTGATACGACAACAGTCACTTCGCCTTCAGTAGATGATATCTATTTGGAATCTTTCAATTTCGCTCTCTCAAAGATCTTCTCCAGTTCCCTGATGGCTAGTCTTACAACTAAGGATGCCATCCTGAAAGAGATACTAGATTGCATCCTGACGGAAAACGAGGACCGATGCAAGCAGATATCACCCTATAAACATTCTTTCTGGAAAGACCTACATGTTAAGAATGGATGTGTCTGCATTGACGACAGAATAGCCCTTCCCCATGCAATTAAAGACGCATACGTGGACGCCATCCATGCTACTCATCCTGGAACATGGGGAATGACCGATATCGCAACTCACGCGTGGTGGCCATATATGCACAGGGACATAGCTACAAAAACTGCAAAATGCAACCCCTGTGTCAAGATTGGTAAAAATTTAAAATCTATTATACCTGCTAAGAAATGGGCACCATTAAAGTTATGCAAAGTTCCAAATGAAGAAATTCAAATTGATTTTGGAGGGCCAATCTATAATGAAAAAAATCAAGAGATTTACTTTCTTGCATGTATTGATCGATTTTCAAAATTTCCAACAGCAGAAGTGTTTGATAGAGCTAATGCAGATAATATTTTGAAATTTCTTCAAGAATATGTTTTGCTGCACGATATACCCCGTACAATTAGATTGGATCAAGCTCGATGCCAAACCGGACAACAAGTTAAAACATTTTGTAGTCAAAATAACATAGAATTAATTGAAGCTCCAATACACGATCACAGAGCAATTGGCTTAGTTGAAAGGCTAATTAAAACAATCAAGAATCGCTTAGCTTGCATTAAAACGGTGACGCGAAATCAATTTAATGTGAAAGCATCAATAAATTCAATAGTTTTTTTAGCTCCGAATATGCCGTCAAAAGACAATTAATATATCACCATTTGAGGCACATTTTGGTAGAAGGGCGAATACTCCGTTAAGTAATATAACGACTAAACCAGATCCAAAAAGTTACAAACTGTCCGTTGGGAGGAACTCATTGCTGATGAAAATTGGAACAATGAAGAACGCAGCGACACAGAAATTGAGATAAACAAAGACAGACTGAGTAAAGATGCGACACAAATAAAAAACGAGGACCCGAACAAGGAATCAAGAGTGATTCCCCACCCAGACGTAGGACAATCAGTACCACGTACAGAAGCTTCATTAGAAGTAAAACTTGTGAAAAAGAGACCGCGCACAAAACGATCAAAGAAAAGTCTCGATGGTTTATACGACGTGTTAGCTCCTGGATCTTCGGTAGTAAAAACGAATACATTCACCTCAGTCATTAAAGAACCAGGAAAAAGAGATGTAACTATCAGAAATTCAGACTTGGTGAAATTTGGCTCAAAAGCCGAACGGCAAACCGAACTACAGATCTACGCAAATCGTCGCCCAAAAATACCAACGGGAAAACAACCGAGGAACTGATCAGCCATCACGCGAAAGAATCAAGGAAAAATCTAGAGGCAGGAAAACACATGAAGCATAGAAAATTAGCCGATGATGTTAGTACGGTTTCATCAATACATTCTAACGTCACACGCGCCCGTCGGGTACGAATGCCCACCAAACCAAAAAGATCATCATCAACAGCACCGCCAATACAACCCACAGAAACAAGAAGTGATTTCGCGGTGCCAATGGAGATGCCATTTACTTCAATTGTTATAGCGGAGCCACCTAGCAGATCAAAACGTAAAGCCGCTACAAAAGCCTCGGCAGCATTAATTCCGTCAAAACGAAAACGATCTACACCCTCGGTTACCGAATCAGATGAATCCATCACTTCAGTACAAACTTGTCCCCCTACATCATCCAGTCCTGGTGTAGTTGCCAGAAATAAAAGAAGACAAATCGTCAAGCAACAACAAAACCCAAAAAAAATCGATAATCTCCGCTATACAGACGGCCGCATTCCAAACTCATCAAACCGAAACTGACTTTACAGTCGGCCCAAGCTCACCAATACAATCGTATCCTACACAATTCTACGTCTCGCCTAATTACGAAGGACCAGAATCATCGATGACGGTCGGTGAGGCCGAATGATATTATGAAAGTGATAGCGACTAAAACATTTATCTAAACTGTTGACATTTAAAACATTTCTGATTCAAAACAATATAGTATTAATTATTTAACCAGTACATATGATTATTAATTTTCTGATAAATAACTTCGTCATTTATTTTCGCCAAGGGGGAAATGTGGTACAATAGTACATATTAGTCTGGGGCTATTGATTTGGTGCAGCTAATCAAGTTCATTTTAAGTTAAATCAATTTAGTTCATTTTCATTTAACATTGTTTCTTTCATCATTCAGTTCTTGTTCTGAAGATCAAATCTTATGTTTTCACACTTTTAATTTTGTTTACATCCTGTGTATGATATCTTTTGTCTGTTCATGTTGTCTCGTGATTTTAAGTTTCCGCAATTGGAAATGTAGTTTTGTGAACAAATTGTTGATCAGTTGAGTTAATCTTAATTTGGAATCATTCTTCGCATTTTCTGAATTCAATTTAGTTGTCTCTCTCTTAAACTAGATTCCGCTCCGCTAAAGTCCTAATTCAGATAAGATACTAATTAAGCTTATTTCGGTAAGCGAAATAACCATTCAAAAAGAGAACGAATTTTCGCTCCGCCAAATCTACAATAATTATGTATTCAGAATATAATCTCAACAAGCATCAAAATTAAGTGTGGATTCGCTCCGCGAATAAGCCAACAAATTGGAACACTAAAATTGAATAATTCGGCACCGCAAATCAATTCACTCTACAGATTGTTAATCTGTACGACAACAGTAAAAAGCAGGCAAACTTAAAAACCTTTTAACCTTGAATGTCTCTGAAAAGCAGGACGTGAAGATAATTTTTTTTTACCTAAACAAGTAGTCAATTTTGATCTCATAGTTAAAAACGGAGACATTGAATATTAATTTTTAGACCAACCAGCATATTTGAGAGGTTCTTCGAACATGTAGTCTGGAGGAGCCATTTGGAGAAGGAAGTTGTGATTGAGAAAGGCAACGTCTGCCTTTGGTCTCCCTGCCATCATTTCGAAGATCCCAGTTAGACACCTGTTACAAAGCACAAAAACTGCCCCCCTGGCAAAAGCTTAACTAGTTGCTCCCCCCCCCCAGAGTAGCAGTGGAGAGAATGAGAGCATCGCTCTCGAGAAGAAATATATAAAAGCTGCATTTCATTCCATGCTCATGTAAATTTCTTTCGTTGTCAGTTCGATACATTAGTCGAGTATTTTTGTGCGGCTTTTTTCGGCGTTCTTTTGTAAATTGGCAACACGTTTTTTGTTTTTTTTTTAAATTAAGAGAACAACAGTGAAATTTGGTACTGTTCGAAAGAAATTTTAGCTATTTCAAAGGGTAATTTTATGCTTAGCAGAACACGTAAACTGCTCTTCAATGTTCTGTATTGTTCAATATTGTTTTTGACTAATAAACATTAACCAGTTACTTATAAAAGCAATTTACTTCCAGAAAAAAATAAAAACCGTCTAAAATTCGGGTTTTTTCAGAAGTAAAAGATTCTAACATGAATGCGTCCTGTTCTCCACGTGGTGTAATTCTACATTGGCTTCGTCTGTCACATAAAGAACACAAGTTGCTCACATTCAGTTGAGCAGGGTTCGCCTCCTCACCCATTGCACCTGATCAGCAAAAACGATATTTGAGAAAGAAAACTAGTCATAATGACAAAGACACCCCAGTTGAGAGGTCGACTCATGAAAAGGCCGTGGCGGACCGATATTAGGCATGGAAAGACCGTTGGTTGACTTATGAAAAGACTTTAGGTCGACCTTTACTAGGAGGTCCACCGTGTAATTAAGATAGGGAAATACTCCCCCCCCCCCACCCCCCCCCCCCAGGTCGAATTTTAAGTCTTTTCATGAAGTCGACCTCTCAACTGGGGCAATTAGTCATATTCATTCTAAAAAGCCCCCATTTTTAGCCCCCGCTCCAAACTCCTAATATGATTTTCATATAATGTCCCCTTGTACATAACGGCAGAAACAATTTTGTCATAGCAAACTTCAAGCCCATTTTTCAAACACATACGTCAAACTCTGTTAAGAAAGCATAGCTGACAGTTCGATATAAGAAGAGCTATTAGTCGACTGACATTGGGTGCGAAAAAAGCATTATTGGTCCAATGAATATGAGATGATTTCCTTGGTTCCGTGCAAGGATCTTAACAGAAAATACGTCATGATTTGTATTACATCATATATGATTGTTATTTGAATCTTAGGAATTGGCGACTCGGGAGTCCTCGGACTGTATAAGAAGGTTGAGAGAGAACAAGCTAATGTAAATTGTGCCTAAGATAAGCATGACATAGTTTGACAAGAAGCTCTACTTGTTCAACGTATACTTGGCTAGAGAAATGAAGCCTTGAGGAACAAGAAAGAACATGAGAATGGGTTATAAGAGATGCCCAATTTCGAGAGCTTAAGACCAGTTGGTGTAAATGGGTAGCACACTAGGCTTGTACTAAAAAAATGCTTGTTATAATCCAGAACTGGTCCTTTTTGACAGCCGTCGCGCCTGCTTTGACCCCCCCCCCCCCCTATATCAAACTGTATCTTCCTTTTTACTCACCAGGAATGCATGATTGTGAGAAGAATGCGGATGCAGACACAAGTGGGGAGGTACAGTCCAGTTGTGTCATGATTCCCTTCTCAAGTAGAACTGAGATCGGAATCGCAAAGGAACTCGCATCATTTACTGAGGAGTGACACGTTCTGAAATGACTCTTTGAAGTTTAAGGGTCAAATTTTCCAGCCCCAAAACAAACAACGAGCAAGAGTGGGGCTGCAATGGGAGAATATTCTAGAAAAAACCTCTCAAAAGTCTTACATGCTGTGGACTACAATTGGCTGACAGGGGTTAAAATGGTGTGAATGTTTTGAGCTCCTGTTTTCTAAAAAGTCATCCCGTTGCAGCCCCTTTCTTACTTGAATTTTTGGGTCCTTCCCATTATAGCCCCCCCCCCGCTTAGTGTTCAGATAACTTATAGCCCCCAATCATAGCAATTATACTATAATGGGGGCTATAATTTCAGGGGGGGCTATAATGGGAGACACAAATTTTTTACCCCTTCTTCCCCTTTTTTGCTCACCTATCACGCTTTCTTTTTTCTCATAGATTCTGTTTTATGTTAACATGTATTTAAAAAATTGATTTTTACGAGCTCTAAATTCCTTTTCGCTTGGTAGCAATTTGGTTAATGATAGTTCCAGAAGTAACATTGAAGAATACGCATTGAAACTCACAGAAAAACACAAATCAAAATTTCATTAATGAAATATTCAGTAATTCAGTAATATTATATAGTCATTTTAATGTTTTTAATATTATCAGACACCTGTTCTCTAACCAATTGCGAAAGTTGTTTTGATCAGCTATTTTTTATTATTACTTGAAATTGACCTTTTGCCCTTTAGGTTGTAGATTGTGACATTGCTGTCCTTCCATGTGGCTGCAACTGCGTAATAGTCCAGGGGCGCAACCAGAGACTCTGAAACAAAGTCTTAAATACGCTCCAATTTTTTTTTCATTCGCATCACAACTCTTATTGTTCTTGCGTGATGACAAGTTGAATCATTTCAGTTTGTGCCCCCGTCCGTTAAGCACCCCAGTCACAGAGCACGTGCCATCATATAGTAAATCATTATGTAAAATATTGCACGTGCTGCTGGGGGAGCAAATAATATTGCCGTCTTCTGAATTTCAGCCAGGCTAACACTGAGAGGATTCTGCCGCCCAAGCAGATCGATCAACCTTACTTTAGAAACAAACCAAAGGTTAAAAAGGAAAACGATGAAGCAAGCGCAACCTTGTCTCCTCTCTGATATTTCCCCTCGTCTGCTCTCGCAGGCTGTTGAAAGGGCTTTGTCCCAAAATATGTAATATGTTAAATGATTGAAGTGCACCGATAAAAATGGCTGTCTCAAAGTAATAACTTGAAAAAATCTCTCAAGCAACTAAACATTTGGAAACAATGTTACTGCGAAAATTTTTAAATAACTTCAAACTCTTACTCAATCGAACTTTCTAACTTACCAAATTAGTCACAGTTCTCCGACTTGTCTTGCAACTTCAATTTTATTTCAAATATTTAGCCCCACTAAACCAACTTCTCTCTAGCTCAATTCGTTCTCTCTCTCTCTCTCTTAACTTAATAGTGATGACCTGATTACATCTTTCTCAATTTCTGTTGAAATGATCTTATTTTAAATACACTTTGAGAACTTTAGCAATCATTTTAAATCCGTTTTATCTAATTGACACATCCCTGGAAAAGATCCCATTCGTTAAATATACGTCAAAAATTGCGATTCTGATCGCTCTGTTTGCCCACGTCAGTTTGCCGCAGAACCGATTTTATCACTATTGTTCTTCAAGGGCCATTGTTTTTCATGTATATTTACAGCACTAATACATGCCCCCTAAAGCTAAAATAAAGGCTTGGGGTGCTTTTCCTCTTATTCCATGCAGTTGCGCATGCAAAAATCAGTGGAAAACCGAAATTTCTCAGAAACACAAATTTGAACTCTTAAAGGTAAATTAGGGTTCATTTATCAAAGGTGAAGGGTCAAGGCGATAAAGATCACTTTTGTCGCGAAATGTCCAATCAACTTACTCACAATTTTTTTGACTTAAATCTTAATAGAGCACGAGCAGTGCATGCGAACTTGTCTCGTGGGTTTTCCACAGGGAATCAAATTTCAGTATCTCGTGTTCTAAAGTCAAAATCACTACAGGTAAAAATATTTAGAAATTTTAGGGTGCAAAGTAGTTGCATGCCAAATTTATTCTCGTAGAATTATCCGTTGCAAGTCGTTTGCGTTCTGAATTTTTTAGGGAGTCGTTGGTGCCAAAGCCCGATAAATCCGAGTTCTTAAAAATTGAGCGGGGTTGCGGGACAAAGGAATACAAATCTTTTTGTCCTGCAACAACGGCGAGCGACGGCGAGCGGTAGTTCCGCGGGGGTTGGCGGGAGTCCAATTTAACTTCAAAATCAGATTCTCCGGGTCAAAATTGGTCTATCTACAAATTTTTAGGTCAATCCGACTTCAGCCTCCGTTAAGTTACTATTTCAATACAAGTTCTAACTACCTACTAGCAAATAAGCCTATTTTAAGGGGGAAACCCAAAAAGTTATCTTAACCCGTCCCCATGATAATCTCATAACTTACTCTCGAATTGCGACTCATTGCAATTCTTTAAAAATCCAAATATTGTGCGTAAACGGTCATTTTAAAATTCAAAATGTCAAAAATCTTCAAATCACGCTATCTCCGGTGTTAGTATTCTGGGGGTGGGTGGTCAGTTTGACCTGAATGGTGTACCAGCCTAAGAGATACATTCGATGCACATTCCATTAAAATTTGGTTAATGTCCGCTCAATTTAACTACTTAAGAAGGAGTGATCTGATTGGTGGTGTTTTTTTATAGAGATTAGGTGAGCATTTTATTTGCTTAAAACAAACATTTTCGAAACCGAGCTTGACTAATCAGTTTTTCGTTCTTACTACAAAGTTCTGAAAACATTTTTCTATCAAAATGGAAACTCTTAAACACCTCGAGAGTGTCATGAAACCCGGGTTCAGGAGCTTATCATCGAAATTAAATTGTCATTGGGCTAATGAAAACAATATTCGCCGTCCAAACCGAAAGTTCTACTTCATAAACGGTCATTTGTTATCGCCTGGTCCCTAAATTTAGGTATTAGTCCTTCAAACGAGCGGAGGAAGATATCTCAGCTGAATAGTAATAATGGCCACCTCCAAAAATACATATCAATGCCGTTAATTAGTCAAAAATCTAGTGCTATGGATCTTAAGGAATGATGCAAAATGATTATACGCAATTGTTCTACCCTCAATGATAGTGTACTCTATCGCCACACAATGGGAACGATGGATTTCATCCTCCCAGAGACCCTTGACTGATTATGTCGCGAGATGGCACTAGAGCAGAAGTAAAGATACTGTTATGAATTGTATAAAAGGTGAGAAGGTCCTTTTTCTAATATAAATTTCAGATTTTAAAAAACTAAATCTTTTTCAGCTGCCCTGAATTTGATGCTTCACAATACGAGCCCATCGCTTGAGACGTCGCGCATGTTAAACACAATTGCGTCAGTGCCTGTCCTTCGAAAGAATTACGGAACCCGCACGCACGGGGGTGAAGTCAAAAAATGACAGACCCGTTTAAGTACTTTTTTCTACGGTTATCGACGACGTAAATTTTATTAAAATAACAGACCTGAGGTTTTTTGCTGGACACTTCCAAATTAAAATATATGATTATTTTGACCGCGGTAATGGTGAACAACCATACTACCTTAGTGTAACTGGCGTTCACAAGGGATTGGTTCTAGGAGGCATAATTTTTAAGTTCCAGTTAGTGAAGGGGACACCGATTTGCCTGATTGTATACTGCTCTAAGACGAAACAAAGGTTAGGAATGTAATTTATAATTATTTCATTTACAACCTAATTGAAATCAGTTTATTTTTTCTTTTTCCCTTTTTTACGTTTTATTCTTTATTTTCAGGGTAGATTCCATTGGGATATAGCAGATGACGTCATTGACCCGAATAAAGTATCAGGGGTGGGGAGCCCAGAATAATCTCAGTCGGGGAGCCAGATTGTCCCTGAACGTTTTCCGAGGCGGAGACTTCAATTTTTGTACGACTCTTTTTGTATTCGTGGTTGCTGCAAATACTTGTTCAGTTATTATGAATTGTTTAAACTCATTTACATACGAAAAAGCAATTGTGTATTTTTCTCATCAATCTAATTTGATGGTCTCAGTACTCTCAGATTAAGTGTTATATGTCAATTTTGTCCATTTTAGAAATTTGCCAACTTCTGTGCACATTTGCTGTCAGAAGAATCTGGTCGCCTACCTGTTTGCTTTCAACAAAGGTGGTAATCTTCGTTCAACTTAGCTGCGGTGTAATTATCTGAATTGTCCTAATAGATTGTCCTAATTATGAGATTTCCAACAAGCATACATACATGCATATTCGCCGCTTAGAGTTATTCCCGCTCTAAATTCAACTTCATGTTCGCTACAAATATGTTCTGTGTTCTGATGCGATATTACAAAAAATCATTACGCAGTTAATGGTTAAAGTTGACTTAAGTTTTTATTTTCTTGATCATATCCTCAATAACAAGAGGATATCATATCCTCACATATCATATCCTCACTTTTTGCTTCAAGAGTGCAGTGCTTAATGAGAAAAAAAATGTTCCCACAACCGTTTGGTTTAGAATTTTTTTTTAAAAAAGAGACCAATGAATGGTTTGATGGAAAATTGTTAAATGCAATAAATATTGAGAAACGTTATGCGAACTTGTTGGAGACAAAAATTGGGAAATTATACAAGGTTAACGCTAAAAAGCGTAAACAAGCAGGATCAAAGCTTCAGAAAAGGGATGTTTCTTTTTCTACACGCTTAGCGTTGATTTTGCATGAACTAAACGCAATAATTAGCACTCTTACATATTTTTGAGTTTTGATATCTCGGTCCGGTTAATTCAATTCATTCATAACAACATCCGTGTTTGTAAGGAGAAGAACGCATTAGTTTTTTAAAATGAGTTCTTTGGGATGATTATCTTTTTTTGGCAGGGTGTTTAATCAAAATTAGTGAACATCATTTATATTTTTAAAAAAAGATATTTATTTTTACCTTTGATTTTTCATTTCTGCTAATAGTCAACTCAATTAAATTATAACTCAATTAAATTATAAAATTGTGCGTGATGTAACGAAACTGTTCCGTCCCATCGTCCTATTGTAAATTGCAAACAACCACAAACTTTCAATCGAGCTGATAACAGATAATTCTAATTAAAATGATTTGCTTTCCCAGGAAATAAACATTTAGAGTGAATATGGTATCTCCAGAAACTACAGCTTGACAATATTCCCGGATAGTTATAGCAACAAAGATTCAAACGCAGGGGTAAATTTCGATCTTACACGACGGTAAAAAAACGAAAGAGGATACTGACAAACAAATTCATTTGGCTAGTTTTATTGATGGACTCTTCTGAAATTTTTGAACATCTTGCCTGAACACAAACTTTGACCAGTATAAAATCTGATTTCTCGCTGGTCTTTTTTTAAAACAAAAAAACATTTTATGTAAGCGAATAAAAACATGTATTTTCGGGACGTATGATCTCAGTTCTGTGTGTGTGTGTGTGTGTTTGTGTGTGTGTGTGTGTGTGTGTGTGTGTGTGTGTGTACGTGCGTGTGTGTCTGCGTGTGTGTAATTGTTTGTGTGTGTGTGTGTGTAAGTGTATGTGCCTAAGTGTGTGAGTGTCTGTGTCTGTCTGTGTGCGTGAGTCAGTGTGTATGTGTGTGTGTGTGTGTGTGTGTGTGTGTGTGAGTGTGTGTGTGTGTGTGTGTGTCAGTGTGTGTATGTGTGTGCGCGCGTGTGTGTGTGTGCTTGTTCGTTGGTTTGCATGCTTGTGTAAACTCTTGACCTCTTAATTGAGAACAAAAGAGGGCGTGTTCTGTGATAAGCCGTAGGCAACCAAAGCCGGGCCAAAATGGAAAATCACAATTAGTTAATTTTTATTAATTTATGGCACGCATTTGGTGACTTGACAACTCAACAGAAAAAACAATAGCCCAGATACCTAAACAAAAAAACAATTTAGTCAAGAATAAAAGACCTAGGATAACACCTGCGTCACAAGGTTAGTGTGATTCGTTGGACAACATTTTCAATCATTTTGTTGACAGTGGAGAAAAAAATACTAATCAAAACGGCCTCAAATTGTCTGTAATTAGCGTTCCTAGTGTGTCTTACAGTTAAGCAGAGTCAATTACGTTCAAGACTGAAAACAAATTTTAACAAAAATTAAGTTGTCAAGGAAGTTCAATTTCAAATTCAACCATTTTGGTGTCCCTGGAGCTCAAAATATCAATAAAAACAGCTCCAAAACGTCTGTAATTAGCGTCACTAGTGCTTCCTATAGTTAATCATAGTCAATATTCTTACGTATGCCCAATTATAAATATTACAGTTTCTTTCAGGACAGGAAAATAGTATATAATTGTTTCGATAATCGCTGCGCAAAAAAAAATTTTTGCGAGATCAAATTAAAAGGCATGTCTAACAGCTCATGAGTGATTGTTTCAATTTTGTCCTTGTCCTCGTTATTTGGCAGCTCGTTATTTTTTGTATTGTAAAAATATATTACAACATAGGATTAGTTTAACTCAATTTCAACAACAGGAAAACAATTTGCGGCATTCAATTTCTCCTGTTTCAGTTTTTGCTCGATTAAGTAGAGCAGCAGATTAGTACAAACAAAAATGAACAAAACAAATTCATAAAACTGTTTTTGGAGTTTCGGAACTGCTATAACCTCGACACTCTGTCCTAATATCTGCCGCTCAAACATTTTATCCATATGCACTCCAATTTTTTTCTCTGTCGTTCAGTCTTAAACATCTGAAGTTAAGGTTACAGAACTGATTTATTTTTTGTAGCATGAGGGCCCAAATTTATTTTTTTTCTGTTTTTTTTTGTCGTTGAGGTTCGTTAATCTATCGCGTTTTTAAAGTGCAAGTTTTTTTGATACGACTTTTCTATATGCGCATAGAAAATCGAAGTACTGATTAAGAGAACGTTTAATTGAACGTCTTTAAGAGACCGTTTAGATTATATAATGCAGAATTTTGCGAGTAACATCGCCTGGTATTGGGAGAGATAGGGAGCCGGTCGGCATTCCATCGGTGATATGAGTTGTTGAAGCCGAGCTCGCATAGCTTGCGCAGGAACAAAAAAAATTTCAGCATAAATTTTGAGATGGGACAAATCTTTTAGAATAGTTTTTCTTTCTTGTGTACATTTTCTGTTACAGAGGAAAAATTGGAAAAACAGTAACAAAGCAGAGTACTCAACAGCTACAGCCGCAGAAAATCGCTTTCTTCCTATAACTCAGCATTATTGCACAAACAAACTGACTTCAGCAGTAATTAACTTGTTACTATGTCTTATGATTTAAATATTACTCGGTCTTTTATTAAAATTTTTTATTGAGCAATAAATTAATTGTTACTGTGTCCTGTATCTACGAATTACAACTTCTTGTATTTCAACTAGTGAGTACATAGAGGAAACCAACTTAAAATTAAAAACAAATATATATTTTTTCATAAACAAGTATTAGACAAATATCTTTGTCATCGATTTGTTTCCCTGTCGAATTGAACTGGTATACATAAAGAGATCCCGTTTTGTACAATCTTTAGCAGACCCAATGGAACAGATTGAAAACAGACTATTTTTTTGAAAATTCAGCGGATTTCTTAGATAACTTTTAGAAAATTTCTCGAGCTGGGTTCCAGCTTCGGCCAGGACCCTCGCCTATAACTCCATTCACAGGTACCCTTCTTCCTCCTTCTACCCCATCTCCCCTCCCAGATACTTTCAACCCTCACGAGTCTTCTACGCTCTCTTTCTCCCAACCTTGCCCTCTGCCTCTTCAGGTTATTTTTAAAAAAGTGTAAATCTCAACTGTTTATTAGAATTGAAAAATTAGAAAAGATTTGTCGCTCATCTAACCCTTTTTGTTGAGTTATTTTAGGCAATATGCTTCCGATAGTCTCTTCGTTTCGCTTCTTCGGTATTCTGTATTTTGTACATTTGGGGCTTCTTTTGTGACGTTGTTTGTTGTGTAAGATTCTGGCTTTTATTTAATAGGCGGCCAGAGTGGGAACTGGCGCCCCGATCTCACAATTCGAAAAGTTATGTTAGGTGGTTTTGTTGATAAATAGTTTATTTATATTTGTTGTCAACAAGCTACATCAACCTAAATACGGTTAGTTCAATTTTACATGTTGAAGAGTTTATTTATTTCGATGTTTTCTTGTTGAATAATGTTACTAAACTACTGATCGTTCACAATATTATTAAATACTTTATACTAAACACTTGTAGCTTGCTTGAATTGACATTTATAGTTAGAGTCACATTTCTGATATTGAGTCAATGTTGTGAGTAAACAAACAGTCATTTGACCAAATCCACAAAATGCCGATCAATTAAATTGAATCTGTTGAATCTTCGCTTATTGAAGGTGAAACACATGTTCCGTCTTCAGAATTCCCGTATCGAGTCGTAGTCGAAGATCCATCTTCGGACGAGCTTCCACCTGAAGCTTCCGCCTCTTCGGTGGATTTGGCGGAACTTCCACTACTGGAAGAAGAATCTGACCACTTCCTTTTCCTCTTATTTCCTGGACCCACTTCCTCTTTTTCCTCGGCTGATTCGGCGGAACTTCCACCTGTCGAAGAGGCATCGGTCCACTTTCTCACCTTCTTCTTCTCTCGCTGACCTTGCTCTTCCTCTTCTTCGGTGGATTTGGTGGAACTTCCGCTACTCGAAGTATCAGATAACTTTCTCATCCTCTTTCTGTTTCCTCGATCCAGTCGGTTTTCGTCCGCCAACTTTCTTTCCTTCTGGGGAGACCAAAGAACTTCTCCGGATGATCCGATAACTGTTCCATCCGGCATTATTTTCTCCGAAATCGGGATCCATTTTTGCCTCAATTCCGATCGATTGGCGTAATTTATTACCTATGATTCAGACGCTCACTTTACAGTTGATTCAAACAGTTGTCCTTTAAATGCTCTTTTTTTGAATACACAAAATCGTTTCGTGCACATTGAATTGAACAAATTCTCTCAGTTTCCTTTACATAAAACATTTCTTGTGAAGATTAAAGCAATGAATATAGATAGCAGCTGTCAAGTTCCCAACCTGCTAACTCTTGATGAATGGAAACAGCTAAATAAAGATACTTCCTACAAACTTTATGTTGATTTGTCTAATAAATTACATCGAAAAGATTTATTTATTGAACAAGTGTTAACGGGACTCAAAACGAAAATTGATGCTCATCCCTGCCTTGGAGGAGAACAAGGCAACAACTCTGAGAAACAGTCAGCATCATCCCCCAATGGTTTTGGTTTGTTCCAGGAACAGGTCAGAGATTTCAAAAAAAATGATTTCACGACTTTGCAGGAGAATTGTGTTTTGGGTAGTAGCATAATAGCAAAGCTGTATGATGATGCAAGTATTCCACTGGACGTTGCAATTCATGCATACCGGGGTTCCACGACGCTTGAAAAATTAAAAGTTGTTGACAAGTATGAATCAAAAAAACTAAAAACCCTAATTTTGCAGGATGGGACTAATAGCGTTTCAAAATCTTCCAAAAATGGTAAAGATTTGTTTGCGGACTATCAAAAACTGGTTGATAAATGCATGGAAAAATTTACTCCCGATTCAATGGTGCTGTGTGAAATTCCTCCTTTTAGGGAGATACCTATAAACAGTGATAAAAATGAAAAAATTGCAGTCTTTAATGATTTGCTAAATAATACTTATGGGAATGTTGATAATGCAATTGTAGTGCTTAAGCTAAATGATATTATTCGAAGTGTTTCAACATACAATCCACGCATCACACATTTCAACCAATTGTACCATGACAATGTGCATTTAAATTATAAATTGGGAATACCATTCCTGAAAAACATACTGCTGGGATACCTATTAAAAACCTCAAATGGGGTTATTGACTTTAGTAAAGTAACATCTAACGCTTCTTATAAAATGCAAAATAAATTCTCTAATTATCAGCAACGCTACTTTTCACAGCCTCCAAACAACAACCTATCATTTAATCGCTATCATCCATATTAACTGTTATCAAACCTTGACTTTTAGATGAAATAAATGGAAACATTTTGATAGTTTGTTTGATTCATTAGGCACGAGCGGTTTGACATCAATAACTGAGTATAATGTTGAAAGCTGTAATTCTGATAAATTTATGTTATTATTTTTTGACGAGGCAAACAGTGGTTTTAAACTTTCCCACGCCACTGAGCCTCACTTACAATTCTAAATTAAAAAAACTTGATTTGTGTTTGATAAAAGTTGACCTGCTGAAAGTTTTCGGCTTTGTATGTTTTTTCTCATCTGGGCTCTTTTTCCTTCTATATGTTCACATACTTATGTTAATTCACGGGGATGTTGAAAGAAACCCAGGGCCTTTGGAAACCTTAAATAGTATACACACAAAATGTAAAAAATGGCCCATGCAGCTGAAAATTGTGCATGCTAACTGTCAAAGTATCCAGAAAAAACAGCTACAGTTGAAGAGTTTACTCAATGACATCGGTCCAAATTGTATTTACGGTTTAACAGAAACCTGGTTGACCAGTATTGATAGTAATAGTTTTTATAACCCTAATCCCTATCAGTTTGATATCCACAGATGTGATCGACAGGATAAAAAAGGAGGAGGATTGTTATTATTAGTACCCAAATTTTGCAATTCGAAAATCAGGAAAGACCTTAACAACATGTCCAAAATTTTTGAAAGTTTATGGGTTGAATGCAAATTATCCTCTCACAAAAGTATCTTGATTAATATTTCTTACAATCCAAATAAACAATTTTGTTCACAGTTTTTGGATGAATTGGCTTTATGCATCGATAAGGCTTCCACTGAAAATAAATCAATATGCCTAATAGGAGATTACAACATTAATTACTTGAACAACAAAGAAAAACAGAAACTGGATACAATTATTCTACCTTACGACTTGCACTTGATGAATTCAAGAACTGCAACCAGGCACCAGAACGGTAGCTGCAGTTTATTAGATTATATCATAACTGATAATGGGCTGAGAGGGAAATACTATTATGTATTCGACTCTCCTATCAAAAGCGATCATCTTGCACAAATTCTATTCACTGATTTCACGCTGACTCAAAAACAAAAACCACTCAGGAAACTGATATTTGATAAGCGTAATTATGATCCCCACAAATTCAGAAATTCTTTAAATTACATTAACTGGAGCCTCATCTATGAATCTAATGATATCGAAGAAATGTTCTCACGTTTTGAAAGTCTGATTGCAAATGTAATCAGATTACATGCACCAATCAGAAAAATTTTTATACGGAACAACAAACCTAATTTTTCACTTGCAGATAAGTTTGTCTCAAACGCAACAAAATGCCTCAATAAAAAGAGGAACGAATTTCTACTATCAGAAAATTTTGATAATTTCCTAAAACTAAAGATCTGACGAGTAAAGAGTATCTGAAAGATTATGAACGCTTCCAAACACAATTGATTGAGTCTGCTAACAGCTCCAGGAAACAATGGAATCTGATCAACGAAGTCAGAAATAAATCTAGAACAGGAACTAAAATTCTCTCTTTGAAAAACTGCTTTGAGGATGTAATAACCGACAGCAAAAAAATAGCGAATTTGCTTAACTATAAATTTAGTAAACTTGGTGAATTTCTTTTAAATAAACCAACCATTAAACAAAACTTTCAGCAGATCAACCCTAATTTGTTCTCGTTTCGTTTCTTTACCACATTTGAGTGTCGTAAAGCTCTCAACAACCTCAATAAAAACAAACCATTGGGTCCTTCAACTATTCCGGCTTGGGCATTAAAAGATGGTGCTCATCTTTTAGCAGAGCCGTTATGTTTTCTCTTCAACGGATTTCTTAAACAAAACAAATTTCCTTCTCTACTGAAATTGGCAAATATTACACCTATCCACAAAAAAGGAGACACTGAAAACCCGCTGAATTATAGGCCTATTTCTATAACGCCTGCTTTGTCAAAAGTTCTTGAGATTTTAATCAAAGATCAAATAGAGGAACACCTATCAAAATACAACCTCCTATCCAAAACACAGTTTGGATTCAGGAAAAAATTTTCAACAATTGATGCTCTTGTATATCTGACAGAAACTGTAAGACAGAAACTTGATGAAAAAAAAGTGGTCACTGCGGCGTTTTTAGATTTGTCAAAAGCTTTTGATTCAATCGACCACTCAGTTTTACTAGAAAAACTTAAACACCTTGGTTTCTCTTCTTCGGCTATCCTTTTCATTAAGAGTTACCTCACTAACCGACATCAAAGAGTAGTGATACCAGAAGCTGAATCTGACTGGCTGGAGGTTAGGCAAGGAGTTCCACAAGGCACAGTTTTAGGACCACTCCTATTCAACCTATATGTAAATGATCTACCAAATTTCATCAACTGCAGTTTAATCCAATACGCTGATGATGCAGTTGTTTATACTTTCGGCAAAAAAATTACTGATTGCAAGCTGCATTTAGAGAAATCAATTTCTTCGCTTGTTGACTATTTTTCATACCATTCTTTAAAACTGAATTCAGAAAAAACTGAGTTCATTGTCTTTGGCACTTCTTCCGCAGCAGAGTCTATTAAAGTTGACAACCATATAATAAAAGAAGTTGAGAATGTGAAATATCTCGGAGTAATTTTGGACAAAAAATTGATGTACCAACAACAAGTTAAACAAATACTCAGCAAGATGGCGCAAGGAATAAAAACACTTTACGTCCTGAGAAACGTAGTACCATACCATTTGCGCAAAATCCTACTGAATTCTCTTGTTATTAGTCATCTCCAGTACTCAGCTGTTTTGCTTTCGTCAATTTCAAAAAATCTTCTGACAACCTTAGAAAAGCAACTCAATTGGGCAGTTAAAGCTTGTTATGTTCAACGATTTAACAGTTCATCACTTAGTATCAAACTAGATAACTATATACTGCCAATTAAACAACTACTTGAATACAGAACAGCAATGTATGTCAATCAACTCTTGACATTTAAGAAGCCTGCCTTCCGAAGAATAACAGGACTTAGCTTGCCAACCTATAAGTTCTACAGACATTCAAGGACGAAAACTATTTTTCTTGAAGAGAGGTCAAAAACATCATGGTTGGACAAAAGTATTATCCGAAAAGGCTTATCAATTAATAATTGTCTTGAAAAATACTTAAAAGGGAATGAATCAAACAGGCGGGTTAAAAAAGTCTTCAAGAACTACTTTTTCCAACAATTTCAGAAGGACCCAATGGGAAACATTGTCGGCAATGTTTCTTGGAAAGCTTTTAAATTTAAATAACGCTTCATTTTTGAGTTTGTATAATTTGTTTCTTCTACCTGGAGAAGAAAATCTTTTACCTGTTATTTATTACTTATGTTATATCTTTACGCTGCCATTTGTGTTATGTTTAGGCTCCTTGACCTATTTATACTCATTTGGAAATTCAGTGTTTTTTTTTTTTTTTTTTACCTGTACTTTAACTTTACTTATATCTTCCGGAGAAATTTTTATGCGTAACTCAAGTGGTTTATCCGGTGTCAGTTGATAAGTTTTCTGGAAATCTGGAGTGGTGTTTTTATTGGTTGATTGGCGGAATTTTGTAGAATCTGATCGTGTTTTATCATCGTCGGTCACTAATTGAGTTCGGTCATCCGATTGGCTGTTTGATGAACCCGCATTGTTGTACTGAAAGTTGTTCGTAATGTCAGTGACACCTCGTTCTACTTTCGTGGATTTGGGCATCTTCGTGGCGTCTTGTTAGTTAATTTAATCGCGAATTTATAATAAGCTGCTAGTTATAACAAGTTAACAGTGAATAAATGAATGATGGATAAACTGATGACGTGAGTTTTGAAATATATGTAAGGTTGCTGAACTTGACATTGAACTGTAATATCATCATTATGATGTCAATATTTGATTATTTTTAAAGTATTCATATGGCAATGATGATTGAATGTAAACTTTGTTTTCTGAGATCGGCGATTAACTCAAACAAAACATTGGATAAAGACATGAATTATTTTAACTGAATACTGACTCAAACATATGATGTTTTCAAACTTTTCCACTTTCAGGTCAATTTCTTTCGGGTACCAAGTTCTAAGGAGAACCAGTAGGTTTGGTCATTTGTTTAAGACGACGAAACCTATTTTGCAGTTAGATTATAAGGTTCTTATAGTAGTGTATATAATGGTATATCAGCCGCTTGAGTGCGCTCACATCGGAAATAATATCAAACATTAAGCGGCGGGGGGGGGGGGGGGGGGTGTAGGAATATGGATTCATGAGAAAACAATTCTTAAATACAGAGAAGAAATTGAGTTAGCCGATCCAAGGTTTTTTGAAACGTTGTGGCTGGAATTAGGCTATCCCTCAGAGGAAAAATGTCTCATTAACGTCTCCTATTGTCCACATCATATCCGTGTTGACAAATAAAGTGCCGAGTTTTCTAATGCGTTCTCCATTACAGATAAGACTTTTATTTGGAGATTATAAAATTGATATGAAGAGCATAAATGGGTAGAAAAGCCTTCAGAAATTTGAGACAGGATTAGGATTAGAGTTATCCAACATTGATATTCCAACACGTATATGTACCAATAAGAGACGTTTGATAGATCAGTGTGTTTCAACTAATGAGCAAATCACTAGTTGGAAATCTGATTACCTCCTTTCGGTATTGATCATAATATAATTTTCTTCAGAAAAAATTTTTTCACTAGAAGATAAACAAAACTACTTTATTAGACAAGATACAAAAATTTTGTCGATAAAAGTTTTAATAGAGATCTGGCTCTTGCAGATTGGAGAACAGTTTATCAACAAAGAAACTATTATGAAAAATTTGCAGAGCATAACAGAATTTTTGTCAAAACACTCGAGAAAAGCGCACAACCAGAGATCAAATTAGTTTCCAATACCAAAAAAACTACTTCTGATAATCTTTGGGTGACAACAGAAATTAAACAGTTTGTTGCTGAGAAACATCTTTACTTCAATGAGTACAAATTGACACACAGTGCCGATTCATTTGTGTCCGATAAAAAGTATCGCTACCTTGTATATAGAAAGTTAAAAGAAGCACAAATTTTTAGAGGTTTTTTTAAGGAATATGAAACTTCAGAAGAAAAAAGAAAATTCATGAAGCACAAAAAAAGAAAGAAAAAACGGTCCACATCACTGAAATTGATGAAAATGGTCAAAAAACGAAAAACAAAATGTCGATGTGTAACGTTTTTCAAAATAGGAGACATTTTTGTTTTAACTAATTATCGTCCTATTTCCTTAACACCAACTTTTGCGAAAAAATTTTTGAAAGACTTTAACCCCAATCAGTTAATAAAAATATGCACTATTGAACAAATATCAATTCGGTTTCCAATCTAGAAATTCGTCTGTGCTGTGTTTTAGTTTATTGAAAAAATAATAGGAAATTTGGAAGATATCAACGACACAGCTTCTGTGCTGTATTCTTGGATCTTGCAAAAATTTCAAATTCAGTTTAACATGAGATCTTTCGCAAAAAAGCTGAAAATTTCAATCTTTCTGATTCAACGAGCTTACTTTTCAAATCTTTTTTCACAAATCGAACAAAATGCGTGAAATTGGCTAACGACTTATTGGATAAAAAAACAATTAGTCATGGTGTTACACAAGATGAAGTGTTAGGACCTTTTATTTTTCTGCTATATAACGCCGATTTGTCTGAGAAAGTGGAAGGTGAAAATGATATTTTTCAACTCTCGGATGACACTAGTATTATATGCAAATTTGAAAACAGTGACAAATACCACAAAAAATTAAAAAATATATGAGAAGAAATAGACAAATACCTAACAGAGAATCAACTTATCTTAAATGTCGATAAAATAGAGATGTTATTTTTTTTACAAATCTTACTATTTCGGATATATAATTTAATTTTAAAGGTTAAGTTATCCAACCAGCTCATGCTTTTTGTTATCTTGGAGTACAAATTGATTGAAACCTAAACTTTGAATATCACTTGAACTCGGTTTTAAGCAAAATGGCTTGTGCAATTCGTTCTTTGTATCTTGGAAGAAATCAAATTCCTTTGAAAGCAACAGTTGGTGTTTTCAAGTCAGATGTACTGTTTCGTCTTGTTTTCAGTGAAGTATTCCTTCAAACTCTTTAAGCAAAAAAATGTAAAACGCTTAAATAGGCAAATTAACATGGGCATAAAAGTTTATTTTTTGACGAAAATTTTACCACTCCATTGATCTTCACATTAACGATCGTATCTTGCCAGCCAAATTATTTAATCTAAAAATTAGCTGAATGAAGATAAAAACAGAAATAAGACATTGGGAAAGATCCAAAAATTTTTAAATGTTTACTAGTCGCCAAAATGCTAGACAAAACTATTATATTATTTTAAAGCCAAATTATTTTAAAAAAGAGAACGAAAAAGAAGTGGAGTAACGAATTTATGATCTTGAAAAGCGTTCAAAAATGGAACATGTTGCCCTCGTCAATAAGAATTTTTGGCAGTAAAACTTGCTTTTAATGTTTAACCGAGTTTTTGCACGTTCAGCGCGAGTTTTTGCCTTCAAACTCTTTTGTTACCTATGAGCACGAAAAGCCACGATTGTAAAATTATTATATTAATAATATTTCTTATTAATTTATTTAAAATTTTGAATGCACGTAAATATCTAAACTTAGGGTTATAATCTGAATAATTTACGAGTTTCAATAAAAAAAGATTATACTCACGGGGTAGTAAGGGACCTAAAAAGCATATCAGCACAAGCGATAAGGTTGCTCAGTAGTTTGGGTAATCTTCTCGAAAATTCTGATCCAAAAACCTAATCTGGGGAACAGTCTGATCGGAGGAAAAAATAATGAAGGATCTGATCATAGATTAGAGCAAAGCTTGATAAGAGACTAAAACTTGGTGAACGGTTTTTCAGATGACCGAAATACTCGGTGTTTGAAATTTATGTGAACTTTTTTTCTATTTTTATAACCCTAAATTTTCGACTAACGAACGACGGCAAATCAGAACAAGCATCTGCCGTTCATGAGCAAACAATTTTAAGGAAGTTATTAAAATCAGTAGCTAATTTTTTTGCGAGTGACCTTGGCGCTTTAGTCCTAATACATAGCAGGTTAACAAACGCAAAACTAATTTGGCCATTTTTTGACCTAGATCCCAGAATTTGTCGGTAAAGTTGCAATGAGAAAATGAACATTTGCCATCATAAGTAGCTTTGCATCTCAACAGAATTTTAAGTTGATCAAAAGTAAATTGCTGTTTGCAACTACGATCAAAGTGCCTCTAAATGCATGATGTAGATCGGAGTGATGCAGAATATACGATCAAATAAAATTAGGGATAAAATATTTTGAAAAAATGAAAACAATTGAGTGCAAAGCAGTTCAAAAATTTTATTTTTAAAACAATTTTTATCAATTTTTGAAATAAGAAAAAAAACTATTTTAAGGTTCAAGGCGGTTATTATTGCCTCTGGCAAAAACTACAGCAAGTATTCGGAATAAAATAAGCGACTATTTGGCATCAATTTCAACTCATTACATTGCAAAAAGCTCATTTGCTCTAGTCTATATACTCGGCAAATCGCTGTTTTACGCATGCAGTTTTCCCACTTGTTTTAAGATCAGGAAAATAAGCGAGCGCGAAAAAGTGCCATACGCTCAAATTTTAGTATATAGGCTGTTAATTTTTGCATTTTACAGTTGGCGAGTACTAGCGACAAGTGTAGTCGATTCTAATCCTTTGATCTTGTCGCCGACTGTACTCTAGTTTTTTGATTTTGGGGATTAGTCGCCAATTTTCGCATTGTTATTGTTGCTAGAATTGGCTACCAGAATTAGCGAAGAAGGAATGGCGACTTGGTCGGTGGCTTTCGCATTGTCGCTGTTTTCGTCAATTTTGCTAAACCACGAAAAATCGACGACATGCTGATTCTTTAGAAACGTTACGAGAACTTTCTTCAAACAATGGTAGTCGAGATCAAAACCAGCAATGGCCAGCTAAACTCTTCTAAAAGAAAGCAAAACCAAAATTCCCTAAAATTCCTGAAAAGAAGACAACTGTTGAACTGAATAATTTTAGAAACACTTCAAATTATTCAGTTATTCAAGTTATTAATCTTACTTGGCAGAAAAGTTTAATAACATTTGAGATATCAACAAGGAGGCTCGGTAATAAGCGATCGCACATAAGGTTGGCATAATTGTCTACCAAATGAAGAACGGATAAAAAAACCCAAAAATTATTTTTGGGAATCCCAAAAACCCAAAAAACCAAAAAAGCCCAAGTATTTTTCAAATGACTGAAAAGATGGCCTACAAAGCAAATAACTCAGTAGAGTAAAAAATGATGAGATTGATGAGATATACCAATATTCAGAAAGCAAGTTAAAACGAAAAGCAAAATCAAACAACAACAACAAACATTAATTACAACAAAAATTTTATGTCTGTTTTAAAAAACAACATTTAAAAACAAAGTCAACATACCGTCAGATAGAACAGAAACTAAATAAAATAACTTATAAATCACTAGAAAAGGCATGCGTTCTGCCCATAAAATGGTTTGGTAACAATTAGACAAAAAGAACAAAAACAGTAAAGTTAAAAAATTCCTTTTTTTTCAAACAATTAACATCAAAGTAATGAAAACCATTAGAAATGAAGTAAAATATCCCGAAGGGTTACGATTAGGAAATGCTTCTATAGAAGGGCATTAATACCTGTTTTTATTCAGTTTTTTTTGCGGCTAGAAAATACAACAAAAGGACAACAAACAAAAAATTAAAGAAAACTTTCCAGAAAACGCTGTCAAAGCCGTAAAGCCATATTTTGACCCTCAAAATATGTTCAATTGCGCCTTCTGCGAACACAAATAATTTAATATGTGGCCTTTCATTAATGAAACTAGGTAACAAGTAGACAAGAATGATAAATCGGCAAAAGTAATTTTTTTTGATTTTTTTCGAAACAACATTACTTCCCAAATCATGAAAGCCATTAATTACAAAATGAAATAATTAAATAGGTTCGTTTATTCGTCCAAAAGAAGCTTTTAAGACCTGCATTTGTCCACAATATATCTTTCGTCTAAAAAAGGAACGTCAAACATGACAAAAATCAAATTAATTTACTTTTTTTGAAAACCCAGTGTCGAAGCCAGTAAGGTCATAACGAATTCTCTAAAAATATTAAACTTTGTGACCCCAAACACTTTTGACACGTTCCCGTGACACCAATTATGTCATATTTTACCTGCAATTAACAACACTAGGTAACAAAAAGACAATAAAAAGAACAAAATTCCGAAATAAAAAGTTTTTTATTTTGGAAAACAATTTTCAAAGTCATGAAGGCCATCAGCTATCTACTAATATCAGAATATCGGCTCACCTTCGTTTCTGTGAAAAGCCAATGAAACCTGTCACTATACAGGAATATTCGTACGACTAAAACAACAAAGTAAAAACGACAGTTAGAGACAAATTAAAAAATTCAATTAAATTCTTCCAGAAAGAAATGTCGAAGCGGTTAAAACGATACTCTGTATCTTCCAGGATTTTAATATGCTCTGTTGTGCCTTATTTTAAACTCCGAAAATGTGGTATGAGAACTGTCAATAAAATGATAGTGTGACAACACTAGACAACGTGAAAAACTGGCAAATATCTAAAAACAAAAATGTCCGAAAATTAGTAGTATCAAAGCCAGAAAACAATAACTTAAGGCTGAAAACCGCAATAGATATTGAAAATTGAATCAAGAGGAAAAGAATAAGCTTTCTTTTTCTGCTCTCATTAAGCTGCAAATTGACCAAATTAAGAAAAAAAAGGAAAATTTCATTTTTTACTTAAAAACCAATTATTTTCAAATGTCAAAACAACCATAAGCTTACAAAAAAACTAAATGCATTAGCTTGGAAATGCTTAGGAGGCCAATTGGACCTGTCACTTTTGAGCTTTGATTTGATTTGTTCTGTTCTTTAATTAATAACATAGCTGGCAGATTGCCAGAAAATAGCCGCAATAGATTCGTAGATCGGCAGTCTAAAAAAAAACAGTAAAAGAGACAGACCAAAAAAATTCGTCCTTTCATTGAAGGCTGATCTGTTAGATTTTGACTAAAAATCTGTATACTTTATTGCTTCCTCTATTAGCTGATCTCAAATAACCTTCATTTAGAGTGACACACACCCATTTGACCTTATCTCTTTGAATTAGAGTAAATAAAAGTCAATTTCAAAGTGAGGAACTCATTTTTGAGAGTGAGGTAAGTCAAGTGTGATCAAAAATTTAATCACGCGCATGAACAAAAAACTCGCTCCACTAAGAGCAAGAAATGACGTCTCACATGCATTTCAGTTGAAATTGCATGAACGAATGAACAAAAAGTGACTGTGACGTCATATGGTCGTAACAAAAATCATGACGACGAAATAAAAAAAACCAAGAGAAGGCCAATAATAGCCCCCAGCTATCGCTATGCCGCTATTGATTAAAAAAGATCAGTTTTTTTTTTAAAAAAAGACGGACTGAATACAGTTCGAATTCTTTTTGAATCGAGTAAAATCAGCAAAAAACGGCAAAGTTTTAATTATAGAGCATTTTGAACAGAACCTGAAATAGTAAAAGCCCCCTGTTGAGTCTACAAAGATTGTATTAGTGTTGTTTGGGTGTGTACTTCCGGCAAATTTAGTCAAAGTGGACTAAAGAAGCTTATGTTGTGCTGTTTTTGATGAAAAAGGCTGAATTTTGAAATATTTAGCCCAAATTTCTGACAAAAAATTAGATCAAATTATTCAACAATTCTTTTTTGTCTTTAAATATAAAATCAACAACACTATTCTTAAAAAGTGCAACAAAGTTTAGCAAAATTGACGAAAATTTAGGCAAAAATTCCGGAAAATGTGAATAAAAACAACGGAATTCACTCTACTTTTCTCAGAAGTTTAAACCTTTATAACTCCCTGTAAAAAACAAAATTAAGAAAAATCTTTTTAATTTCTACGCTGGACGAGCTTTTTAATGATACCAGTCTCAACTCTCTACCATGAATATATCGATCGGAGAAAATTGTCTTAACAAAAAAAAAACAAGCTGAGCCCATCGAATTGCCCTCCAGGAAGTCATCAAGTTGATATGACTTATGTTAATAAAACTATTTATTATTAACTGACTGTTTTTCCGGCCTTTTCAAAGACAAAGAATTGTTACCTCTGGCTCACACGGTTATCCAATACGGCTCTCAAAAATAAGAAAATTCAAGAAAAATTTAGTCGTAGGGAAATGAGTTTGGAATGGTCATCAAACATTCATGTCAGCCGTTTTTCTCCTGTTATTCCAAAAAAATTTCGCAAACTCAGAATAAGCAACTGGAAGTAAGTTATGCTCACGTCATTTAAGTTATAAGTATTTAGGTAACCAGGATAAAATCTAAGACCCAAGACAAGTATTGCCAAGACACATTTGGTCCACAGCAAGAACTCAAGTCCTACCACAAGATCATTGTTTGATTGTTTGCAAACTTCTGGTTCATATCTATTTTTGATCTGCTGGGTCTGTCCTGGACCTATTTTTGCACAGTATAACAACCCAATTTCGGATTCATACCTGTGACCCGATAGTGCTCTGCCATGATTCCAATCAGTCCGAACTTCTCAGTGGCCAGACCCACCTGTAAGCCCTTGATCATGGCCACATCAGCTGCCCCCTCTGCGACAGTCTTCATACAGTCCAGGTGCTCGTTTTGAGGCATGACACACTTGATGAGGGGGGTGAATTTCTCCACCATGAATGCATTTGACATGGCCCGACACTTGGCGTCTTCGTTCAAGTTGACCACACACCAACGGAGGTCTAACAACACGTTACTCTCAGTTGCTTTGTAGCATAGATATGTACAAATTGGGGGTCATTCCCATTATAGCCCCCCCGTGAAATTTTAGCCCCCCCATTATGGTATAATTACCATGATTGGGGCGGCTATAGGTTATCTGACCAATAAGCTGGGGGGGGGGGGGCATATAATAGGGAAGACCCCAAATTGGGATCTATTCTGCTCCTCCGTGCTTTTTGTGCCCCCCCCCCCTCGTGTACAGGCTATGAGTTGTTATATAGCACGCTACTATGTAAAAAATAGCACGTGTATCTACTGGTAAAATTTATATGCCCACAAGGCTGTGTGGGTTGTTGGGGGGGGGGGGGGGGGGGGGGGGGTAGACTGGATGCCAAATTGGAACAAATAAGAGGCATGTAATTTTACACAGAGTAGCCAGCGAAACGCCGAATCTCGCTTTATGATCTTAATGCATTGAAAGAGAGGGGTTCAAAACCAATTTGCCTTACGTTTGATTTTTGCAGCCTTTGAACAGTTATTACTATAAAAGCAAAATGGAAAAGTCGCGACTGGTGTCCTGTTTTTAACCCCTATTCTTTTAACCCCCTATATTTTAACCCCGATTTTTAACCCCTATATCACTTAATCCCTCAATTATTTAAGCCCTATATTGTTTCACCCGAGTTTATGCTTCCAAAAATTGAGGATAATTAGGCCGAAATCAATTCCATTTAGTCTAAATGGAAGAGATTAAAATCGGGGTGAAATGATTGAGGCGCGAAAAGACTTTTCACACCTCAATCATTTCACCCCGATTTTAATCTGTAAATTTATGGATCACAATTGTCAGGGACATAAAGCTATCGACTCAATAGTTTAAAGCAAAGCTATAACAATTAGCGGATTATTTATCTCATCTAGTCCCTAATGGGGCAATTAAAAGCAACTGAAAAGTGAATTGAACACAACAATTCTTGTTTCATTGCACTTTGAAATAAGCATGATATCTGCCGACTTTGAAATTACTATTTCTTCCAAAAACAAAAAAATATTGGTTGTAGAAGGCCACGAATTTTAAGTTAGAAGAACAAATAAGTTCACAACCGCCTGGAATTGCACGAAATATCAAAGCTACAAGTGCCTCGTTTGTGCTTTTACAGAAGATTGCCAACTTATTAACGTAAACGGTGAGCACAATCATAATGCTTCTATTGGAAAGCCAGCGACACGAAAAGTTTTAGAAGAGATCAAAGTCCTGAGTGAAAAATTAAAGCCTGCATTAGCCGTAGCCGTCGCTCGACCCAGTATCCGTTGACGTCAAAACCAAATTTAATGCAAACATCGCAGCGTTTAAGAAAAAAATGCAAACAGTGTCAATTCAAGAACCGTCAGACCAGCATTTCGATATACCCGATACGTTTCAATAGCTTTTGCGATATGACTGCAAGCGTATTTTAATCTTTGGTGATCCGTATAGGACATCGGTTCTCGAATGTTCAAAGTTTTGGCTCGCGGATGGTAACTTTAAATTATCGCCCAAAAACTTCTATCAAACTTAAACACATCATGTATATATTCTCTTTCTTGCTCCTACTAGTTTGTATGCCCTCCTTCCAAACCAAACAGAAAAAACATAGAGCAGAATACTTGATGCCTTAGAAACGTTTGCCCCAGATTGTAAGCCCGATAAAGTTCAATTTGATTTTGAAATTAACGCTTTGAAACTAGCCCCAATTAACGTTTTCCAAAAACAACATCTAGCTTCATTGTTATCGAGTTGTTATTTCCGTTTAACCCAAATTTTTGTTAGGAAAATTGTAGAATTTGGACTAAAATGCTGGTGTCACTTTTGAACTTTTCGGAATGCCTCATCCGGGCAAAAATATCCAAAAAAGAAAAAGAATGAGAACTTGAATGAAAAGGTTCCGAACTTGATGGAGATTTACAGGGATGAAACTGATATTCATTTCTTCTGGGTATTGCTAGTTTGACTTAGTTGTGTATTTAAAATATAATTGTAATTGTGTTCTCGTGTTAGTTTAAATTTGAAATCCATCTAAATATTTTTGAGTTGGCGCCCTCCTTGCGTTCTAACGGAGTTACATTAGCGAATTCCATCCCGGGCGTTAACCCTATGATGGGAACCCTAATTGGGAACACAGTTTTGCAACATTTAGATATGAAACTTGCACAGCTTAGCTGCTAGCAAAAATATCAATCTGGATCACGAAAACACAATTACAATAATATTTTCAATACACAACTAAGTCAAACTGGCAATAGCCCTGAAGAAATGAATATCAGTTTCATCCCTGTAAATCTACATCATGTTCGGAACCTTTCCTTTCAAGTTCTCAAATTTTTTTTTGGATATTTTTGCCCGGATGAGGCATTCAAAAAAGTTCAACTTTTGCACCGCAGCGTCTTTTTGTAAGTTAGACAAAATTTTCCAAATTCCGGGGTGGAATCCGCTGATCAAGGCTTGTGTACCATAATGCCAGCCCTCAACAGCATTATTTGTTTTGGCAATTCCCTCAAAGGCTGCGTCTCTTTGATGCCAGATTTGGTGGGATATAGGAGGTTGATTCAATAGTGGACATTTGATATATTTCGATTGGAAATTTAAACAAGCTTCGTCTATTTTCTCAAAAACGAAGCTATCTAAATGCTGTTGATCCACCAGTGTGGTTATGTCCTGAACAATCAATTCGAAAAACTTTTCTATTTTCTCATTTTTTTCAAAAGCTAGAGCAGTGATCATTTTTAGTGCAAGGGCCACTTCATGATTTTCTGACACCAGCTTTTTTATGTACAAGTTTCCTATTTTCCTAACAAATTTTTTGTTAAACGAAAATAAAAGCCCGATAACAATGAAGCTGGATGATGTTTTTAGAAAGCATTAATTGGGGCATTTTCAAAATCAAACAGAACCTCATTGGGCTTACAAACTGGGGCAAACTTTTCTAAGGCATCAAGAAATCTGCTGTACTTTTTTCTGATTTGTTTGGAAAGGAGGGCGCGTAAACAAGCAGGAGCAATACTGGGAATATATACTTGATGGGTGTAAAATTGATAGACGTTTTTGGGCAATAATTTAAAGGTACCATCCGCAAGCCAAAATTTTGAACCTTTGAGAACCGATGTCATATACGGATTACTAAAGGTTAAAATACGCTCGTTGTCATCTTTTCCACTGTAATACTGCAAAAATTATTGAAACGTATCGGGTATATCGAAATGCAGGTCCAACGGTTCTTGAATTGACACTGTCACTGTTTGAATATTTTTTCTTTAACGCTCGATGTTTGTATTAATTTTGGTTTTGACGGCAACGCTTACTGGGTCGAGAGAACGTCAGTTACTGGTAAAATTGCGGACGCTACGACTAATGCGGGCGTTAAGTTTTCACTTAGGGGTTTGATATCTTATATAACTTTTCGTGTCGCCGGCTTTCCAATAGAAGCATTATGATTGTGCTCACTGTTTATGCTAATAAGTTGGATATCTTCTGTTAATGTGGAAACGCGGAACTTGTAGCTTTGATATTTAGCGCAAATCCAGGCGGTTGTGAACTTATTTATTCATTTAACCTAAAGTTCATGGCGTTCTACAACCAATATTTCTTTGTTTTTGGAAGAAATAGTAAATTCAATGTCGGCAGATATCATGCTGATTTCAAAATGCAATGAAACAAGAATTTTTGTGTTCAATTCATTTTTCAATTGCTTTCAATTGCCCCATTAGGGACTAGATGAAATAAATAATTCGCTAATTGTTATAGCTTTGCTTTAAACTATTGATTCGATAGCTCTATTTCCCTGACAATTGTGATCCATAAATTTACAGATTAGCATTGGGGTGAAATGATTGAGGTGTGAAAAGCCTTTTCGCGCTCCATCATTTCACCCCGATTTAAATCTTTTTTTTAGACTAAATGGAATTGATTGCGGCCTAATTATCCTCAATTTTTGGAAGCTTAAAATCGGGTGAAACAATATAGGGGTTAAATAATTGAGGGGTTAAGTGATATAGGGGTTAAAAATCGGGGTTAAAATATAGGGATTACAAGAATAGGGGTTAAAAAACAGGACACCGTCCGTAATGTAGCTTACTGGCAAAGAAACAGATAAAGCTATTGACCCCACCCCCACTCTTTCCCCCCTCCCTCCACCATTCGTGATTATACTTTTTTCAATTCATAATTATGCGTGAACAATTAAATGGGCTTTTTGCGCTAAAATTGATTAGCATAAGCTGATAAAAGTTCGATTACAGATTTTAAAAGAGAAAAATATGAAAAGTTCACAAATGCAACATTTCAATTTTCATTACAGAAATATTAGGACCTTCTTATCTAATTAATATTCAATTAACCGAATAGGAAAAGAAAGAAACCTGAAACTAAACCAAAGCTTAGAAAAATGAGAACATTTTTGCCGACACCTATTTACTAAGTTAATTCGCATCTACTCTAAAAACAAAGATGCAACATTGAAACAGCCTGCAGTTCAACCTGGGAATTTTTCTGAATTTATCCAAAATTGATGTCGGAAACAGAATATTCCTAGCGACAATCTAATTTTAAATACATTTCAGGTCAGACTGCTGTAAATTTTGGCATCTCTGAACGTGTAGATTTCATGCGCAAAAATTTTAGCCGACATTTATGAGATATTGTAAAGGAATTTTTCGCGAACTGTGATTGAAACCCATTTATACAAGAGGTTACCTCTGTAAAATAAATATGGCTGGTAGATTTGGTAAGTATTTAAATATATCCACAGGCTGAAATAGTTTAAAATTTACAATATTTGTGGTACCTGCGGTAGGCTTCAAAATCATCGGAAAATATTATAGTTAAACAAAAAACATCAATTACCAAAAAAACTTCAAAAAAACGTAGCAACAAAATTTTAGACCAGAATTTTATTTCAGCTTGCAAGGAGAACGCATACTAAAGAGGCATATTAAAGAACACACTATTTGGGTTCATTTCACAGCCTTAAAGGGGATAGAGCCAGGGCTACTTATTTCTGCGCAAAGTAGACTTACCTAAAACTCTCTCACTAACGGACTGTGGAAAACACTGATGATAAACCTCAAATAAAACGTTGGTACGAGTATACCGCACCGGAGTCAATTATATACACATAGTGTATCTATTTAACATACTTACTGGAATAAAGTGAGCATACGTTTTTTTGAAGAGACTAAAGTCTTCTCAATCTGTGGTTGGTGTAGAGTATTGTGTAATACACATTCTCTATTTTCAAATTCTCTGCTGTAATAACCTCTTTTGTTGTTAACGAGATCATAAACTATGCAACAAAACGGATAAAGTTTTTTTTTTGAAGTGTAAAGCTATAGCATTGGCTGACCTTCGCCACTATATTAACGCGAAGGTTCTACTATAGTACATTGGCAGAACCTTGTTTAGACGTTTTCTCTACAAAAAAGTTAAAGGTTAAGTAACACAAATTTCATACAAAGGCATTTTCAAGTTAATTAAGGTGTTTTAAATTAATGTTTGCATTTCAATAAATATAATTTTGCATAGGTATGACAATTATTTAAAGGAACTGTGCAAAATTAAGTCTTTACATAATAGGAAACAAAAACGTTAAATATGTTTTTATCATAGCTGAAGATGTTTTTCGGTATCGAATTTAGTAAATGCGTCGTCATGATATGACGGATTTACGTCTATTGGACTTACATAATATTTTTGAGCATTTAAAGACTTCTTGGACAGAATCTTCTTTTGCCTTTTCTTCGTTTTTGAGAAGTTGAAATAATTTATTTTCAGCTTGTTCGATTTAATTTTTTAAAAAGATAAATACATTACTTACATTTTAGAGATGTTGCTTGTGAGTTGTAAAAACTAAGGAGGTATAAAAATAGGGCAACAGATCGAATTTGCATCCTACATAACTAGATCAGAAATTTCGCTTGAGTTATAGAGACTTTAATCAAGCTATTTGATGATTGATTAAAATTGGAATAGAGCTAGAAGGTCTAATTTTATGTCCCAGAATTTTTGCAAACATGGAAAAAGTATCTGGTCATCAATTTCCATTTTGGGTTTCCCAAAGTACAGGTAAATTATTAAAGTAATGCAACGTCAAGGGACCTTAAAAGAATTACCCACGTTCCTAATCAGTTAAACCCCAAATTTTGGGTTGAGCCCTAAAAATATACTGTCTATGAAACTGAAAGAAATTTAAGTAATCATATCACTGATCACTTCAAAAACAATCTGGCTATGATTCACAGATATGGCGGTCTGGTACAATAACGTAAATGTAACGGGTCTTTTCTGAAAAATAATTGGTTTCCGTCATAAGTTTCTCAATCGATAAAAAGTAACCTTTGATTTATAATCTAAAATTAAGATTTTTTTGCGTTCAGCTTTTAAAGCGATATACTTCAAAGATTAACATCATTGGGACGATAAACATATGAAATATGTGTTAAACAGACTGGAATATTAATTTGACAATAACGCGAAAAGTGAAGTTGAAAACAGAGCAAATAAAACTGAATCGATAGATTTAAAATCTCGCTTTTATGTATATGAATGACGAGACATGAGCAAGATGTTTCAAATTGCAACTGGTTGACTTATTCAGTACAATAGAAAAAATAAAAATAATCATATACCGTATTATGATAGTGGCGGCGCTTAAGTTAGTTGAAAAGTTGCATTGTAAAGTGTTCACACAAACTTGTTTTTAATAAAAATTTTCAAATTACGCAAATAACATGAATAACTTTTCTTGTGAACTGATTTTTTTTTCATAATTTAGTACTGATATCTCAAGCATTACTTTTTACCGATTAGTTGTCTTATTTTTTTTTTCAAATTATGCAATTAACTGAATTACCTAACTAAATTTCTAATTTTTTAGTAACTCAAAAAAATCTTAACTATTTTTCGAGTTAATAAATTAGAAGAAACGTTTGAAGCTTCAAATTTAAGAAAATGGCGATGCAATACAATTCCTGAAAACGAATGCGTTACGTACAGAAAAAAAAGAACCGTTTTATGATGAGTCAAGAAAAAATTGAAACTTATTTGAACAAGGAGGCTGGTGCTACAGTCTAAGAGAGACATAGAATGTTCCAACATACCTCCTGGCAAACAGAGTAGAAACTATTAATAGAAAAAAGGAAAAAACGATAAAAATATAGAGGCCATTATCAGCCAAATAAGAGGTGGTCACGATGCGTTCAACGGTTGGAGATAAGAAAACTCGGTTCAGTTTGCAAAAAAACACTGAAAAAAATTACTCAGTTTCAATTGTAAAAACTGATCAGATGAACCAGGAACGACAGAGCAAAGCTGGAAAAAAGATTAAAATTATGTAAACAGCAGAAACATTTCAACAATTTTGCTAAATTTGCAAACTAAGTTTGTTTCGGTAACAGGGTCTTGCTTCTTTTATTACTTACTAGAACTCAAAAAATCAAATATAAACCTACTATCGTGGGATGAATTGCTTTCGAACGACTGACGGGGGCAATTAAATTTAGAGGGAGTGTAGCTAAGAAATGTTTCATGGGTTCAAAAAGCAATGCCACATGGTTCGAAACCCGGACCTCCGTGTTGTCAGACTGACATTTAAACTACTACTCAACTAAAATGGCTTTGATTCCGTTTGCTCAGAATTGCGTCTATATCAGCAACAAACTTTATTCCAGAAAGAGAGCTCACTCAAAAATGAAGAACTATGAACTATCAAAAAGTCACTCAAGAAGTCTAAGAATGTTCCAGGAAAAAGCACAAAAGGAGTTAAGCAATTTTGGGGTTAGGACACAAACGTTAACAAAAATTCCTTCAAACTTCGTTCAAGAGCAATTAGTAACCAAACTTGAAGCAAACCATTTCTGAAAACTGTTTACAACAAAATGCAAGACCATATGGGAAAACAGTGTTTTATTATATAGTTCCTACCCAATCACGTACGTCAAGATTGATGAAAGAGGCTTCACCTGTTGACGGGCGATTTCAAATTGCATAGAAGTCCTCTCTGTTTAGGTGAGCTGAAAACTTCCCGGTTATATTTTCAGCGGAACAAATTGGTATACTCATGGGCATTAATACTGATATTAAAAAAATGTAGACAAACTGTTAACTACAAATCAGATAATCTTTAATTAAACACAGCCCAGAAATCAAATTTCGCCTTGATAGTCCAGAACTTCGAAGTTGATCACACGTATACTGTGATGAATGAATACTTATCAGCTACTAATGTCATACGTCTGTTTTTCAAACTCATAGAATACCAAACACCCGAAAAAACCTTTAAATCAATTCTTTTTTATTTTGTTATACGTCCGATTTCCAAGAAAAGGAGTACTTTCGGTAGTTAAAATTGTCCTCTGATGACTGCCAATTTTCAGGAAAACCAATATAATTAGTTCGCTGCGAGTTAATAAAATGCTAGTGTTAGTCGTTTGAAGTCCAGGAACGCAGATTGCTTCTAGTAACTAATTTAGTTGCGCGAAATTGTTGATAGAATATCATAAAATTGGATTTCACTGAGCAATAGTTTCTCCAAAAACTTGTTTGAAGCTTTTTGGGAGATGACGAAAATCTCGAAAATCGCAGAAGATTGTTACCACTCAAAATTTCTCTTGGTTTGAATGGTGGATATATAAGGTGGATTGGAAACTTAAAAACAGCTTTCTTTTTAAGCAGCCGATTGTCAAACAATACATTAATTGTAAATTAAATAATTTTTCATAATATGAGAGCGCTTAAGTTTCAATTTAATGCATTTAAGGCACTAATTTGTTCTGAAACAGTCTATTAGTACTACCATGTTGCATCATTCCACCGCAATACTTATCAAACAGCCTTTTTAAAGCGAGAAGACTCGTACTTGTCAATAATTTAGCGAACCATGTTTACATTATATTAATGAAAGAGAAACTTGTTTGAGAAATAACGCGTAAAAAATAGTCAGGCACTAAAAGTTCGAAGCGGCGCAACTTAAACAAATAATTTACAAATGCATCTTAGAAAACGCACAATGCATTTGCTTAAGTTTAGTGCCCTCTTAATTCTAATTTTTCTTGTCCTTTTTAGAGGCCCTCTTGCACTATTAAATTCCCTTTTGACTATCTCAAATTTCGATAAAAATCTCCAACTTTTGAACATTGGCTTCTCTAAACAGGATAGCATTTTTCTAACATAAAGCGAGCCTTGGGCCCAACCCTCGCAGGTCAGCGCCCTTGCTCCAAATTTCCTCGAGCGAATAAGATTATTGCTCTAACATACATTTAGCGAAAAGTTGCATAAAACTCCGTCGGAATACTAACTCTGCCTTTAAAAATCTAATTGCTGACCAATAATCAATCAACTACCAGCAAATTTTTGAATCTCTGTGATACCTTAAAACATAGCCGGCAGATTGCCGGAATAGCTGCGAAAGAATAAACCTGCGTGCCACAGAGATAGAAACAGATACAGATCTAAATTGAAAAAAAATTCGACGCCGCACAAAAAACTATTTAAAAATTATTCAGCGATAAATTTAAAAAAGCTTGTTAAAATTCATTCCGCAGAAGCCTCTTATTAGGGACCTTTACTGCACAAATGAGTTTCTTTGACCTTAAACAAATTCAAACTAAACTTAAGTTTTAAAGCGCAAAAGTCATTTTATAGAGTGAGGTAAGTCACGTATGATCAAAATCTAATCACGCAAATAACCTAAAAACTTTTGCTAAAGCGAGTGAGAAATGACGTCACGCGCGCAAATGCCGTTAGTGAGAGAAGTCATTCAGAAAATCTGACCTTTTCAGCTTTGCTGTGTGAACAAATGTAAAACGAAAAAAGAGCGTCAGACGACGAAACAAAAAAATAACCAAGAGCACCGCAATATAGCTTCGCTCAGCTTACAGCTTCGCAGCTCTAATAATCAATAACGACTAGCGGAGAAGCAAGGTTTAAGCTTAGGCCATTAATTATGTTTGCAGAAAGTAGCGACAAAATTATGTTTCTCATTGAAATCTATGCGCTTTTTCGTATGCGAAGCATTCAACAGCACTGTGGTTGGCGCATTACAGATTGTTTTTTTGTATTTCTTCAAGTTGTCGTTTTTGTTTATGCAATTTTTGGTGCATGGCAGTGAAACCCAACATCTCACCATCGATTTTTGAGTCAACCTAAACATAACCTACTCACGCCGGACGAACTGCTCTCAAATAATTAGCCAGGTTTCTAAACCTCACAACTTCCATGCGCACCTTGACTTTGCATCCTTAGCAGTTTCAGCTATTCGCATGATTAGAGACTAGTACGGTTCTCAGAGAACTGCTCAGCATCTTAATCAGTCAAAAATTGCATAAACATAGCAAGCAGGTTTATTGAGAAAACAGAATAGAGATAGATAAGTTAAAAAATATTGTCGAAGCCGCTCAAAAAGCTAGGTAAAAAACATTCAGCAATAAATTAAGCTGATAAAAGTTCATTCCGCAGAAGCCCTTTTATTAGTTACCTTGATTACACATATTAGTATCTTTGATTTAAACTAATTCAATTAAACTGAAGTTTCGAAGTGAAAAGTCATTTTATTGTCAGGTAAGTCACGTATGCTCAAAATCTATTCACCCAAGTGACCTAAAAAAATTGGATAAAGAGAAAAAAATGACGTTACGCTAATAAAAATGCTTTAGTGAGAGAAAGAAGTCATTCATAACATTCGACTTTTCCAGCTTTGCTATGTGAACAAATGTAAAAGAAAAAAGAGCGTCAGACAAAACAAAAAAAACAGGACGAATTCTGAAACACAATCGAAATAAAAAAATAGAACTACCGTATCTGACCAGCAGATAAATTGAACAATGCAAGCCAAAAAGACAAACAGTCTCAAAAGTCGACACTAAGATAATTGAACAAACTAAACAAAAATAGAATCACTGCTGAAACTCTTGAACCTTTTACCCTGAATGCCAAATTTTATCCATTTAAGTACACCCATTAACCCACGCACAAGCCTAGAAAAGGGTTTATTTATCCACGCAAAAGCCTTGGAAGGGTTACATTTGCCCACGCACAAGCCTTGAAAGGGATAAATAATTTAAAATTGAAAATTTATAGAAAGTTTTGCACTATCAATATGCTCAAAACCATTTGCTGTCTCTCGAATCTGTATATTAACCCAACTGAAAGACCTAAAAAAATTCATTGCTCCGTAGTAATACTAAAGCGCTCCAAAAGATGCTATTAGAGCACAAAAATTGCACGCTTTTAGTAGTAGTCTGTTTTGCAACGTCCTTCGCACTTGTTTCAGAATTAATGCTTTTGCAAAGTGACCTTAAATAAACTTAAAGGTGCCTTTTGCTGCACTGACGTCATATTAAACTACACGCAATTTGTGATCAGATCCCGTTTCTAGATAGATTTAGAACGCATGAAATTAAGATATCTTAATCCCATATCTTTCTTCATTTCTGTCTTTTAAAAATCAGGATATAATTTAAATTGACACCAAATATAACCCAAAGCATTGAATACAGATTTGAACGTATGTACAGTTAAATCGCTCATAATTAAATTCTCAAAATTTTCAATTTGTACCTCCATTATTCCATATTCTGCACATTCCTTTTAAAACTATCCCACAGTGAAATGAAGGAACAGAAATGTATATGAGACGCCTACTTTTCGACGTACACAATAAGAGATGTCTTGATTCGAGGCTCTCAGGCCAAAGAGAAACCATTAACAACAAGTGTCGAAAAGCAGCCAATTAGTGTGATAAATTTACAAACGAACGTGAATTTTGTGCCTGATTTATTTTCCTATCTATAGTAAGAATGTTTTGATAGATAGTTGAATTAATTCATTGCACGATTTTGCTCGTACTCCTTGCTCGTTATCGCACACAAAACTCACGCATGTCTGTAAATTGAATACAGTTTAACTACAACTTGAACTAGTGGCGGATGAATTGCTTTGATTTGGGGTAAAGAGTCCAATTTTCCTTTTCTCGCCCGCTGAAATTCCATTTGCACTTCCGTTTAATTTACCACTTTCCTTATCATCGTCGTCGTCGTCATTCGAGTCGGGGTCATCCGATGCCTCGTCACTTTGCTCCCCTCCCGCGAACATCTCATCTCCAATTAAGCTTCCAGCGCCCACAGCTACTAACCCCGCTTTAATTGCCGATAATTTCTCGTTTCGATTTTTCACTCTTCGCTTCAACCTTTTAATTTTAGTGTCCTGGTCAGCTAACAGTAGCAAAAGGTCATCTTGATCTGATCTCAGGTCTTTCAGTTCTTTTTCAATCGTTTCGTAACTTGGCTTTCCGATGACGTCGGGACTGCTTCCGATTCCTTCGTTCATAGCACCATTTTGAGACACAACAAACGGCTGCTCGTTATTTACCGATTGCATTTCAATGTTCGCCAACTTAGCGGTTAGTTCTGTTTCTATAAGCAAGTTTTGATTCCCATTTTTCGCATTACTCTCGATATGTTTGCTTAAAACTTCAAGTTCAGACGCCAATTCTTGCTTATCGTCTTGCAAACTTGCAATTCTTGAATTCAAATCCTCAATTTGAGTTTTCAAAGCTTCATTGTTAGTATTTAACTCAGTTGCTATATTATTTTGGCTCAAAATTTGCTGGTTCAGGTACTCATTTTGCTGCGCCCATTGGGCATTTACACTTTCACATTGGAAAACTTTGTTTTGAAGTTCTTGTAATTTTTGCTCTGGGTCAAATTGTTGATTGAATTGATTCTGGAGCTCATAAAAGTTGGTGTAAATTTGTTCGTACTGTTGTTGCAATACCGGGTACTGACTTTCGTACCATTTCAATTTTTCGGATTCTTGCGAATTTTCCGACGTTTTAGTAGCAAGATCTTCATTCAGTTTTTGAACTTGAGTCTTTAACTCTGAATTCAACTGACCGAGTTTTGAAAATTCTGAGTTATAGTTTTCAATATGGGCTTTAAGTTGGGTATTTTCAGTTAACATTTGCTTGAATTCTTCGCTGTTTTTCACATCTACCGGGGGCGCAGTTTGTGGATAATCGTTGTTAGTAACATTCTGGTAATAACTACCAGCGTTCCCGTTAACCAACGCGTATTGCTGCTGATAATAATTTTGGTAGTTATAACCATTATTGTAATCATTAACATTACTAACCGGTTGATTAGGAACTTGATTGGAAACTTCAGTTTGAATGTTAGCTGAGGATGTGACGATTGGCGTTGCTGTTGAAATTACACCAATTTGGTATTTCAAGTTCTCATTTTCGGCATTTATATCGGCTAATTTCTGATCAAGTTCTGATATGTGTGTATCTTTATTTCTGATAATTTTCTCTTGCGATTTTACAGTATCTTTCAAACCCACAATTTCCTGCTTCAACGCTTCAATTTCCTTGCTGTTTTCATTTTCAGCACCCGATAGAGCATCCACAATTTTCGATTCCAAAGATTTGAATAAAGTCACGAGTTCAAAATCCAAAACTAGCGATTCCCGGTTTGAAACATTCATGTAGTGTTTCTGGCAGCTTTTTCCAAAACTTTCCGAAACCGAAATTAATATCATGTTTCGTTTAAACATTTCTAAACCCATTCGCTTTTCAACAATATGTTTTAAACTTTTTCGGTCGAATTCGCAATTTGTTTTGTTATCCTCGTTATAAAGGTAACAAATTCCCAGCAAAAACGCCGCCAATGCACGTGATATATTATCAATGTCTTTCGGGTACATAGACGTATCGCATAAATGTGAGGTGAAAAATGAAATCGATGCTGGAATTCTTAACAGGCAACTTACAGCAGTGGGGCAGTTATGCAACCAAGTACATAACAATATCATCATCCCGATTTTAGTTTGAGCCGTGGAATCGTTTTTAGTCAATATTGACACTGCATGTTGCATTAGGGTTACAGGGGCGTTACCGATACTTGTCGCTAATTGAACCCTTAATAACTTTTCCTTCTGGTTATCGTTTAACGCGTAGGAAAGGGCTACTGAGCAGAGCCAATTGCTTGTTTGGTCTCGGCTGAATAACCCACGACATAACAGCTGCCCGCTCGTAACATTACTCGTGTCAACTTTAGAGGGCAAAAGGGTGTTTATAATATCCGCCTTTTTGTCTTCGTTGCCCAGTAGATAACTGTGAAAACAGTAGAGAATTGCGGTTCTTAAAGGCAACTCTTGCTTTTCGTTAACCATTGTCATCAACAATGAGAGAATCGAAGGTTTAGGAGGGGACTGCAAAGTCATAACATTCTCAAAAAAGTTTTGATTTGTTCTGTTATTCGCAATTAAATTACCAATACAAACAATCGCCTCAGCTAAAACTTTGGCATCAATTTCCGAGGACACGACAATAACGGCCATCTTGTTCAGAACTCCGTGTTTGAACAGAATTTTCTGGAAAGCCGAAATAGTTTGCAAGGGATTTTGGGGCGAAACTAAACTTTGAACCAAATTTAGCATTTGCAGCACATTGTTTACCTTCTGATATGACCAATCTTTTTGTTTCCCAGTCGAGAAATTGAAAAACTTGGAAATTTGTTGAGTGTAACCGCCTTCAAGAAAGAAGCTCAAGTTTGAGTTATTTTGGCTAAGTAACTGATGAATCAAATTGATGCAATCTTCGACAACGATCAAACCATCGCTTAATCCTTCATCTTCGATAATTCCGAGAACCGTCTCGAAAACTCCTTCAAATGCAATTAATTTCTGCATTGGCGTATTTCGATGTGAGAGAAAAATTAGAAGAATAATTGCTTCATTTCTGATGACCTCTCTGGGGTCAGATAAGAGGTCAACGACCTTGGATAGAGCAGTGGGCGACGTCAGTACTATTTCCTGAACTTTAGTTTGGGCATTTTCCAGTAATAGGTGGATAAATCTGGCAATTGACAATCGCAGCTGAAAGTCGAAGTCCTCGAGAGCAGTTAAAAGACACGAGATAACTTCTGACTCTTTTATGAACATTTCTGTGAATTGCACTCCGAGGTCCCGCGGCGGACCTAAAAATCAAAAATAAACCAACTAACGTCGCGCAAATTGTTCTCAAACGACAGGCAAGTGGTTGGTTTCTGTAGCCGCTAGCTTAAGCACAGGGGGGGGGGGGGGGTGGTAAAAGTGGGCGTATGGGGGGGGGGGGTTAAAAGCGTGTATGGGGGAAGTATGTTTGTGTATGCGTGTGAGTGTTTGTGTATGCGTGTGAGTGTTTGTGTATGCGTGTGTGTGTATTCGTGTGTGTTTGTGTATGCGGGTGAGTGTTTGTGTACGCGTGTGAGTGTATGCGTGTAAGTGTTTGTGTATGCGTGGGTGTGCGTGCGTGTATGCGTGTGAGTGTTTGTGTATGCGTGTGAGTGTTTGTGTACGCGTGTGTGTGCGTTTGTGTGTGTGCGTGCGAGCGTGCTTGTTCGTGTGTGTGTTTGTGTGTGTGTGTGTGTGTAAGTTTGTGTATGCGTCGGTGTGCGTGTGTGTGTTTGTGTGTGTAAGTGTGTGTCTGTGAAAGTAAGGTGTGTGTGTGTGTATGCGTATGTGTGTGAGGGGGGGGGGGTTAAAAGTAAAAGCGAGCGGTCCAACATCCTCAAATAAGCAGAACTTCTTAAAATCTGTAATTTCTCCAGTGATGACTTTTCTGGACAATTCCTAAGAATACAAAAACATAGCTGGCAGATGGCCACAAAATAGCTGCAATAGCTTCGTAGATCTGCCGTCTCAAAAAAACAGTGAAAAGACAGACCAAAAAAATTCGTCTTTTCATTGAAGGCTGATATGTTATATTTTGATTAAAATCTGCAGAAGTTTTTGCCGCCTCTATTAGCTGCTCTCAAATAACCTTCGTTTAGAGTGACACACACCCATTTGACCTTATCTCTTTGAATTAAAGTGAATAAAAGTCAATTTCAAAGTGAGGAAGTCATTTTTGAGAGTGAGGTAAGTCAAGTGTGACCAAAAATTTAATTACGCAAAATGAACAAAAACTCGCTCCACTAAGAGCAAAAAATGACGTCACACACGCACTTCAGTTGAAATTGCATGAACGAACGAACAAAAAGCAGATCTGAAGCGGTTGTGACGTCATATGGTCGTAACAAAAATCGTGACGACGAAATAAAAAAACATAGGACAAGTCCTGACGTACAATTCAAAGAATTTTCATTGACTAAACAGAAAACTCGACCTAGAACGGACTATGAATGGATTGGAAACAGTAGGCAAAAATTTTGTGAAAATTTTCAGAAAAACATCTACTAAAAGACGAGCATTTGTGCACAATTGATCTCGGAAATAAAATGTTTCAAAACTAAAAAACAGCGGGGAAAACTCACAATAAACGAGATGTAGTTAAAGAATTCACCGTTGAATAAAAAACAAAAACTTGAAAGAACGTTTTTTAAACATAGCTGGCAGATTGCCAGAAAATAGCCGCAATAGCTTCGTAGATCTGCAGTCTCAAAAAAAACAGTAAAAAAGACAGACCAAAAAAATTCGTCTTTTCATTGAAGGCTGATATGTTATATTTTGATTAAAATCTGCAGAAGTTTTTGCCGCCTCTATTAGCTGCTCTCAAATAACCTTCGTTTAGAGTGACACACACCCATTTGACCTTATCTCTTTGAATTAAAGTGAATAAAAGTCAATTTCAAAGTGAGGAAGTCATTTTTGAGAGTGAGGTAAGTCAAGTGTGACCAAAAATTTAATTACGCAAAATGAACAAAAACTCGCTCCACTAAGAGCAAAAAATGACGTCACACACGCACTTCAGTTGAAATTGCATGAACGAACGAACAAAAAGCAGATCTGAAGCGGTTGTGACGTCATATGGTCGTAACAAAAATCGTGACGACGAAATAAAAAAACATAGGACAAGTCCTGACGTACAATTCAAAGAATTTTCATTGACTAAACAGAAAACTCGACCTAGAACGGACTATGAATGGATTGGAAACAGTAGGCAAAAATTTTGTGAAAATTTTCAGAAAAACATCTACTAAAAGACGAGCATTTGTGCACAATTGATCTCGGAAATAAAATGTTTCAAAACTAAAAAACAGCGGGGAAAACTCACAATAAACGAGATGTAGTTAAAGAATTCACCGTTGAATAAAAAACAAAAACTTGAAAGAACGTTTTTTAAACATAGCTGGCAGATTGCCAGAAAATAGCCGCAATAGCTTCGTAGATCTGCAGTCTCAAAAAAAACAGTAAAAAAGACAGACCAAAAAAAACTCCTTCTCTTTTCATTGAAGGCTGATATGTTATATTTTGATTAAAAATTTGTATAAGTTTTTGCTACCTCTATTAGGTGCTCTGAAATAAACTTCGTTTAGAGTGACACATACCCATTTGACCTTATCTCTTTGAATTAAAGTAAATAAAAGTCAATTTCAAAGTGAGGATGTCATTTTTGAGAGTGAGGTAAGTCAAGTGTGACCAAAAATTTAATCACGCAAAATGAACAAAAACTCGCTCCACTAAGAGCAAAAAATGACGTCACACACGCACTTCAGTTGAAATTGCATGAACGAACGAACAAAAAGCAGATCTGAAGCGGTTGTGACGTCATATGGTCGTAACAAAAATCGTGACGACGAAATAAAAAACCAAGAGAAGGCCAATAATAGCCCCAGCTATCGCTGTGCGGCTATTAAAAAAATACAAAGACAGAGAACCGATCTGCAGGACTTAAAAAATCATCAAATTTTAAAAGCATTCAAAGCAAATCGTTGATTCCACAGAAACAGTAGGCAAAAATTTTGTGAAAATTTTCAGAAAAACATCTACTAAAAGACGAGCATTTGTGCACAATTGATCTCGGAAATAAAATGTTTCAAAACTAAAAAACAGCGGGGAAAACTCACAATAAACGAGATGTAGTTAAAGAATTCACCGTTGAATAAAAAACAAAAACTTGAAAGAACGTTTTTTAAACATAGCTTGCAGATTGCCAGAAAATAGCCGCAATAGATTCGTAGATCGGCAGTCTAAAAAAACAGTAAAAAAGACAGACCAAAAAAATTTGTCTTTTCATTGAAGGCTGATCTGGTATATTTTGATTAAAAATCTGTATAAGTTATTGCTGCCTCTATTAGCTGATCTCAAATAACCTTCATTTAGAGTGGCACACACCCATTTGACCTTATCTCTTTGAATTAAAGTAAATAAAAGTCAATTTCAAAGTGAGGAAGTCATTTTTGAGAGTGAGGTACGTCAAGTGTGACCAAAAATTTAATCACGCGAATGAACAAAAAAACTCGCTCCACTAAGAGCGAAAAATGACGTCACACACGCACTTCAGTTGAAATTGCATGAACGAACGAACAAAAAGCAGATCTGAAGCGGTTGTGACGTCATATGGTCGTAACAAAAATCGTGACGACGAAATAAAAAACCAAGAGAAGGCCAATAATAGCCCCAGCTATCGCTGTGCGGCTATTAAACACAGATATCTCTGTAAATTATTCATCACACTCAATGCAGTAGGTGAACCAAATGCAAACATAACTCTTTTATATCACTATCTAAGCACGCTTTTTAAGTCTTGATTATTATACACTGATTTGAAATTTTCGGATCGAAATAGAAAAAACAATTAATACCAGGAAACAAACAACATACACAGTTCGACTCTATTCAAAAACCATTTACTTGAAGCAAAAACCTTTTATTAGAAGCAAAAATCTGATGCTTTTTTGCGGCAGTAATTTTCGTTCGTATGATTTTGAACACTGTATTCAAGCAATTTGATGAAATAGCGAGTTCATGGAGCACCAACTGCACCGTGAGTGCATCAAAAACATGTGTAGCTGTAGTCAAACTTGCTAAAACACAAGTGTATATCTTAGTTTTAGAATCCAGCACTTCCTCCTACGAAAGAATAAAACAGATTAAAAAGATTGCGTATAAACAAATTTTTGTATGAGAATGATAGTTAGATCGAAAAAATGTGATTTCATGAAATTCACAAAATGAACATTTGACAGTAGATTCGACAGTACACTGACTTCATTGAGAGTTTAAGTGCTCAAACCTGAAAAATGCGAAAGAGCTATTAAAAAAACCATGTTCAAAAGCAGATGAAAACCCGAAGTAAGGAAATACTGTCCCAACTGATCTGTACCAGGAGATTCATTCATAAAGGAGGCCTTCAAGGTTAATATTTATTAAAAGTTGGTATCAATGAATGCTATCTTAACGCCAAAGATACAAAAATTTGAGTCGTTAATACTGACAGCCAAAAATAGCTGGAAATGGACATTCAGATAACTAGTTAGAAAAATAACTGAAATTCGGGTTACCTGACAATTTACCCAATTCCCTTCTACCCAATGCCATTTTAATCAACCTGTTATTTTACCCAATGCCAACTTACCCAATGGTCTTTGATCTTTTCGTTCAATTATCCTATGTTCGGTTGTGATAGTTTCATATCAGTCGGCCAAATAGCCGTTCTGGTAATTTTAATAATTGGGTAAATTTAAGTTGGCATTGGGTAAAATCGCAGGTTGGGTTTGGTAAAATGGATTTGGTAAAATGGAATTGGGTAAATTGGTAAAATGGAATTGGGTAAATTGTCCTGACACAACTTCGCTATAATATTCAAAAATAATGCCGTTGACGGAAGAATGAAAGCTCAAGATAAATGTTTCGTACAGACAATCTCAGGAAAAATGCGTGACTATTTGCCTGGCCATTTCAAACCATTTTTAGGCATGTGGAAAAAGCCTCACATAAACTCGGCTGCTATGCCGAATTTGACATAGATAAATACTAAAATGAGACCTAGAGTTCAAGGTCAGCCCAGCTCAAGGTCATACTATTATCAAGATAACGCCATAAAAAACTCATCCTTAACAATGGGCTTCAGAAATGTCATTAATATTCCAATAAAATGACCATCAGGAAGCCGACTGACCTAAAAACTTATTACACTGACCTTAACATTTACAACCGACTGCTATCGAAGGAAATATTCTCGAACAACAGGGGTTGAATTTGCTTGTAACTAGCGGAAGAATAGGGATGCCAGTCGCAACTGGCACGAGCCTAATGAGACTCCAAGAGAGCAACACAGCAACTGACCAGTTTATCCCTTTTCATCTGACAAAAAGCCAAATCACTCAAGCAAGCGAAAGAATGTCTCAGAACAAAAACGGTCAAGAACAAATTTTGCATAAATAATTTAGTTTGAGAGCAATTAATACTAGTTCACACAACTTAAAAAATATCACAACCACGATAATCTGTCAACATTTTTTTTTTAAAATTAAGAGCAAAAGATCAATCGAGCATATAAACTGCAATTCGACTCGCGATTGACAAAAAATGAGCGTACGATTTGGTTTCTTTCTTTAAAATCATGGCTCCTTACCAGATTTAGCATCATTCGAAGAATGGGAAGAAGATGTATTGGAATGTTCTAGAACATCACTCTCGTCCTCGGAAGGTATGCCACCCCCTCCTCTTCCTGTACCACTATCCCCTGAGACAATATTGGCATCTATGTCTTCATCACACATCACATTATACAGCGTGTCAACCGCTAACATCTAAAACAATCAAAGAAACTTTCTGGACAGAAAATTTCGTAACTCATGTGTTAAAACCAAAAATTTGCAAACTCTTGTGATAAACAATACGTATTTGCATGATCTTGGCTGTTCCTCAGCAAATCGCTATGTTGGTTTGAAGTTCCTCTTTTTTAGCCGTAAACGGTTCCCAACTTCAAGCCCACAAATGTAATTGGTCTTCTAGTCTCACCTTGATTGTTGTCTTGAAGTATTTCTTCTGTTAAAATGATATTCTGGGAACCAATTGTAGAAGTGCTTTCTATCTACTCAATTATTGTGAAGTCCAAATACAGTTTTTCGCATTGACTGTAAAAATGTTTACTTTAATAAACATAACCTGGATTAGTTTTAGCAACTGAAATTATGTAAGTCAATCGTACGCAAACAAAAAGTTCGAATACAATAAGTGTACGTCTTATTACATAACATTCCTCACTCCTCACATCACTGGTCTCAAATAAGAGACGCAAAGATAAGAACAACGCAGGTCAAGGTCTTCGTTCAAAATTATTTATGACCAGAACATTAAAAACTCAACGGGGTGGCGAGAGCTGTGCGCTTTTAAATACACTGGCGAAGGCAGGCTCTGAGTCGAGCCAAAGTCTGGTCATAGGAGTTCATAGTCTGGGACTGTCTGAGCATAAACAATTTTGAATTTTTTCCGTGACAGTTTCATTTTTTAAATCAAAGATCTCAAAGAAGAGCAATTTAAAACTACTCACAGTTATCTCTGAGTCACTGCAGTAGTTTGTTCGGATGACCTCTGCAAGAACAGGGAGTCCCTGTGCACCCACATGCACTCTGTATTTCCCAGACAGTCCCTTGAGACCCCTGACCGCATCCCTTCTGTCTTCTAACAACTCGCTTGTCGAGATCCGCTCACACAATCGCTCGACTGTGTCAAGAATGTTGAACCTTAACAGAATGAAACAACATAAACCGACTAACGTCGGAAGAATTGCTCTCGAACGACAGGCGGGTGGAAAAACATTTGACCACGCCGGGATTCCAACAATCGGCCTCCCGAACACTAACCAGATGCACTGCCCACTCGTCTATCAGGCTACTTAATGCTCTGCTGCAACCAATTTTACATTAGCAACAAGCTTTAGTTCGGAGTGAGAGCAATAGAGATGACTCAAAAATGAAGAACGAAAGCGTGAAAAAGTCACTTGAGAAGTCAAAGAATGTTCTAGAAGAAAAACGGTCAAGCAAAAAATTAACACAGACTGGAATTTTTTCCTCATACACAATAAATATTCCCACGTCATTGCGGAATACGGACAAACTGATATACAGAAGTAGTGATTTAGAGACAGTCAGAGTTCTGCCGAATAATAACCGCAAAAATAACTGTTCACGCCAGCAATAACATTTCAGACAGAGATTCGATGCAGTAAAAGTCAAGATTCCGGTCAAAAGTAAAGAATTCGGCCTGATATATAACCTCAAAGTTGCATTATGCAACTCTCAAAAAGAAAACATCTGTTTAACGTTAGAGATAAATCTCATAATTCTCCGTCGACCTTCAAATAAAGTTTTTGTAACTACTTGAAGAGTTATGGGTTAGGTGGATTGTTATGGAACCGTTTGGTTTGTATTAATTGGCGTCATTCTAGCATACACACTGTTAAAAAACTGTTACATCTAAAAATTTTAGTTAGTTCAATTAAAATTCCGTGTAATATCTCTTCGTGAACGAGCTGGATGCTTCAAAATTCAGGCCACTGATGAATGCTAGTTTGTGCCGGTCAAGCGGTGGCCAGGCCATGTGAAATATTTCAAATAAAACAGTTCAAAACTTTTCAAAACATTTCTCTGTGAACAAAAACACGCTAACTATTAGTTGAAAGTCTCACTAGAAGTTTTCAAGCAATCTTGAATTTTACTTTAGCTTATCGATTTGTATTAAGCAACGTTTGCAACGTAGCAATTTATAATTTGGAAATCTCTTGAAAAGAAGAGCCAACAGCTTACTTTTTCTTGGGTTTAGAAGATCCAAATCCAAACATTTTAGCGAATACTTTTGCAAAAAAATATCCACGTCGACGATTATCAAATCAATTGACGGCACGTGCAAGCGCACCAATCACATTCACTTAATCTGAAAGATCAAATTCATCATATCTATCAATCTCAATTGATGTCAATTTTCATAGCAAAAATAAAGTTCACAAAAACCTGATATCGTCGCAACACACTATATTTAACCGACTAACGCCGGGCGAATTGCTCTCAAACGACTGGCGAGCGACAGGGTCAAAGTCTAAGAACTTTTCTTAACACCACAAATTTATGTCTCCAAAAGAGTTTCTGTGAATAGGAGACTTGGAGACTAGTGAGCTGTGAAAGGCTCTAAGAGCACTTACTGCCCTCTGGGCGCTACCTGTTTATCCCGTTTTTGAGGACGAAAAGTCGAAAGCGTCAGACGAAAAATCGCTCAAGCGAAAAATCGCATAAAAAAGACCGACAGGACTAATATAATTGCTACAAACTTCGTTTGAGACCAATTAATAACTTTACTAAATAGAAAAGAATCAATCTGAAAACACTATATTAATTTCCTGATCATGACTCGAATAGTTTATATTAATCTTGCAGACCAATTTGCAATCAAACCAGCAAACAGCTTGTTTATATACTGGGTTCCAGTCTACAGGTACTGCTCTATTGACACCATTATCATTCTTCAAAGGACCTTCCGAAAAAGTGATCTCAGAACCAAGATCTAAATCTTTGTCATAATAATCAACACAATACTCCATCCACAAAAACAAACAATTCGTTTCATATTCAGCGGGCATGTTTCGTTCAGAGCCATAATTACTCGACAGATAATCATCCAATTTTAATTCGAAATTCCATTCCTTATTAAATTCAACATCATCAAAGTTAAATTCGTGCACGCTAATAACATCTGAATGAAAATACGTTTCATATTCAAACAAATAATGACTTTCCACATTCGCAAAAGAACTTTTTTGTGCCATTTGAATAACTCCATTGAAAGCGTCTAAATTAATACCATGAATATCGGATTTAACACGTTCGCGGATTCTATGCAAATGGGCTGTTCTTCCAAATGCGCATTTCAAAATAGCTTTCGATGGAAAAATTGTAACTTCCTTCGGCGATTTTAGAATAAGATTTCGTGAAAGTTGTCCAAACGTAATAGCATGATGCCAAGGTAATTCTGCGGACATGAAATACGGTTCGCCAATAATAAAATCAACTGAACTAGTTTCAACTTCAGAAATGTTCGTCACGAAACGCGTTCTTACATTACAATCAACATCTCGATTCTTTAAAGCTCTTTTTAAAGTTTTCAGGCAAAGTGTGTTATTTTCGAGAACGATAATTTCTTTCACGTTTTCTGCGGTTAAAAGGTCAAAAAACAAATTGAAGTTGCCAAGAAGTAGAACTGTTTTCGCTTTAAGATTTGCAGTTTTCAAACATTTTTGCCACTTTTCAAAATAGTTTGAACTTTGAGTCAGCAACAATCTGTTCCGATTTAGGCAAACATGGACACCACATTCACAAGCCGGACAATTTCGGTTGCTTCTCAAGGTCAAATTTGGCTCAAACTGAGTCGGTTCCTCTGATTCTAATGATTCATTTGTTTTCGAAACATCAAACCATAAATTGTATTCATCGTGCTCGCAATTTAACGTCAACTTCTCGCCTTTACTAACTTCAACATTGTTCTGAATGTTGTAAAATGTTTGCATCCAATGCTCCCGCCATGGAGAACTTCTAGAATATTCTAGAAAATTCTGATTTCCCAAAATAGGAAGAAATGGTGAAGTTGTTATCATATTCGATTCATCAGCTTCACCAAATTCTTCGTTCATGATCAAAGTCCAATATAACATTACACCATCGACACGTCCGTGTACCTTCACTTCAAATTCCACCGTTTTAAACTCGTTCAAATTCTCGGAAGACAAATTTCCAAATTCAAAATCGAAGACCTCAATAGGTTCTGACAAAGCTATGAAATCGTTTCTCAGAACAGGTGAGTTGATGAGGTATGAAAACTGAAGCTCTAAGGGCGTCGCAATACCAGGGCAATTTGTGACGTCATCGAAGTAGGAACCGAAAAAAGATTCGCCGAATTTTTCATCAACATTAAACATTCCTCTAAGAAAATTGGACTGAAAAGGCACAACAAACGTTTTTGCTGCATGGGGAACAAATTTGAAGTTTGAGTTCTCGTTTTTCATAAGTTCCTCGTTTACATGTATAAACGTACTCAGACATCCTTCACCAATAAGAGCAGAATCGAATATTTCAGCAACTACCAAATTCACGTGATGCTGAAATTTCAGCTGATTTAGCTTTACATCTTTTGAGCAAGCTGTTATAACATCGAACTGTGATTGGCTGACTGAATTGTCCAATAGTGTTTGAGATGCAATATCTGCCATTGGTTCAAACGATTCGAAAGCTGTAACAAAGTCGGCACCTAAAAAAGATAGCTTGAAAAACAACTGCAAAAGGCCTCGTTTTTTATTAAAAGTCGGTGATTACAAATTTTAGTTGATAGATTATTGCAATATCTTTCAAATGATTATTTTTGAGTGTAAATTAAATTTACCATTTGCAACTGATTAGAGTTTCTTCATCAAATTTTGATAAAATTGAATTCACATCTCCAAATTTGCATCGCAATTTTTAGAGCGTCTATGAAGTCTGATTACTACCCAAATCACCCACGCATTCATCTGATGTTTTAATTTCACACAAATTACACAATGAAACGAGTAGGCTAATAGTACCATATATCAAATATTATGCAGGAAATCACAAGCAAAATTACTATTATCTCAACAAACAAATATTTTGTTAGCAACTCTGAAAAGAAAGTAGAATTGAAGGAAAAATGACTCACCAACCATTTTGGAGAGCAAATAGAGCTAGCAGACCAGTTCCTGTTCCAATGTCCACACAGTGCACCTAAGAATAGGAAATGAATAGTCTAGGAAATAAAAAAGTATAGCGGGACAAATTCTGTATTAAAATCCAAAGAATTAAAACACTGAAGATTTGACTATCAAAATCATCATCAGAAGAACAGCCTTCCATAGCCAACAAATAATATACCAATACAAAAAAATAAACAAAAAACTCACTTCAATTTTTTTCAGCGAACTGGTGTTGTCAAAGTCATGACATCCAATGAATAAATTAAATGCCCCAAATAAAAACTGAGACGGCATACTAAATTTGGAGGAAATCCAATGGCAGACAAAGTATCAAGACCGCACGCGAAATGTGGCAAAAAACAATTTTCACCAATATCTTTGAAAACAATTGGCGTCAAAGTCAATATAAAATTGTACCACTAAGACGGAGTAAGATGAAACAATTTCCTTCTCTCAATTTAATATCAAAATTAACGCCTTTTTACTACTGGCCCATGATTAAATCAACATAACAATTTAATTTGTCCACTCCAATTTTGCAACAATGTTTGAACAGATCTTAAGACAGCGCTCCAATACAACTCAACTCTGGCATTTTCGCCAAATTGGTTGTCAAAAATCTACTTCTTTGCTTAGCTCTCACTTTTCAATCTTATCGGGTCACTTTATTTTCCAAAGTCGTAAAATTGATCTCATGACTCGCGATTGAATTTGTTGAAAAATATGTGTTTTCTGTTCCTATACGTCTCTTAAGCTTTTCGTCTCTTAACCTTAAATAGCTTTTAACCTGATACATTGACAAAGGCCTAGAGCCACTTATACATTGACAAAATGATCTGTCATTGTCGACTCAATTTATCTTGTATACTATAGTCCATTCTGAATGTAGTCAGGGCAGTCCGACCGAAGTGTATCAATTTTCAGAAAATCCACAGGTTTATTATTAATATTATTAATATGAATCAAAGTACAGATGATTGTGGATGCACCATCTTTTCTATGAACAAATACTCACGCATTTTAAAATTGCTTCGACTTTACTAGGCCTTTGGGAATAATTTTTTGAGGTATAAATTCTTCTCTTAATGATCATCTTAATTAACCTAATCTGAAAACAGATTTTGATTTTGCTTGGATAAATAAATTTAAAGAAGGCCCGAAAATTGAATAAAACAAAACCGACTAACGTCGAGCGAATTGTTCTCAAACGACGGGGGTGAGTGGAGGAGAGGGTAGGGAGGGCTGGACGAGAGGGGGTGAACTGTCCGTTGGAGGAGTGTGGATTGGGGTGAGTGGGGGGGGGGGGGGTGGAGGAGGTCTGTTGAGGGAGGGGGGATGACTGGGGTCAAACTTTCAAGATTAAGAACCACTCTTGGCACCATGAAATAGTCTCCTCAAAATGGTTGGTGAATCGCTTTCTTGAAGACTATTTAGGCGTAAAGCTCTTAGAAAACTTAATGCCCTCCGAGCGTTACCTGTTTATCCCAATTTTGAGGACGAATAGTCAAATGGGCCAGACGAAAAATCGGTCAAGCGAAAAATTGCATAAAAAAGAAAGACAGGACTAATATAATGGCTACAAACTTCGTTTGAGAGCAATTATTAATTATCTCCTGCAGAAAATCAACACGGATTTAGAATAAAATTTAATATCAAAAATTTAATCAGATTGATTCTTAAAGAAAAATAATCAAACTTTATGTTCGAGGTGTCAATTCACATAAAGCAGACTACGGCCCCTTTTGCTGATTAAAAGAAGATAAACCATTATTTTAGAAAGTGAGCTACGAAATTCAGGGGACTACCTTCAAATGCTTCCCGATCAATATGACACGCCAGTGAAATGAAACTTAAAATATCTTGATAAGATTCTAACAAATTTTTTGATAGAGAAACGTCAAGGTTGGCACAAAATTTCAAGATCATTGAATGTGGCTTCAGGATTGTGACCATATCATAATAGCGCTGGTAATACTCAAGATTTATCACAAAAAAACGTAGCTTAGCAAGATCTTGCTAGGTCATCCCACGAAAAACGAGAATTCATATATTCTGGCCAGATGCAAATTTTTTTCCACTACGACGCAAATAATTCACTGTACAGCATATTCGGCACAAAATTTTGACTGCTTCCATCTGTTTCCTCGGATACCACAACTGATTAACTTTTTAAAACTTCTCTATCACCAGTTATTAACTATTTCAATTTTACAAATTTTTAAGAGCTCCATTTTTAAAATTGCTTACTTCTCGGCTGATTTGTACGTCGGCCAACGGACCGGCCCAGTCAGAAAACGATGACAAGTGCGAGTACGTACACTAGCCCGTAAAAAAATGGTTTAATAAGTATCGTAAGCATTCTAGGTCATATCGCAAAAATCAAAAGAGCAATTAACTAACCTTTTCAGCCTTATTAGTCGAGTCTTTTCTCAATGATTGAATGGCACGTTGAATTGCACTTGCATATTTGTCATTTCTGTCCGAATCGTGTAGCATGTCTCCATAATTTGACAGTGCAATGTCGTGCCATAAATTCATCCTTTCTTCATCACGATCCTCTTGTCCAACTGAATCATTAAGTAATTCATCTTTTCTTGCGGATTGTCCCACAACCGCCCATTCAAGCTCCCCCGTGCATGGGTTGCGAGTTAGTTTGAACATACGAACTAAAAACATTTCAACATAGCTATCAAGATTACTTCAAATTTGACACGAATTTAACACAAACATATCAACACAAACAAATGGAAGTTTTAATCAACACAAACAAATGGAAGTTTTTGTTAAAACAAAAATTTCCATTTAAATAAATAGCAGTTGCCCTACAGCGCGCAAGCCTAGAGATAGCATTGCATGTTATTATTTAGTCGGTGAAACAACACAAAAAATAGTTGAGAGCAACTTATGCTCCACAAGAAGCCGTAAATTGACCGAGGGCTTGGATACTGACTAAAAAAAAGTAATACCATATTTGATTGATTGATAATTTACAAAAATCGAACATTAAAATTCCTTCCTCTAAAGCCATTAATGATTATTCAAAAGAAGTGCGACTCAATTGAACTGAGTTATAAAAAAGGCATCGGTTTTGCCGGATAATAATTGTAGAACCGATAGTTCAGATACTTAATAAATGAACACAACTGATAACCTAAAAAGGAATCACGATAATGTGCGTTTGTAATTAATATACCTAAAAAGAATTAGTTTCTTAGCAAAAGAGGAAGACAAAAGGAAGTATAACTTTTTCCTTTCTGTTATATAGATATAACAGCGCTGCGAAGTATGATTGATGCCCAACACAAATCAATGCCAAAAAATTTCTTACCAGAGAACAAAAACTCACTTTTTTGTAATCCAAACATTTAAGTTCAGAAACTATAACCAGATAGTTAAATGAAAAAAATAATTACATTTTCAATAAATTGATTGCACTTAAATCTGTAAAAAAATAAAATTACTTAATTAGTCATTTTGGTTGTTCGCAATACAGATAAGTATAGGGCGTGAAAGATCCTAACAGTCAGTTCAAGGGGTATGCTCTCATGCTGATTCAGCAAACATCTTTTAGCATTTTTTGAATGCTGAACTGTTTGTCGGTACCCTGAGATTACAGGGTAGTTTCTTCTATTTTCTACTGCTTGCTTTTTCTTATTATCAATGACCTGCCACCCTTCTTTTCTGTAAAAAAAATAATTACTTGCTTCTGTTTTGTTAAATTCGCAGCCGGTCCGGTCCGCTCCTTATAAAATTTTCAAAGATTCTCCGTTGCTTAATTTCTGTATGAAGTTCCATCTTCAGAATGCTTTTTATCACTTCCCTGGTTTCAAATTCGCATTCGCGATCAACAGAAAAATGTTTTATTTCTTTCAAAGAATAATCGAAAGCAAAAAAACTTCAAAGATTGATCGGATATACAAAAGAGAAATTTAAAGTTATTTTGAAGACACAAAGCAATTAGACTCAACTTCTGCAACACAAAAGCTTTAACATCAAATTCAGTTCAAAAATTGCATAGTTATAGCAACAATTCTCGATAAAATTATTTGTCTATTAAGCTTTTCTTATAATGTTCATATAAGCAGAAAATTTAAAACGATGAGAGCTAACACTAGTAATTCATAAAATTTTACTTAATTTCTAATAACTTAATTTTTACTACATTTCATTATGAACACAAAGAAGCAGGACTAAAATCGAAGTCAAACTTATTTCAATTTTTTCATGATTTACTTCACATTCATTTTAATGGCGAAACATCAGGTAAATGAAGCTTTTCAAATATTTTAAAAATGTCTCATTGATATTTTACGAAACTTCAATGATCGTCAAAAGCTTCAATGTGATTACATCATAACAAGCGTCAAGTATAATCAAAGAAACTCAAGACAGACGGTAATGATAAAATTGAAATTCAACGAAAGTTGAGTTATATTCGGTTGAACTTATATTATGGAAACTAAAGGAACATCAAATTTTGTCTTGGAAGAAAAAAAATTCCCTAAACTGCTCATCAGAAATTTTGAGTTATATTATTTCACAAAAACTACCAAGTTTTTAAGTCAATTCTTTAGCAAGTTCTTGTTTCTCAATCTTCTAAATTTGTTTAAAATTTCGTTTAGCTAGCTCGAGTTCAAACGGGAAAATTTAACTAGTAAGACAAAGTATGATACTTTAAAAAACATAAAATTCGAGAAAATTTAGTCAAAACTAACGTAGAAATTTATATTTGAATTATTTAGCATTATTATTATTTAGTCAAAACTAGCGTAGAAATTTATATTTGAATTATTTATCATTATTATTATTTATATTATTATTATTAGGACTTTCACAAAAGTGCACGTCCAAGTGCATGTGTCTGATTCGTTGAAAAAATCGTGAAAGTAATTCAGATCAAGATTTCAAGGAATTTTTATATTGCACGATTGTTTTACCCAGATGGTCTTGCATCTCGGGAAACTTATGCCCATTATTAAATTTAATCGGTAAATCGAAACCAAATCAATTTGAGCTCGATAGCAGTCCAGTCACCCAAATTATCATTGTACAAAAGCTTTAAATCATCAGCAAACACATTAAAAGTGGAATGAAAGATAACGACTGGTTGATCGTTTATGAAAAACGGAATGAATAGCAGGAGCCCCATTATGGAGCCCTGCGGGACTCCCAAAGTAACAGCTGATGACTCTTAACAACAATCTTGTACTTTAACGAACTGTCGTCTAATCGTTAGTTAACTTTCTATGAGCTTCAGGAGTTGTCCACCTACCCTAATATGTGAAAACTTGAAGAGAAGTAAACCGTGGTCTATCGTGTCGACAGCTTTAAAAACAAAAAGAAAAACAAAAACCTGTGAATTGTTTACGATGGCTTCAAAAATATCACTGAGATAACATATAAGTTGTAAGATAACCGAACACCGTTCTCTGAATACAAATTAAGCTTTGCTAACAGAATTTTTGAAGAGTGACGATAGATTTGAATGAACTTTTCCAATATTTTCGAAATGCTGCATATTTTCTATATCGGGTTTTGATCCTTTCCTTTTGAAAATTAACAGCTCCAATTTTCCAATTTTTTGGAAAAACTGAAAGACGCCTAATATTTCTGAATAAATTATTAATGGAGCTAGCTAACTCAGAACTGCATTTTTTTTAAATGCAGCTGGTTGATTGTCCGGGCCACATCTTTTCTCTTAAAGTTTTTAAAATAACGATGCATCAGTTTTGTGTCTCTTGTTTTGATTAACTTTGACTCGAATAATTGCTTGTCTTTTTCAAATGACTGCGCAATATCTTCCTGCATCTTCTCAAACTTGTGTTTTGTTGCCATTGAATCCGCTTCTGATTAAAAAAAAATTCTACAACGTTTCGAGCTGTTTTATCTTATGGGATGTTGATCCCGAAACCCATGAAAGCGAGTAGATCATTGAAACAGTAAGGCAAGTTTCTAACGCGGCTCGAGGAAAGCGGATTAAAAATGCAGTTCAAAGACAAGTTAAGCTGACTTACTTCGATAATGATTGATACAACTGATGATTGCATCTGGTTGCTGACGTCCAAACTAATCATTGCGGCGTTTATATTATTTTTGACCCCAACTAAGACTCCTCCATGTTTTTTAAAAGAGGTGGTTAGCCTTTCGCTTTTAAACAGTTGACAGTTTGCTAACTAAGGTTCCGAGTCTTCGATATCTTTAGTCAACCAAGTTTCAGTTATTGTAATAATGTCGAAACCCGCTGACTTAATAGCAGTTGTAAATTCCCCCCTTCTTTCATAATTTAAAAGACACCTAGCGTTAAACAAAAGAATACGGAGTGGCTTTCTCAGTCAACTGACTCCGATCGCAGACGAGAAAAACTTTTCAAATTCGCAGATGAGTAAAATTCATAGCTAAATTGAATAAGAAGCGGTTGAAACAATTAAATGAGACAGAATTCTCACAGACCTAAAAAATGGCAAAAAAACAAAAAGCTGAAATTTTTCAAGACCTGAAAAATTGTAAGTCTACTAAAATGATTTCAATAACAGGAGAAGAAACAACCTTGATAAAAAAAGTTTGAGGATATGACCAAACAAGAACTAAAAACTCTCAAAACGAAATAGTGTAAAATCTCTAATGTTCTCAAATCATCAACTTCAAACCTCAAAATGATCAGATGATTTTCTAAAATCTTTCGAGGCTATACTGTTAGCATTTCAAAACTACGAAAAGAAACCGAATATTTTGCCAAGTATTAAACTTTCGAGCTCATGATTACCTGTAAATAGAGTAGAAAACAAAAAATTAGTTTTCAACATAAAACAGATCATAGCAGATCAAAGCTCGACATTATCTTTCATGTACTCAAGCGACAGAAAGTCTTAAGCCTACTGAAACTAATGTCTCGCATCGTTAGCGCAACAGTGAGACCAACATATAAGGTTAAAATCTGAAAATTTTTTCGCTAAAATGTTTTATCAATTTAAATTTCAGTCTTTATTACTTCAAATGAAGTTATTGTCGCTGCTTTGAACAAATTAATTCCTCTTTAAAGAAACAGATCGTCATCTGACTGAGCATTTTCGAAGTCACTGTCTTCCAAAGCTGCACTTTCTTCAAACTCATCATCATCGTCATCATTTTCAGCGTCAAATATTTCAGCTTCCCCATCAGAATATTCTAGAATACCGTCATCCTGATTATCATCATCATCATAATCAGATGCAACGTCTTCGATTTGGACGCCACCTGACGCAGCTTTGAATTGCTCTTCATCCAGGGCGTCCAAGAACTGATCAAAATCTTCGTCGTCTGAATCAACCTCTTCAATTCCGGCGAAATCTTTTTCATTCCCACCTTTTTTGATATTGTCCAAGTCTTTAATCTTAGAATTCTGTTTCAGTTCTTTACACAACTTGGCATAAGTATCTATATAACTCAAATCTGGTCCCTGGGTTGCGGTCAGTAATTTTTTCACACCAGGCATGAACTGTTTAGTTTTAGGCGCCATAGGCGAGGCTGCCTTTTTACCTTCCGTAACCTTCAATTTCTTTCCACTGAATCTTTCAATGAACTTTGAACTTGTAAAATCAATTAACGGATCACCATTATACTCGACCACTGTCGCATTGTTAACCTGTTCTGAGAACTTGCAAACAGAAGGGTGGTAGTGGTTGCTAAGCAACGTGAAATCCCACATAGGGCATGAGTCTGCCCCTGAAAAACTCGGGTTCATACATCTCGGTTTGTAAGATTGACCAAACAGCAAGTCACCGCCGTGGGAAAACTCACTAGTAACGCTTAATGTATCACTTTGAGGTTTCGATAATTCGGTCTCAGCTGTCATAACCGTACCTGTATTTCGTTCAACCCCGTTTTCGTCAACGTCATGAAAAAACTCTTCGTCGTCCGAGTCTTCGAGTTGTCGTTTTGTTTGTTCACGAATTGTATCATTTTGAACCTCTGAAAACTCAACTTTACTCTTGCTTTTCGTCTTTTTCACAGCTTTTGACTCTAATTGTTTCGGTTTTTCAACAAACTGGCTAAGCAAACACAATAAGGCACATGCGAAAGGTGGGCTACTGGACAGTCCGAGTTGTAGCAAACGCTTTTTAAACGCATACTGCCTAACAGCGCGTTTATCTCGTTTCATAGTTTTGAAGATAAGATTGAAAAGTAAAGACAAATTGTGACTTTGAGGCAAGCCGGGTTCTAGCAGCTTTCGGTAGAAGGCTGTATAAAATCTGTCATTTTGAGTTGGCTCTGATCTGGCCATTTCCAACAAGATCATTAATGCTTGAATACTGGTGTTCATTTTCTTAGTGTGAACTATTTTGTAAAAAAGGTGGATCTGCTTTAGAAGTTGTTCATTCTGGTCTGCTTTGCAATACGGCATTGCTCTGTGAATTCCTGTCAAGACATTAGTCAAGATTCGCATCTCCTGTTGGCCGGTACCAGGGTTGCCGTTCTTGGCTCCTTTCTCTTCACTCTTCTCAGAAAATAAATCAAACTTATTTGATATAACTCTGAACAAGCTCATGTATACAAACATAAGACGTTCAGCAATTCGATGTTCATCTTTGGATAAAACTATTTGATTTAGGAAACAAACACAGTAATGCATTGCATTTGAGGAACTTGCTTTCGAACTTGACTGCTGTGAATTTTTGCTGCTCGTGAGTCGGAACAGAAGATTTTCGGCTTCAATTATCATCGGCTCCTTGAGAGGGCTATGCCTTATGAGCAGTGACCCCGCGCAATGCGAAGCGTATGACGCCACAGTTCTGTTAGGGTCACCTGTTTTGTCAATCAAAAGTCTCAAAATATTCATCTTTTCATCTTCAACTTTATCTAGATGTGGTTTGTTTGACAGCAGTATTAAAATGCATTTAATAGCTCGTTCTCGAATCTTTTCAACCGTATCATGCAAGCAGAAGTTAAGGTTGATGACAAAAGTTCTGAATCGCTGTTCTAGTAAACTTTCGAAGTACCAGATAACTAAGATTTTGTTACGGGCTACAGGGTCATTTTGAGCCAGTGAACTCACATCCACTAACGGTCTTCGCTCGAACGGAATTAAATTTCGATCTGGCAACAGGCTCTTTATCCATAGTTGTTCTAAAGCACCGATTGCCGTCAAGATCTGTTCACGAGAGGAATGATCATTTTGGACAGATCCTTTACCATTAGATTCTGCCACGCCTTTTCTCAATTTACCTTTACGAACTAAATCAATCAACGAATCAAGATTTGCTAATTGGTGAATAGCAGCGGATTCGATCAATGATGATTTTGCCGTAATTTGATCTTTCCGCGTTCCTGATGTTAGAAGGTCATTTTTCCAATCAGTCTTCCATGAATTGAACAGATCGACTTCTGTTTGAAATATTTTTTCAATATAAGACTCAATTTCGATTAACTTCTGTTCGGAAAGCATCTTATTACCTTTTTCGCACTTTGTGTCGAACTCAGCCGATAGTATAGAGTACCAGGTTTCGTAATTCTTCAACAAAATTCTGCTCTGGCTTCCTTGTTTTGTGTCATTCCAGTACTCGCTGTTTCTTGATTTTGGCCTTTTAGCTTTCAATACTGCCCCGTTGAGCTCAGTTTTATTCCCTTTCGCCTCTACAGTTGCCTGCAATTTCCGTTTTTTCGTTTTCAGAGTTTCTTTGGACGGGTCATCTGTCCCAGATACAGCTGATGTCTTAACTTTGGTGATGTTCAATTTTTTGATGAAAGCACGCACATCATCCGAAGTCAAATCGTCTTTTTTAACAACCATATCTTTCTTGAAATAGACTCAATTTTCATCGATCAAAACCTGTGATTGCACCATTTACAAAAATAATATAAAGAAAGCCTCTCCCCTAAGAGGGTAATCGCTCGAATCTGGGGCTATAAACGGATATCTATAAATCCTGATAGTAGTCAAAAATATGAAGAATCAAAAACGAAGGTGAGAAAAACAACCAACTGAGGTCGAAAGAATTACTCTCGAACGACTGGTGGGAGCTCGAAGGCATTGCAACCTGCTTCATACGGATGGGGGTATAAATAAATTCACTAAGAGGTGCTTCAAATGACGTCATTAGAGTTTACTATATACCAACTTTAACCACTAAAAACTACATCAATTTCGGCGCTTTTCATTTGACTTTTAGTGAGGAAACGCAGCTATTTGAAATCAGCTGCTGACATCTGTGTGAATTATCACAAAACGAAAAAGTCAAATGCGCAAGTCACTCGAAAAGTTTTGGCCACAACGTTCAGCAATTATTCAGATGTTATGCTTTCTAGACCAACTGTACAAAGAAGTCGACTCAATTGCACATGATGAACTGTTTGTTTTCTACCTAGATTTAAAGAAAGCGTTTGATACAGTACCCCACCACAGCGTTGTTGCAAAACTGTCGGAATCAGGGATCGGGGGAAAAGCGCTCAGATTAATAGCCAACTACTGCGACGACGGAAAACAACGTGTTTGCATTGGAACCTCAAAGTCGAGCCTTCGTGACGTCACTAGCGGCGTACCGCAAGTTTCAATCCTGGGGCCACTACTTTTTCTCGTCTACATAAATGATTTACCACAAAAAATTGAATACAGCCAAACCTACGGTTATGCAGATGATTACAAATTGCTCTCTAATAACAAACATGAACTTCAAACTGATCTCCAGAAATTGAATGAATGGTGCAATAACAACGAAATGCGCCTCCATGAAACAAATGCAAGATCCTTTGTTTCAAGAAAAAGTCGCTCTTTACATTAAAAAATTAAACTGTCAACATCTCGTCTCATCAAAAAGATCTCGGAATACAAGTTTGTGATAACCTCACTTGGCATCAAAACGCAAGCACACGACCTCCAAAACTCTTAAAGCACTGGGGTACCTCAGAAGAAATCTTCCCCACAGAACCCTCCCTCAAGTTAAATTAAACGCATACAAGGGTTACATTGTACCAATTATATCCTACGCCTGTCAAGTGTGGTATCCGTCTAAATGCGATCTAGTACTCATCAAAACAATCCAAAAAAGTGCGACGAAATGGATAATAGGTTCTCTCACATATAAGGAACGTTTAATCAAACTGAAAATTCTACCTCTATCTTTTTACTTCGAACTTCACAGCTTATTACTACTATGTGATCTCATAAACAATAAATACAAAATTGTCATAGAAAAGTATATACATTTCAACAACAATAATTGGACGAGGCAAGGCGCGAAATGTAAAATCAACCTTACAAAAAAACGATTATTCAAAAGCGATGAAAATTTCCGGTCGAGAACACCCTATCTCTATAATATTGTCCACAAACACACAGATCTTACAGACAACAAAAATATGAAATATCTGATCAGCGACATTTATTGGAAATTCTTTTTTGGAAGTTTTAACGAAATTGACATGTGCATTTGGAGAATTTGCTGCCTGTTCACAAACTGGAACCCTATTTCGAAACTATCTCATTTATAACGAAATGTAAAATGTAAAACATGTAAAATGTAACGAAATGTAAAACACCCTATCTCTATAATATTGTCCACAAACACACAGATCTTACAGACAACAAAAATATAAAATATCTGATCAGCGACATTTATTGGAAATTCTTTTTTGGAAGTTTTAACGAAATTGACATGTGCATTTGGAGAATTTGCTGCCTGTTCACAAACTGGAACCCTATTTCGAAACTATCTCATTTATAACGATCAATAAATGTGCTTCAACCAGTGCATTGCAGAAGCCTGAACTACTACTACTACTACTACTACTACTACTACTACTACTACTACTACTCTTACTACTACTACTACTACTACTACTACTACTACTACTACTACTACTACTACTACTACTACTACTACTACTACTACTACTACTACTACTACTACTACTACTACTACTACTACTACTACTACAACTACTAATGGTCAAGCAAAAATATTGCACCAGAATACCAATACGTTTAAAAAGATAGCTTCAAAATTCGTTCGATATCAATTAAACTAAAATTATGTTAATAGAAATGAAAAATAGCAATAAAAATGTAAAATGTGATTTTGAGTGGGAAATCACGCAAAAATATTAGTTCAAATCATAAATTTGACTAGATAAGCATACATAGGGCAAAATAATTTTGCGCATGACAAAACGAAACTTGCAAAAACTCCACAAGAGGTATACTTAGGGTTAGGGCAAATTTGGAATACCACTAAAATTACAAAAACATGGCCAAATTCGAAAAATCTAGAAAAGGAATGTTTTTAAAGAAATTGATAACAGATGTAAATATGAGTTTTAAATAGTCAAAAAATTGTATAAAGGAAAAAATTTGTTGATTGAATTTTTAAAATTAGTTCCTAGAATTTTTTTAATTGTGGTCTCAGACAAATGTAAATACATATTCGTTTTATCTTTCAAAAATTTGTGAAACAGTTTTATGGTGCATATTTTGACTGCAAGTTTGATTCACCATGCTGTAAATAGTCTCCCATATTCAAGCAAAAAACAGTTTTTAGGGAAAAGTACATCGGTTCTCGGCTTCTGCTTCAACAGAAATTCCAAAAACTGCTTCAAATGTTGTTTGAATTTGTACTTATTGCAGCAATCAACACACAGTGGGACGGTATGAGGAGATGAAATTGTTTAAAAGGTATGTGGAAGATATTATCTGCAGGGTTCGTGGTTACCCGGACGAGTACATAAAATTTGCAAATTCATTATACAACAACCTGCAATATACCTTAGAAAAAGTTAACATGGAAGGGATTTGGCTTTTCTTGACAATAACATAAATGTGAGCAGCAAAAGCAGTATGACCTGTCATTGGTATCAAAAACCTGACACTGGAATAATACTGAATTTTTGCAGCTGTGCCCCGCTTCAGCATAAAAAAATTGTGACTCATAGGACGGTTCACAGGGTTTTTAATGAAACCTCTAAATGGTCGACCTTCGATCAAGCTCTTGAAAAACACAAAACTTGCTGAACCAAAAATCAATATCCAGAGGAATAGTCTTTATAGTGTACTCTCAGGAAAACACGTTAGCGTCAAAGCTTTACTCACACAACAATCTGAAATCATACAAAGTATGAATCAAACTAGAGGCACAAATTAAAAGGTTTATATAGAACTGAAATCATACAACAGTCTCCTCTGCTCAGAAGTCTACCACATAGTCCTTCAGGTGTCCAGGAGCCTTTCGCTGACGAGATGGGCGTACCGACGGCTTGGTGTCAGGGCTGCGCAGCATAGTTGGTTTAACAGGAGAATCCGCGATTTGTGAGTTGGAAAGTTGACTCCCTTGAGTCGTTTCTTCGGCAGAGCGGCTTGGACGGGTGATTGATCTATCAGAAGACGGTTCGATGACCTCATCGAGAACAGAGGTTGAATTGGGCGAAAGCTGTCTGTTGACGGATACCGGAATCATATAATTTTCTTGAATAGGTAGTTTCACTGCAATATGGTTATCGGATTCGTCATGCTCAAAGTCAAAAAACGAGTTCATAGAATATGAGGTCGGCGCCAGATCTGAGGTTCACACTCTGCTTCGGCGGCCATCTGCGTATTCAATACATACCATTTTATGGCTGACAACCCCAATAATTTTCACTTTCGTCACTAATGGCTCAGACTTATTTCGCACAAAGTTCCGTAACAGAGTATTGGCTCCTGCTTGTATCCACGTCCGCATGTAATAGCCAAATTCTTCCCTCCGCTGGAACCGGAACAATCTATCATGAGGTGTTTCATTCGTCGCCGTGCACAATAAAGTACGAATAACAGATAATGCTTCGCATAACAAACTTTCCCAGTGACTGGCGGGTAATTTGCGAGATTCTAAAAGACAACAAACGGCCTTCCTTTTTACATTGCTGAAACTTATTTGAACAAAACTCTTTTCCTCAATTAGTGTGGATAAAAGACGGATAAACAAAAACGCTGAAAAGATGACGAAGGCATGAAATAACAGTTGTCGATGTGATCGATCGAAGCGGGAAAGCAAACAGGAATCTGCTGTATTCGTAAGTAACGTTAGGTAAGAAGCAGGCCACAGTGTCCGGAGACGGTGGTTTAGGTCCCATTATATTAAGAGCAAGGCGCTTGAATGGTTTTAGAGCTGAAATCAATTTTCCATTCGTGGACTTAAAGAAACGCAGCTTGGTTGCGCAACAAAATTCGCAGGTCATATTACCAGTCTTGATGTGTTCAAGTGAAAAAGGCAAATTTTGTCGGCGTACATAATTCCACATTTGAGTAATTCCAGGGTGCAATAAAATTACAGTGTAAATCGAGTACCTTTGGTATTCTTGGAAAAGAGCCAATAGCCACAATCAGTGACAGCGCATCGGCCCCCACGTTATCTACGCCCGAATTATATGAGATATCATATCGAAATTTGGCAAGTTCAAGTCTTCATCGAATGAGTTTCTCATTTTTGACCTTTGGATTTATTATCAGCAAATATGAAAGCAACGCTGCGCATATCAGTCTTAACCAGAACCCGATAAGGCTTCAGTAAATTGTCACACTTCCAAAATGACTACTATGGCTAGGGCTTTTTTCTCCACGGACGAGTAGACTTTTTCGGACTTGGATGAGCTTCGAGAGAAAAATGCTATGGTCGCCCAGCTTATGTGATAGCGCGTCCGATAGTCGACCCTGATGCATCAGTCACCATGATGGGGCACTTGCAATGACAGCGACGAATTTATTATCTCCTGTTTCAGCTCCTTGATTCCGGTAACAACCAACTGCGGTAGTGGAAACGCACACTGCTGTGATGCAGATAGTAAGGTCTGTATTTTTTCCGAATATTGATGAATCCTATTTGAATAGTACGCGAAAAATTCAATCAACCGCTTTAAAGCTTTCTGTTCTTCCGGAACCCGAAAAATTTTGCAGAGTTTGAAATCGATCGGAGTCAGGCCGTTTACTTCCGGCCGAGATAATATGCCCCAGCATGGCAACAGTGGGCAGTCCAAAGGAGCATTTTTTGTAGTTCAGTGTTAATCGGTCGTCTTTGACCGCGTCCAGAAATTTCTTCAGATTCCTTTCGTGCTCATCCTTCGTACGAAGTCCAACAATGACGTCATCCAGAAATGGGTGAGCTCCAGTAAGGTTATGCTCCTCAACAATGTTATCCATTGTGCGCTGAAAGCAGAGTACTGCGTTGGTCAAGCCAAAGGGCAATCTTGTAAACTGGTATAACTTTCCGTTTACTTCGAAGGCTGTATACTTTCTGTCACCTTCCTTCATCGGAACTTGAGGGTCCGCTGCCTTGAGGTCGATTTTTGAAAAATTATGGTAATTTGTGGCCTTGTCCAATAAAACCTCCATTTCGGGGAATGGATAAGCATCCACGTTCGTGAATCTATTGACTGTTTCTGAATAGTCTATCACCATGCGATCTTGATGCCCGTGATGCACAAATGCTTGTGCTCTCCAGTGGGCCGTGGATTATTCTCTCGTTTAACATTCACTTCAGTCTTCATTAACTACTGATCTGCGGTTTTGCACCATCTGGACTTGGCAGTGATAGGCCTCGCTGAATAGACAGAATCATAAAAAAAACTGGTGGCTCAATATTCATTTCGGGAAATGAACATACGGGTTCTGACAAAGTTCTGCCGCTAGGACACTAAAATCAACTGTTTCCTCCTTACCCCCAATGTGAAGGGAAACCGTGCTATGTTGGGATAACAGGTCCAAACCAATGATCAGATCACAAATGAGAGATTTTACCGCAGCGAGTTTAACTTCTTAAAACTTGTTTTGGATTGTCAATAGTGTATCACAAAAACCAACACTTTGGAGTTTATCTCCGTTAGCCAAGCGAGAACTTCTCCGCTACTTTCTAACATCCAAACCATTGGAATCTTAAAAACTCTCAGTAATAAACGATATTGTTGTACCGGGGTCAATGATTGCCTTAACCTCAACGCCTTCTTCATCAAGACCAATATGTTCAAAAATTCCTGAATGTCCATGGCTATTCGTGGCAGACATAAGGATTGCTGACGAAAATGCTTCATCGTCTGGAATTTCTTCTGGTTGGATTGCGGCTGTCGCCGATCTGCAGACCACAACCCCGTGGCCGGTTTTGATGCATTTCATACAGGATGTATCTTTAGCAGGACATTTGAACCGCGGATTTGCCCTTTGCCCACAGAACGAGCACGTAGTCCGGGAAAATTCCTTGTTGTTTCCACGTTGTCTTTTTTCTCGTTTGTCATAAACTGCAGCGATACTACTTGTGGGCGAATGCGAGGTGCTAGATCTTAAAGCAACAAAAGAACGAGAGAAGTCGGTAGACATTTCAATTGCGGTAGCCACTTTTATTTCATTTGTCAAGTGACGCTTCCGCATTGGTTAGCTCCAGTAAACTCGCCCTGATAATATCGCTTCGTAGACCTGATACCAAGCCGTCACGTAATAGTATGTCCTTGTGCTCTTGGATCGTAGAGTCGCTACATTCGCATTTTTCAACAAGTAATCGCAATCTCTTGAAGAAATCTGATACAGATTCATCATCTCGTTGCTTACACGACAGAACCTAATTACGTGCATACATAACCCGAGTAGGTTTCTCGGATTGTTTATCAAATAATGCGAAACCGTTTGTAAACGATGTCGCTCCATCTAGTATAGAGAACAATCCAGGTCCCGCGTAATATCGTAGGAACGTCAATTGATGCGCGCCTTATGTAATCTCGTTGATGACCAGTCCGTCAGTGAAGAATTTCTTCTACCATGTCCATTGCTCAGATGTCGGCTTGGTGGGCAGTTCCGGCGGCCGGAATTTCATAGTTGTCTGAATAAATTATGTTATACTCTCAAGAAAACACGTTAGCGTCAAAGCTTTACTCAGACAACAATCTGAAAACATATAAAGTATGAATCAAACAGAAGGCACAAACTGAAAGGTTTATATATATAACTGAAATGACACAACAGTCTTCAAAAATAGTGAAACAGACTTTAGAAAAGATAATAAGTGGCGGTCACGACCACATGAGAACAACACCAAAAGAGCATCAAAAAAGCAAAACTAGATCTCATGATAAGCCAACAATTTTTCTACAATAGAAAGGCAACCTTACCCAAAATTTTGCAAGCAAACCGAAAAAACTATTCGAATTGCAAGTGGTTTTTATAACGCGGAAATTAAGATCAAGCCTCCCCACCCAGAAATGATCTTTCGATAGAGAACTGAAATCCCACGTGGTACATGAGATAAGATGTAATAGATGTGGATCCATCTATGTTGGGCAAACAAACCGGCATGTTACCACAAGGATAAAAGAACATCAAAAGAAGGATTCACAGGTGGGTCAACATCTGGTCGATTTTTGTCTCGCCACGAAAGACATTGAATGAAAAAATCTGGACGCCTGTCGGACAGTAGAAAAACTACTGACTACCGAAGCTATATACATCAGCAAGCTGAAGATAATAGGGGGCGGGAAAAACACGCTAAAATATTTATTCAAATCATAATTTTGACTAGATAAGGATACATAGGGCGAAAAACATTTTGTTCACAACAAAAAGAAATTTGCAAAACCTCCACAAGAGGGATACTTAGGGTTAGGGCAAAATCGTAATACCCCTAAAAAAACAAAAACATGGCCAAAATCGAAAAATACGGAATAGCAATGTTTTTAAAGAAATTGATAACATGTGTAATTATGAGTTGTAAATAGGCTAAATTTTGTTTACAGGAAAAATTTTTTGATTGATTTTTTTAAAATAGTTCTTGGAATTGTATTAATTGCGGTCTAGGACAATTGTAAAAAAATATTCAAATTATCTTTTAACAATTTGTGAAACAGTTTTAACCTGACGATGAACGTAAAATTCGAAAACGTTTGTCTTAAATATCGGAAGTAAATTTAAATTGACAAATTGGTTTCTTTTACATCAAATAATATGATTAAAGTTATTGAATTTTTTAGGGCAAAAGCCGCTTTCGTCTAAGATTGTAGTTTTTGTTATAGATATATCAGATCCGGAGCTGCGATGAAACTGTATCTGTCGTCATGTAAAAACAATGTCCAGCTGTGTCTACAGCAGTTATTCAGAGAATCTTCATTAACTGATAAATCCAAACCAAACCATTCACGCGATTGATAAGTCTACATGTTCGCAAAACGATTTAATTTCTAGTTTTTTCTGTGCGTTTCTTTAGCATCATGAAAGTCACTGAGTGTTGCCCTTGCTCTTAATGAGCACCCGGCAGTACACGTTCGCAATTTCGTAGAGGTTCAAACAACCACTTTTCACAATTGTTTAATGGAAGCTTGTTTTTCTGTTTTTTGTAAAACTTTACATGTTTGTACAACGCAAAGCACGAAAAACCAAAGTAAAGGACAGGACGTAATTTTTTAACAATTTTCGACAGCAAGGTTTTGTGGTTTACAGGCAACCAGTGCTCTAAAAAATGCATATCGTCTGTCAATACCAGTAGTTTCTATCAATATAGCTTTATGTCAGCAAAAAAATGGGGATCTGAGAAAACGAGAAAAGTGCGTTGATGAAAAAAAAGTTGGAATACGAAGCGACCCTTTTGTGACTCCTTTTGAATTGTCCTTACCTCTAATTTTGCGAATATATCCACTCTACGATTGTGTTTTCTGTTTTGAATATAGTCGAAAGCATTCTCCAATATGCAGTCTTCTACACCAATCTACTGATTTTTAAAGTTACTCAAAAAGGTTTGTTTTATTGATTGCTGTGGAGAAGATAATAAAAAGAACTGGAGCTTTGCCGTATGATTTCACAGTTTAATGGTTGCAAATTATTTGCAGCCACCAGATGTAGGTGTCAATTTTTAAAATAATGTAATATGTAATGGCGTGTGCTCCGTAACCGCAGATTACAAACGTAGAGTGGGAGCACAAATGGGAAAGGACCAATATGTATTGCTTTCTGCATGATTTAAAAAAGATCGTCAATTGAAAAATTTCTTACGAACGTTGTCGAAATAAATTGAAAAGCCAGAAAACAAAATGGAAATCACTATAATGCACTCAAGGAAATTAGAAACGAATTTTTAAATGTCTACAGTCGTATCTACAACTAAACTTTTCACATCTGAATACATAATAATTTTCGATTTGATGTAGCAGATTGATATCGATTTGTTTTAAATAAGAAACCATGAATTAATAACCTTAAATTTAATTTGTTTTGTTCAATTGTAAATTTTCCATTTTGTAACATGTGTTTCCTTCAAGTTGGAATATCTTCAAAATAATAAATAAGACAGGTATTTATTAATAATTGAAATATGTTTGGTCTTCCGATCCGAGTCTATCAATTTCGCAAAACAAGAAGTTTTCAAAACAACCAGTTGTCTTCTCTATTCGTTCTTTTTCTCCTCGTCTACGATTTAGTGTTTTTGAATACTAACCTCTACCTTACTAAAACCGGTCTTTTTACTGATAATTTGTCTACAACTAATTCAATCAAAAAAGGCTTAACATTCAATCTAACCAGAAAATAGTCATTAATTTGTGCATCTTTTTTTTTATTTTTTAAAATGCATATATATATATATATATATATATATATATATATATATATATGTATTCGTCAAATCATTTGAAAATACAATAACTACACAACTTTTGGTGTTATGCTTTATGGAATTTAGTCGTGCAGGCTAAACAAAAACAATTCTTAATGTAATTTTATCGGCAATTTTTAGCAGCGAAAGACGTCTTAAATTTTGTAACAGTATGCGGTTACTTTTCATGATTATCGAGTCACGATTGCAATGTTTCAATTATTAGGAAATTTCCTTTGATGGTTTTCAGCATTTTAAGCAATGTTGGCTAAATTTTTTAGAAGTCTTCTTAGAAAATTTTGCGGGTCTTTATTTACGTCCTCTACGTTTCTCGCTGTCCACATTGGATACAATTTTACTGATTTTTCTCAAGTTTTTGCTGTAATTGTTTTTTCGGAATGCATTACTTTTATACTGAAGTCTCACTTTAGAGAGGAGACTGATCGAAAAAATTGGTTCAAAAGTTTGACTTTTGCCTTTAATTCCAATGTTCTATTATTATCTTAGAAAAATCATTTGTGGAGACCTGAAGATTTCTTTTGACTCTTTGTCAATTATAGACTGTAAAAACTTCTCTTTTGAAATTTTTTCTGTTAAACTCTATTGACGCAGTAACTTCATATTCTTATCGGCTGATTCAAGAGATCTGAGAGGTATATATTATAGAAGGTCACCTTACGATTCTTTGCGCGTGAACTAATTTTTATGTTGTCAACGAAAATAGGCAAACATCTAAAAACAATTAAAATATATTTAAGGTCTTCCGATAAAAGTCTGACAGTTTGCCAAAACAATGAGTATACAAACAGTTTTCTTCTCTACTCGTTCTTTCTGTGCTCTTCTAATATTTAATGCTCTCGAATACTTATCTCCATAAAAACCAATGTTTTTACTAATAGCTTGTCTACAACTAATTCAGACCAAAAAAATGACTGCATAATCAATCTAACCAGAAATTAGACATTAATTGGCGCTTCTGTATTTTAAATGTTTGTAAATGCATATATATTCGTCAAAGCATTCGAAAACATATCAACAAGACAAAACTTGGTGTTATGCTTTAAGTACAAAACGTTGGCATGCAATTGTCATTTTTTAAAGATATGCAAAGATGATTAAAAAGGATGTCTAAGCATTGCGCAATCTAATTGCAAACTATTTGCTTGTTGCCATTTTCTGCTGGAGCATTCCTTTGATTTGTCAGATTGAAGAGTTCTCTCAACTGCTGCTCATTCAAATTTCTTTTGTTGGGAGCAAGTTTACACATAGATTTGAATAAAAGATACGGATCGTCTGTTGTGGAGACAACTAAATTAAGTTTTGATGTAATTCTCTTTTCTCCGACCACTGATGTTATCAATTGAGCATAGCAATGACAATAAGTTTGTATGGAATATATGAGTACAAATTGCAGTAGCACGGAAAATCAAAAAGAGCCAAACTACAATCATTAATAACAGCTCAAAAAGACAAAGTGTTCCAAATGCTCTGCTTCAAGTTTTGCATCAGCTAGTATAATTTTTGATGCGCCATCGTTTTTACAAGAAGATATATCGGCTCTCAATTCAATTGAGCTAGTTCCTATTTTTGTTCAGCTTTTCATTTCTAACAAACATACTTGACATCCAGCAAAACGTGTCCCGTTGAGTTGTTTCATGTCAGTCAGCAAATTGTATAGCCTTTGTTATAGGATGCCATCACCCTCTTACCATGGCCACGATTACTTTCTTTTTCTTGTATTTGGAAAACTGGACTTTGTTAAAAATTGACAACAAAGAGTTAAGTAGTTTGAGTTTAGATGTGTAAGCAGCAAATCTGTGAGCTTTAATTTCATTGGTATTTGCGAGTAATAAAACTGGCAGTTTTTTTGCACTTGTAGCTTTTCATCTTGAGCGTGTAAGTAAGAATTCTTAGTGCTAGATCCCTCAGTGCTAGAATTTTTGTACAGATTTTTTGAACTTTTTTTGTCTCATCATGTACTGAAACATAAACTGAACTGGACAAGACATCCTTTATCCAGAGCAATACCACTTGAAGAGCTGTAGTTCGGGCTAGAATTTGTCGCCACTTTACTTGATTGAAGAAAACTAGAAAGTTTCATTGTAATTGTCCTCTAAATCATGTTTAGTTAAAACAAAAAAAACAAATGCGGATTTTTCTATTGGTTTTCACTGCAAATTAAGGAGAAAATAATTTTTAATAACTGTTTTTTCTTCAGAATTGGAACGAAAAGGAGCATACTTGATGACTACGTTACAGGTCATATTGATAAGAAAAATTGAACGTATTTTTTCTGAGGCAAATCAGCCAACCCCTTAAAAGACTTTTTCCTCAGATGATGCATTGACAATAGCTGGGCGCAGCAGTGGCTGCATTCTTTTTCACCCAGGTTGAGGTGCCATCCGGAAGTGACCTCTGATCAGACCGTGCCAGACGAAAGTAACCTCTGATCAGACCATCCCAGACGAAGATGACCTCTGATCAGACTAATGTGCGCTCAAAACACCGTGTGCGCTGAATGTGCGCTCAAAGTGGTCTCTGATCATACCAAGTACAGCGTGAAAAACTGAGCATGATAAATTAGGTTGCGCGAAAGGTAAGACCTAAAGCGAGTACGAATACGTGCTGCAAACAGAAGTACGGCAGTAAAAGTTTGCATCGCTAAGACTATCTGATCTCTTCAGTCAAACTAAAGCACTTAGTATTGCCGTTGAGAATTATCAAAGTCTAGGTCTAAAGCTGGGAAAGGATAGAAAATGATTTTGGAAAGTAAATTCTTGAAGTTAACTATACCGCTGACACTGAAACTGGAAAAAAGGCAGAGCTTCTAAAAAGAAGCGTAGACGCAGTATTGAGGAGTGGTGCCCTAGTCGAGACCTGGAATTATGAAAAGACCTATTATATCCAGGTGGGGGGGGGGGGGGGGGGTAAATATTGAATTAAATTACATGGTCAAGGACCCTAGTTAAAGTCTAGATTAATTCTTTTCATAGTTCCATCCCGATTCTTTTCATAAACCTTCATCCAGCCAAATTCTTTTCATATACAAACCTGTGTCCATCCAAATTCTTTTCATAAACCTTCATCCAGCCAGATTCTTTCCATATACAAACCTGTGTCCATCCAAATTCTTTTCATATACAAACCTGTGTCCATCCAAATTCTTTTCATATACAAACCTGTGTCCATCCAAATTCTTTTCATATACAAACCTGTGTCCATCCAAATTCTTTTCATAAACCATTAAATGGTGCTTTCTCGCGGTTCATGGGTACTTTTAACCTGTATGTTAGTTTTGAGTACCCTGTATGTATAAATATAGCACCAAATGCACCAGAAACAAGTCTAAATAGTATAAAAAATCAGGACAATAGGTTTTGTGGATCAGATTAGGTCATACAGACCAACTCATGACCCTAGTGTGTCCTTTAAAGAAACAAATGAAAAAATTACCTGTGAAGAAGCTGCTGAAAATTATAATACAAAGCCCAACATCAAAAAAGACATATAAAACAACATCTAACAACAACACACACATACAAACACGCACACACAAACAAACACAGTGAAAAAATCGGGGAAAGCCCATAAGGCATCGGGAACGTTTTTGGCGACAAAAACTGGTTTTCTATACCAATTTTTTAGGAACAGACATTTTTTTTCTATACAAGCTAAACCAAAAATTGTTTTTGCACTACGACCCACAAAAAAAGTGGGACTCCTACGTTGGTTTTCGTTAGCTTTCGACAACTCTAAGATCCGATTGAAGAAAAAGCGGTTTTAAAATAAAATTTTCAAATAAGCGAAAAATCCAACTAAGAGACCAACTTTTTACTTTTTTTCTATACAACATAAACCAAAAATTGTTTTTGCACTACGACCCACACAAAAAGTGGGACTCCTACGTTGGTTTTCGTTAGCTTTCGACAACTCTAAGATCCGATTGAAGAAAAAGCGGTTTTAAAATAAAATTTTCAAATAAGCGAAAAATCCAACTAAGAGCCCAAATTTTTTCTATACAAGCTAAACCAAAAATTGTTTTCGCGATACGACCCACACAAAAAGTGGGACTCCTACGTTGGTTTTCGTTAGCTTTCGACAACTCTAAGATCCGATTGAAGAAAAAGCGGTTTTAAAATAAAATTTTCAAATAAGCGAAAAATCCAACTAAGAGCCCAAATTTTTTCTATACAAGCTAAACCAAAAATTGTTTTCGCGATACGACCCACACAAAAAGTGGGACTCCTACGTTGGTTTTCGTTAGCTTTCGACAACTCTAAGATCCGATTGAAGAAAAAGCGGTTTTAAAATAAAATTTTCAAATAGGCGAAAATTCCAACTAAGAGACCAACTATTTTTCTATACAAGCTAAACCAAAAGTTGTTTTTGCACTACGACCCACACAAAAAGTGGGACTCCTACGTTGGTTTCCGTTAGCGTTCGACGACTCTAAGATCCGATTGAAGAAAAAGTGGTTTTAAAATAAAATTTTCAATTAAGCGAAAAATCCAACTAAGAGACCAACTTTTTTTCTATACAAGCTAAACCAGAAGTGTTTTTGCACTACGACCCACACAAAAAGTGGGACTCCTACTTTGGTTTTCGTTAGCTTTCGACAACTCTAAGATCCGATTGAAGAAAAAGACGTTTTAAAACAAAATTTTCAAATAAGCGAAAAATTCAACTAAGAGACTAACTTTTTTTCTATACAAGCTAAATCAAAAATTGTTTTTGCACTACGACCCACACAAAAAGGGGGACTCCTACGTTGGTTTTCGTTAGTTTTCGACAACTCTAAGATCCGATTGAAGAAAAAGCGGTTTTAAAATAAAATTTTCAAATAAGCGAAAAATCCAACTAAGAGACCAACTTTTTTTCTATACAAGATAAACCAAAAAATGTTTTTGCACTACGACCCATATAAAAAGTGGGACTCCTAAGTTGCTTTTCATTAGCTTTCGACAACTCTAAGATCCGATTGAAAAAAGACTTTTAAAAAAAAATTTCAAATAAGCGAAAATTCCAACTAAGAGACTAACTTTTTTTCTATCCAAGCTAAACCAAAAATTGTTTTTGCACTACGACCCACACAAAAAGGGGGACTCCTACGTTGGTTTTCGTTAGCTTTCGACAACTCTAAGATCCGATTGAAGAAAAAGCGGTTTTAAAATAAAATTTTCAAATAAGCGAAAACGCAACTAAGAGACTAACTTTTTTTCTATACAAGCTAAACCAAAAACTATTTTTGCACTACGACCCACACAAAAAGTGGGACTCCTACGTTGGTTTTCGTTAGTTTTCGACAACTCTAAGATCCGATTGAAGAAAAAGCGGTTTTAAAATAAAATTTTCACATAAGCGAAAAATCCAACTAAGAGACCAAATTTTTTCTTCTATACAAGCTAAACCGAAAATTGTTTTTGCACTACGACTAACACAAAAAGTGGGACTCCTACGTTGGTTTTCGTTAGCTTTCGACAACTCTAAGATCCGATTGAAGAAAAAGCAGTTTTAAAATAAAATTTTCAAATAAGCGAAAACACAACTAAGAGACTAACTTTTTTTCTATGAAAGCTAAACCCAAAATTGTTTTTGCACTAGAACCCACACAAAAAGTGGGACTCCTACGTTGGTTTTCGTTAGCTTTCGACAACTCTAAGATCCGATTGAAAAAAAAGACGTTTTTAAAAAATATATTTTCAAATAAGCGAAAAACTCAACTAAGAGACTAACTTTTTTTCTATACAAGCTAAACCAAAAATTGTTTTTGCACGAGGACCCAAACAAAAAATTGGACTCCTACGAATTAAAAAAAAACCTCGATGTCCCCAATAATAGCCGCTATCGCTTCGCGGCTATTAAAAAGACGTCTTAAAGTAAAATTTTCAAATGACCGATAAACCTCAATTGAGAAACTTTTCTTGAATTACTACACCAATTTTTTTGCACTAGAATGTACACAAAAGTGAGACTTGTACGTTGATTAATTTTAGAAAAACAAAAATATTGAGAGCAAATTGAATTAATTATACTAAAGAAGAACAGTTAAAGTTGGCAAAGTACCAAACATATGGAAAAATCTGATCTGTTAACAATCAAAGAAACCAAAGTTTTGCAACAACTTTAGTTTAAGTATCGCTAATTGTGCTCGAAGTGCCTCAACATTGTTACAAGAGTTAACTCGTCTTCTAAATAGATTGGAAAATTTTGTTCGAAATTACTTTAGTAGGAAATCGAATAATCTTATCGCTTTCTTTCACAACGTATCCAAAAATTGGACACGGTACTGGCTGACGATTTTTCAGCAATCTGAGACGCTTTTTAATATCAAAAATTCTCAGAAATAATCCTTGAATGCCATCTTCTTCGAAGAAAAACTGAACCTCGCCAACAAAAGTTTCGCCAACTAGATTTGTTTCTAAATTCCTCGGAAACTTTTGATTCTACGAAACCAAAGCTATCGTTGAAAGCTTTTTTCTGGCCATCAGGGAAAAATTGGCCCAAATTTTCGTCTATTAGGTTTAATCTAGACAAAACTCTTCGTCTCAAGAACCTGGAAGTCATCAGTTCGCAATGATTTACAGTACCCGTCAGGGGAGCAATCAGCCAATGATTTGCGCTTTCAAACATCGATGCGGATGTGTTGAAGAGGGGGCCATAACTTTTAGCTTGCCACGCAAGGTGTCGGAGCAAATGAAAATTTATAGATTCTAATTTGCCTGTTTTTTCGTTAATACTTAACCAAAATTCGTTCAACAGCTCGTCGCATAATTTGAATTCTTCTGCCCTATCATATAAAACTCGAACAGCAAAGACAAGCTTATTCAAGTCATCAGCATCGCTCAATCGATCCTCCCCAAAAAAAAAAAATTTGGGAAAAGAACCGGTGCCAAGTAGAGTAGATGAATTTTGAACTCCTTGGCTTTGAAACTGGACAACTCACTATACGGTCGAATTTTTTCTCGTAAACTCCTTGGGAGCTTCAACTTTGCGTAAGATATCATTGAGTTCCGTCTTTCTGTCTGTTCGTAGTCTAACGTAATAAAAAGATAGAAGGTCTTTTGAAACACCTAACATCAGCTGATGCATGACATCAATCGGCGAAGTGAGAGGCTGATTAGGAATGACCGAGAAAATTGAACTCCGACCTTTCACCCCTTGTGTCAAAATTTCGAAATCAGAGTAGCGACCATGTTTTGCTTTTAGGCGTTCCTGACTGCCATCTTCTAAAGCACGAAGATTATCTAAGTATGAATCGAGAGATCTCAATTCAATTTTTTCATCATGCGGGTAAAAATGCGCTCCATTCTTATGATACCCTCGTTGCTTACATATGGTACAGCCATAGTATCCATTGCATTGCTTCATGTTCAAAACTTTGGATTTTCCGATTAGGTCTGATAAGAAGAAGAGGGGACAAAACTTTACTTTGATGCTTCTGTTTTGAAATCTTACTTTTTCTACCACAGCTAGTTCTGTCTTCAGATAATCGAAAATATCATTAAAGTTGGGATGACCAACTCCCACAAAGAGTGCAGCCAAAGCAATGTTTTTAAAAGATTGACGTAAAATCGGCGGTTGGTCTGCTATAGCAATAAACAGAAGCCACGCTGATGTGGCTGGAGACTTGGAAACGGATGCGCCATCACAATTTATAACAAGTCTTATCTCAACAAAATCGTTGTCTATCTTCAGCTGTGGTAGTCTAATATCTGTACCTGAAATTTTGTTTTCAGCGTAACTCACTATTTTTGAAAAATTCTGCTCAACAATTTCACATAAGGTGACTCGAAAGTTCAAAAAAACAATTTCTCCCACGTCAATGATCTTTTTTGAATGCACAAGCGTTTCAGATTCTTGTTTCAATTGTTTGAGAAGCGTTCTGGGTGCAACACAGTTCGAACCAAATAAGGCCTGATCTCTTTTCAGAAGATCAATCAAAAGTAGATCCGGTCCATTATTTTGTGCCACAATCGAAAGAAGTGAAGCAGCTAAGTTGCCGGATGAAGCAGGTATCATTTCAGAGATTTTTTCTTTATGCTGTTGCAGAGTTGTTACTGCCTGTCGTGATGTTTCTCCACTAAAATTCCCTACGTCTTCATCTGAGTTACTTAAATTTTCGTCACTAGATGCATCTTCAAGAGGGGGCAAAATTTCTTCTTCTGTCTGATCCAACTCTTCCACTTCTTTATATTGCGGCAAAAACTCAAAATTATCATCTGATAGCACGTTCGGCACTAAAACTTGGTTAATTTTGTCGTCTTCGAATGACTGAATGCTTAGGTTTGAACCCTCATCAAAAAACTGAATGAAACTTTGCAACTCATTTGTCGAAGACTTCTCTTCAACAACTTGAATTCTCGGCAGAGATCGTCTGAACTTTTTTATTTGCGTCAAATTTTTCTCACTGTTTTTGGCATACAGATCAGAATGCCCAAATAGACAATCGCAATTTCCTACCCCATAAACGTCTTCGTTATAAAAAGTACAGAGCTCTTCATTAGGTAGAATTGGACGAAGAGCACGCAGCCTGACACAAGGTCTTCCACGAAATTCTCCTTTCATATAATAATCACAGTTAGCGCGACAAGAGTGATTTGCCCAGCGTGCTACACCAACGAGAAGTTTTTCACCTTGCATTACAGACCAATTGTTTAGATCCCATCCAGCTGGTAGTTTTGCTATCAAACCGACAGCACTCATGATTTCTCCGGTTTTAATTGTGTGCCCTATTTTATTACGCAAGCAAAAACCTCCGAAACTGTCGGGCTCTATATTTAATCCAAAGTCTTTAGCGGCAACGTAGGCATCTTCAAGGTCTTTATATATTTGTTTGAAAACTCGATTTTCTTTCAATTCCTTATCAAACCTATCTTTAGGCCACAAGTCTGTCAAAGTTTTAGGCTGATTGCTGAATTCTGACAGAAACTTGAGCGACAAATACCCTTCAGCTTGAGCAAGGAACTCAAACAAACTCATTGACAATCAAAGATAACGAAACTGAAAACATTAAAAGTGATTAAGGGCCGACAGAATGTTCTCAACTGACAAACGAACGCTCGAACGGTCAAGCCGACATTAGAGTTGAAAATCTATTATCTAAAAGCCGCTAGCAACTAAAACGTACTAGCATCAAAAAGGCACTAGCAACTCAAGTTGAGCATGAAAAAGTCAGAAATAAGTTCAAATTCTACCATAAAATCTCCGCTGTCAAACATAAGAAAATTTGAAAATTTTATACGAAATGACGCACAATTAATCGAATTTTCAGTGCTTTAACTTCCAGAAAAACTATCAGCTTACTTTCGGAGAAACCGATTGTTTGTGAAAACTCAAAACCTAGACGCTCAAAACAATCGAAGACATCAATTTGTAGAATGGATTAAATAAGAAATTACAAACTTTTTCCAGATAAACTCTGGAATTGTAAATTTGAAATTTCTCGGGATTCAATATCACAGCACTTCAACTAATGACTAATCAACACATAGAAGCTATAAATAAATTGGAGCATCTTTGGGCAAAACATACTTGTAGATGGGTTAAATTCGCGAGACATTCCTCTTCATAACACAAGAAATTAAACATTGAGCAATATAAAAATCATTTAGTCATAAACTCGTAGAATGGAGCAGGGTATTAAATACGCCTTAATCTGACTTCACATTAGCTCATTAATTATAAAGTTATACGGGTCCAACCTCCTAGCAAACGCACAAAACATCTTTGTCCTCACAATGATAGAACTTAGTTCTTCAAGCCCAAGAAATTGATTTACGTGCCAGCAAAATACTAGCACAGTTCTGAAAGATAGCCACGGATAAACCAATTTAACAACTCGACTATACGTAAAAGCAATTTTCAGTTAAATCATAGAATAACATTTGAGAGCATTTCGCTCAAAACTGTCCGAGGACGCTCTTTATTGACTTCCTTGTTTCTTATTTTTTCTCAAAGCCTTTTTTTGGTCTTCACACTGTTGGCTGTATTGACCACGTTGACCAACTCTCGCTCTTGCGTTCAACCCTGCTTTATTAGCTGCGTTGACAGCTTCCTTTCTGGCATTTGGGTAACGGGCCCGAGGAAATTTTCTCTGTACAGCACCTGTGAACATAACGAAATGAATTGGCATTTGTTCTTATAACAGGTTAGATTTCACCAATTTTAAACTTGAGATACGAGCAAATTACTCGTGAAGACTAATAACAAGGGCTTCGGATAAGAATAACTGAAAAACAAAGAGGAAGCTAAAAACATAAAAAAATGATTTCTAAAATAGTAATTACTTAAAAATGTTAGAACTTTTTCTCTTGGAGCCCTGACTCTAGTGCTTTGTCGCTGCGGCATTATCATTTCTCTTGATAGGCCATCCCTGCCAAAAACCCACGTTCTCAGTGCAAGACCAAACTTGAGGGGTTGATGACCAATGTAAATTGTATCTAGGTTTCGTCCTCCTTCTCAATACTGAATTGGTGGTTCCGTCTCAATATCACAGAGAAGCTCAGCATCTTCAAATTCCATTTCATCATCCAACTCTTCCATTTCCTCAACTTGCTCTTCCATTGGATCAAACAACTTCATGGCTCTTGAGACCTGTAGTAAATGCTCTACATTATTAGAGAAGTACTAAAAACATACATGAACGATTGAATTTCGTTGAGCTTTCGCACGTTCCTACCTCTACTCTTACGTAAGAAGTTTTTTGTTTTCCCGGTTGAAATGGGCTTCACTTTTTTCAAATCTATCATTCGAAAAGATCTTACAACCTCTGCCAATTAAAAAATATATGCAAAATGAGTCTTGCTTAAGAAACTTACGGGCCAGAATAATTTGGTTTCAAAAGTACTCACAACACCACTTAATTGAAGTTTCATTTTCATTATTTTGTTGTTACTCTCTGACACAGAAGCTTCCAGAACTTCGCTCATTTCGTGAACTTGATTTTCAATGTAGAGGCATCTCTTGGCGATGTCTTTATGCATCTGGCAACACTACAGAAAAAAAACATGCTAGCAAAAAAAGCCAAGCAAACTCGACGTTTGAAACGCGGTCTTAACCATTAACACAATCAGAGAGCGATGAAGTTGCAAAAAACATCTTGAACAGTCTCCGAAGTAATGAAATGATTTATTACACTCAACTATTGAAAGATAGTCTAAGTTACGTAAGAGCTTTGCTAAAATGACTATCACCAACAAAAGTAACGAGCTTCGGTATTACAAGGAAATTTTCTTTAATCTTTTACCGAAATGTAGTCAACAGATCCGAGCAAACTACTCGGAAAGAAAACAATCTAACATTTGGAACAAAGAAACACTCGAAAAAGCAACTAAAAAATGCTACGAATTGTTCAAAGTATTACCTCAACGTTGACATTGTCGTCAATGGCAATTGACTCTTCACAGTGTTCGTTGCTATAGGATGGTCCTGCTTCACAATTATCCGATGGTCCTGCTTCACAATTATCTAGTGGTCCTGCTTCACTGATTTTACTTTGTGCATTTTTTGAAGTTGATTGAACACTTGTTCCGAAAACCCTTTTTCTTGTCTCCTCGTATTCTTTTTCAAGAGAACCAAAAGCTTGTTTTATGACACCATAACTCTTTGGTAGGCCCTCAGGGATCAATTCAATGACATCATTTTCAGCCGTACACAAGCGATCAATGATAGAGACATTGCCCCAGATGCTGTCATCAACTTTTATAACTCTTAAATCGTCTTTCGCAAGTGATAGTACCAACCAACTACTACTATGGTCCATTTCTTGTGCACAGCTTAATAAACAACAAAATCTAAAAACCTCGCATTAACTTAAGAAACCGCTTGTAAAATGAAAACGAGCAGGAAGCTTTAATGGTCGTTAACGAGACGGGTTTTCTATTTTTGCAATTAATTCCCAATTTAAAAAACTAAATAAATAAAACTTATCAGATGTATCGGGAGACCTAAATCAGGGAAAGCGTAAAATTGCATTAACAAAATCAAATTAGCACCTATCTCCAACATCAGCTATCGCAATTTGGATCTGAGTATGTCACAACTGCCGACAACATCAGAAAGACTACCGCTTGTAGATATAATTTATAGTTATAAAACTATGTTTAGATGCGTCGAGGACTTAAATCTGGGAAGGCAATTAAATTTAAGTAACCAAAACTAAATTAACAACTATCTCAGAGGGTAGGGTAACAATTGCGGTTCGGATTGTCCGAGTTATGTCAAACATGCCGGTAAAGTACCAGCAGAAAGGCTAGAGCTTGAAAACTATGTTTAATGAGTCGGGGGACTTAAATCTGGGAAGGCAAACAAAATTAAGCAACCAAAGCTAAAATAACAACTATCTCAGAAAAAAAATTGCGGTTCAGATCGTCCGAGTTCTGTCAAACATGCCGGCAAAGTACCAGCAGCAAGACTAGAGAATGAAAAATAGTGTTCAGGTTTTTAATCGAAATCTCAAATCTCCCCCGCTGTTGTAACTGCTCTCCTCAAATAGGCCTTCCTCTCCCGTCCAGCTTGATTAGCACTGTCTCGCGCTTTGCGATAAGCCAACCGAGGGGTTATCGGGTACTTCTGATGGACGACATCTAAAACAAAAGACTTGTGGGCGATGCGCTATCGAACTTAGAGGTAGAGTCCTTAAGGTTTAATGTTTAAATGCTTCAAGAAAAGAGGGCTGATAGACAACTTTACAACTTTTATCGACTGCCGGAAAAAAGTGGACGCCTGTTTTAAAGCATCTAGTAGCAATAATACAAAAAAGATGTCGAAACTTTTCATCCAAAACACGCACGACAACGAGAATTGTTTCAGAAGTTGTTCGAGAGCATTTCGTATACAGTAATTGTGCGTTTAGAAATCTACAAACAAAATTTAGGCTACATCAAATGCTACTCCATCAATTTACAACTGAACAAGTTGAGAACAAGGCGTGGATGCTACATATAAAACAAACCAAAAAATTTTCGGACAAGCATTGGATCAGCGTCAACTCTTCTTGTCGAGTGCTCAGCATCGATCATGTCATTCACTAAGCCATCTTCCCCAACTAGTTGACGTCGCAACTCCCTGCCAAGTTGAGAAGGGTATGAATTTGCCTTTAGTTTGCTCATAAGATCCTCCCCCAAATGCATGACGCTTTTCACTGGATGCTGCTCCAGTAAGTTTGCGTGCATGTCCACACTTTGAAAGCCGCGAGCATGGAGCTCAACTATTTCCTCCAGCTCCTCAGCCTAATTAATATTCAACAATTTTTGCAAAAAACATATTTCAGAGAACACAAAAACAACGCGGTTTCGGAAACTTGTGAAAAATTTTACTTTAAATGCAAACGACTTTTTTTAATTTTACTTATGTCTCCATCTATGACTTACACTTACATGATCATCGTATTCCTGAGAGATTTTCCTTCTCTTCTTATCGCCTTTCTTCTTTAGCAACACAAAGGCACCCTTTGCCTTGCTTATCCACTTTTCATGGCCTTCAAGAAATCTGGCAAGCTCTACTCCGTCACAGTTCCCAGACATACAATTTATCTGCTCAGGCATAAAAACTGGTTCTTTTAACAAAACAGGCGTGCTAGGGCTGAGCTCGTTTTTCTCACCAACATTTGAAGTTTGCGACTGTTGCGGATCAATTTCCGCCAAACCGACGTTTGATTGTGGAATTTGTGAGCCGTCGTCTTCAATTGGGCTTTCAACGTCTTCATCAAGCTCCTCGTCAATTGTCTGTGTTGGCAGCCCGTGTCGTTTTTTATACAGATCTTGCATTTCCTTTTTCAGCTTGGCAATTAGCTTTGAAGGCCCTTTTCGAATGAAGATCGCATCAGTGGGTACAGAACCTACAAAAATTCGGATTGGTTCCTTCTCCCTCAGGCTCAATTTATCATCCAGGTGAAGACCCATCGGCCAAGACTTGGATTCGGCTTTACAAACAAAAGGTTTATCGCCATCGTAAGAAAACAAGAACGAAGTGTCCATGTTATGTTTTCCTAACTGCCTTCGGGCATCATCATCGGACCCAGAGGAAAACTGAGGCGCCTTGATGGTTCGCTGACTTCGCGGCATTTTCAGTTAACAAATCTGAAGTTTACTTCGGAAAAATTTTGTTGAGTCTAAAAAACGTAGCGCAGAGCCTTTCCGATTTTTCATTTACATAAGAGAAAAGTAACCGATAAAAGAGATAAAAGAACTAATTAGGAAGCCGACAAAGTACCAGCTAAATTCATTTCAGTCAAAGGCAATAACTATATCGAATATTCCTAGAACCATCATACTTTTGTGAGCGGTCAGCGCGCAGGAAAAGAAAACGCTCTTTTAGCTACAACGTCTGCAAGAAGTGGTGCCGTTTAAATGCTTGGAAGGAAAAACAATTGGAGATTCAGTAATTCCAAAATTGAGAAACTGTTCAAAACATTTCAAGTACATAAATTTGTAACACAGATTAAGAAGTCTCAGGCAAAGTTTTCACAACTTTAAAGACACCAATATTAATACAAAAAAATACAGTAAAACTGCTTGCTCATACATCAATAAGTACTAAGAATAAATCATAGACAACAAATAACTATTTCTAATAAAATTTTTTGTTGTTTGCTTGCTACATAAGATCCTTTAAAACGAAAGCCTGCAAAGTACAGGCAAAAATGAGAGAACTGCTGGAGAAAAGCAAACAAGCTGATAATCAAATTAAGATGCCGACAAAGTACCGGCAGAAATTAACTTAGAAGCGTTGAAGATCAACAATCGCAAGTTAAATTTACACGTTCTAATTGACAAACTTTAATTGGTTATAATCAGTTTAAGGGCGAAAAGCTACATCTTCAGCAACAACGACCTCAAACCCCATTTGGCAAATTTAAGTCTGTTGATTGATCCGAAGAGTGAACAGATATCGTAGTTGAAAAACTGGTGTCCTGTGTCAAGTCTACTGTTTCCGTTAGTTTCCTCTCAAGCTCTCTAACTCTAGCTTTCAGTGCTGCTACTTCACTCTCAACTTGGAAAACACTAACTCTCAGTCGAGAATTCTCTGTCGCTCAGTTTGAGTTTGAGGAAGAGGTGTTTCTTTTTCAGGGAGACAGTATTCTAAGCTATTGTTTCGAAAAGCGATGGTAGACTGTCTCATAATTTTGTCCTGAGAGGTTATTTAGAACAAGCTTCTTTCAGATACAAAAATCTAAAACGGTTATCAGTTTTCGGCGATTTACTGAGCATCAATTTTCAATTCATTAAATTCATGCTTACTCAGGATTAGGAAGGCAATTACAACATAAAATGAGTACAGCTAAGTAGAGCAAAAATTTTAACAACTGGGGAACCTGAGAGCTCACTCATCAAATTACTTATTCATTATCCTAACTATTGCAAAAAAGGTGAGGCAGTAGGAGTTAATTCTGGACCTTGTACAATTACACTTCAAAGAAACATAGCCGGCAGACTGCCGGAATAGCTGCGAAAAAATAGACTTACGTGCAGTATAATAGAGATAGAAACAGATACAGATCTAGATTGAAAAAATGACGCAGCTCCAAAAGTTAAGTTAAAAAATATTCAGCGATAAATTTAAGAAGCATGTTGAAATTCCTTCCATAGAAACCTTTTATTAAGGACCAATAGTACACATGAGTTCCTTTGACCTTTAACTAATTCAAATTAAACTTAATTTTTAAAGTGCAGTCATTTTATTGAATGAGGTAAGTCATTAATGATCAAAATCTTATCACGCAAATGAACTTATAACATTTGCTAGAGAGAATGAAAAATGACGTCACGCGCGCAAGTACTTTTATTGAGTGCAAAATCATTCAGAAAATTTGACTTACAGCTTTGCTGTGTGAACAAATGTAAAATGAAAAAAGAATCAGACGACGAAAAAAACCAAGAGCACCGCAATATAGCTCCGCACAGCTTACAGCTTCGCAGCTATAAGAAGAATTCAGCAAACGGAGGTAAAACAATGGTTGTTCATACAACAAAAAGTACTAAGTATAAATCAAAGACAACGCAAAATTATCGGTAATCAAAATTTTTAATGGTTGCTCGCTATGTAAAAGCATTTAAAATGAAAGCCTGCAAAGTACAGGCAGAAATGACAGAACTTTTGGAGAAGAGCAAACGAGCTCAAAATCAAATTAGGATGCCGGCAAAGTACCAGCAAAAATTATTCACTTAGAAGCATTGAATTTCAAAGTTAGCAAATTGCAAGAGTACAAATCACAAATCTACTTTGCAAATAACAAAAAACAAACAGTATACATTATATGAGATTGTTCTCTCGAATAAGCTTCTTTAGCGCTGTAGCCATAGTTGTTTTGCCTTTGTGGCTTAGATGTATTTCATCATCATTGAAGCACTTGGGCCTGCATACCTCTTGGTGCAATTTGAAAAACCGAATGTCTCTTTGGCCTGCGATTAGTGAATTGTAGCTTTGGATTCTGTCATGTGTAACGTATAGCATTTTCAAAACTGTGCCCACTATTACATTCGGGTTTCTCGGCAGTGCTCGTAGGGCAGTAACAAAGTTGGTCAGTTGCGCTAGAACAGCACGTGGGGTTTCACCAGGATTTCCAAAGTGTGACAAGTTATTGCCTCCTGCACAGAAAATAATGTTCCTGTACGACTGCAACGTAGGCAGTAGTTCATGGAAATCAGCAATTACGCCGCCTGGCAACGAATAGACGACACAGTTATTTTTACATATGCCATTGAGGATAGAGTCGCCGACTACCGCCGTGTTGATCTCAAGCTCGTTCGCAAAATTACTGTGCAAGAATTCAATTGTTCCCCGATCAGTTTCATGCTTTATTCTTCCTTGTTGTTGCACCGGTGAAAACCTAGGCTTTAGCGGTCTCCTATCTTGTGCTGCAGAGTTATTTACATGAGTCGCTCCGATGCGCAAATCCATTAGCAATCTTGAATAAGCATTAAAAAATGAACATAGACATCACTGCTTCATATATAATTTACCCTCTACATTTACTCTCTGAACCCCTCTACATTTACTCTCTGAACCAGGTATAGATATTAAATAGTATAGATATTAAAGTACGCCCTTATTGGGTTCTGTCATATAGCCTATCAAGTTCGCCTTGACCAGAGCTTTCCAACGATATAACTTTTGTATGGGTTATAAATATGCGTCGCGACGTGCTGCTCTGATTGTGGTCGCACTGCGGACGTGCTTGTGCTCCTCTGGTTCCGTCCTCTGGTGTGGTCAAAGATTGACTAATCTATCGCGACGTGCTTGAAATGTGATGTGTTCCGTACAACTACAACGCATTCTTAATTTGCCGCTCTCTGTCTGTTTCCTTTTGAAACTTTCTATTTCATTAAACTTTCATCTTTATACATGCTTACCTCGACGAGGTACGGACGGCCTGCAGTCACAGCGTCCTTGCTGTCACTTGACCTGACAGCGCACGCATAAGCATGTCACGTGACCGGAAGGACGTCGTGAACGAAAATTTCACTACCTCATGTCAGTTAGCCGCTATAAAGATGATGTAAATTAAAAAGTGGTAAAAGTAATATATTCGAGAAGCTCTACAACTGGACATATAATAGAGATATATAAAAAAAGTTTGGTGGTGGTGGTGGTGGTGGTGGGGGGGGGAGGGCGGGGGACGTGATCGCGTTGGGACGGGGGGGCCTATGGTATGTGTCAGAAAAAGGCTTATATCTCGAAAACTACTGAACCAAATTTAAAAAATGAATATGTTTTGGAATCAGCATGAATTGGGGCAGCAACCTAGTGTAAAAAATTGTTCGGAAAGTGAATTAATCAAAACTCGATTTTTGCCAATCTGGTTGAAATTGGCTAATTTTCACTAATATTTGGAAAATCTAAAAATTAGGCCTTGAAACTAAACCGAAATTTTTCGACCCTTATATATTCGTAAAGAGTATTAAATGAGCAAGAAAATGATATAACATACTTGTAAAATCGATTTGAGACAAAAGAGTTATTAAACTAAACAACTTTGAAAATTTGAAAATTTCGCAAAAATCGACCCTCATTTCGGCCTCTATATTGCTCTCGCATTCTCTTGTTTGGCATTACTTTAAAAAACAAATTATATGGTCATTGGAACCGTAAACTCTAGTTTATTATGATACCAAAAAGTTGTATATTTTTTGCTTTTAATTGGGAAAATTTAGTCGAAGTTCGACAAAAACAGCTAATTTTTGCCCCTAAATCAACAGTTTTTTGGATTTTTCGGTTAGAAATAAAACAAATCGGACAAACGTCTGTATATTTTCAAAAAGTACAATATTACAGCAACAAAATGGGCTATTATAGTTTTTCTAACTCCTCTTTGTCAAGAGGTTATTAAGAAATGTTTTTAAAGAAATTTGACATTTTCTTCATTTACTCAGAGATATCTTTGAAATTTTGTATAAAAAACGAAAGATTGCTAACTAATACTACACAAAGTCAAAAGCTACTCTAGCACGGCAATAAAATAGGCTAATGTAGAGTTTTCAACTTGGCCTCTTCAAAAAGTTATTAACAAACGTTTTTCAAGAAGGTCGACATTTTCTTAATTTACCTCGAGACATTTTTGAACTTTTGTATAAAAATCAAAATATAACTAACTACTATTACAGATATTCAAAAATTGCAATAACACGGCAATAAAATCGACCATTGTAGAGTTTTTAACACGGCTTCTTCAAAAAGTTATTAACAAACGTTTTTCACCTTAAGCCTCATCGAGAGCGGATACTTTTTTGGAAGTAATTGAAAACTTGCCCAAAATTGTTCGCTCAGTCCATTTTTTTATTTCGTCCCCATTTATGGCTAACTTGGAGCCTGCGCACCAAAACTGAGCACAATTGGACTAAAATTGACGATTTGGTCACCAAAACAATGTTCGGTGATAGAAAAAGTTCAGATTGTTTTTAGGAACTAGGTTAAAACTTGTCCAAATTAGTTCGGTCAGTCCGAATTTTTAAATTTATCACCAGTTGTGGATAAAGTGGAGCATACCCACCCTAAATGAGCACAATTGGACTAAAATTGACGATTTCGTGTCCAAAACAATGTTCGGTGATCGAAAGAGTTAAGCCTCATCGAGCGCGGATACTTTTTTGGAAGTAGTTGAAAACTTGCCCAAAATGGTTTGCTTAGTCCATTTTTTTTATTTTATCCCCAATTATGGCTAAAATGGAGCATACCTACCAAAAATGAACACAATTGGACTAAAATTGACGATTTGGTCACCAAAACAATGTTCGGTGATAGAAAAAGTTCAGACACTTTTTTGGAACTAGGCAAAAACTTGTCCAAATTAGTCCGGTCAGTCCAAATTTTTAGTTTCATCACCAATTGTAGCTAAAATGGAGCGTACCCACCAAAAAAGAGCACAATTGGACTAAAATTGACGATTTGGTCACCAAAACAATGTTCGGTGATAGAAAAAGTTCAGACAGTTTTTTGGAACTAGGTAAAAACTTGTCCAAATTAGTTCGGTCAGTCCAAATTTTTAAATTCATCACCAATTGTGGCTAAAGTGGAGCATACCTACCAAAAATGAGCAAAACTGGACTAAAATTGACGATTTCGTGTCCAAAAGAATGTTCGGTGATCGAAAAAGTTAAGCCTCATCGAGCGCGGATACTTTTTTGGAAGTAATTGAAAACTTGCCCAAAATTGTTCGCTCAGTCCATTTTTTTATTTCGTCCCCATTTATGGCTAACTTGGAGCCTGCGCACCAAAACTGAGCACAATTGGACTAAAATTGACGATTTGGTCACCAAAACAATGTTCGGTGATAGAAAAAGTTCAGATACTTTTTTGGAACTAGGTAAAAACTTGTCCAAATTAGTTCGGTCAGTCCGTATTTTTAAATTTATCACCAATTGTGGCTAAAGTGGAGCATACCCACCAAAAATGAGCACAATTGGACTAAAATTGACGATTTCGTGTCCAAAACAATGTTCGGTGATTAAAAAAGTCAAACCTCATCGAGCGCGGATACTTCTTTGGAAGCAGTTGAAAAGTTGCCCAAAATGGTCTGCTCAGTCCAAGTTTTTTATTTCATCACCAATTATGGCTAAATTGAAGCCTGCACACCAAAAATGAGCACAATGGGACTAAAATTGAGGATTTGGTCACCAAAACAATGTTCGGTGATAAAAAAAATTAAGATACTTTTTTGGAACTAGGTTGAAAACTCGTTCAAATTAGTTCGGTCAGTCCAATTTTTTAATTTTATCACCAGTTGTGGCTAAAGTGGAGCATATCCACCAAAAATGAGAACAATTGGACTAAAATTGACGATTTCGTGTCCAAAACAAGGTTCGGTGATCGAAAAAGTTAAGCCTCATCGAGCGCGGATACTTTTTTGGAAGTACTTGAAAACTTGTCCAAAATGGTTCGCTCAGTCCATTTTTTTTTCATCCCCAATTAAGGCTAAAGTGGAGCCTGTACACCAAAAACGATTACAATTGGACTAAAATTGACGATTTCGTGTCCAAAACAAGGTTCGGTGATCGAAAAAGTTAAGCCTCATCGAGCGCGGATACTTTTTTGGAAGTACTTGAAAACTTGTCCAAAATGGTTTGCTCAGTCCATTTTTTTTATTTCGTCCCCAATTATGGCTAAAATGGAGCATACCCACCAAAAATGAGCACAATTGGTAATTTCTAATTTTTTTTAGAATTGCGGTAAATTTAACGGTGAATTTTTGTAAGAACTGCAATTTTTAGCGCTGGAAACAACTTCTTTTCCGTATAAGGGTTGAAAATAATTTCACCGCATAATAATTTTTTCTCGCCTCATTCATCGCATATACCGCGAATCTTACACTTTTTATTCAAATTCACCGCTAATCTCACGTCTTTTTGCGATTTTTAGCGGTGAAACCTTGACCCGAGTGGACCAATTTTTTAGATTGAACAAATGACATTTGTTGTAGCATGTCCTTGCTTTTTTAGTTTAATACTCCATCAACAATTATGTTTTTCATCGACAATTTAATTTCTCTATGTTTCCCAAAAAAAGCTGGCAAATTCCAAAACAACTGATATTGATCCAGCCAATTTCCAGGACGTATTTTTAGTTCCAGCCAAATTCCAGGACGTATTTTTAGTTCCAGCCAAATTCCAGGACGTATGTTTAGTTCCAGCCAAATTCCAGGACGTGTGTTTTAGTTCCAGCCAAATTCTAGGACGGTTGCTTTAGTTCCAGCCAAATTCCAGAACATCACATTGGGTCCAGACAAATTCTTTTCATACCCAATATCTGTCGAGGACAGTCTTTTCATACCCAATATCTGTCGAGGACGGTCTTTTAATAATTCCAGGTCTCGACTAGGGTGTTGTTTAGATATAGCTTAAAATTTTCATATTATATTGATAGTAAAATTGTCTAGTTTTCCAAATTAATTTTCAATAGTGTTATTTGAAGGCCTCTCCCAAAAATGTATGGGTAATTTGGTTCATTAAAAACTTGAGAAAATTAGCCAGACTCCTAAAGACATTTTGGAACAATTATTTTTCAAAACTGGGAGAATAAACTGGAAGAAATAACTTGTTTTTTCTATGGTCCAACTATCCGAAAACGAAGTCATCAAGTTCTCTTTTTCGTGTTGGTGAGGTACAGGAATCAAATATAGTACTACTTCGACAACCCTAAGAGCTCACCAAGCCCTCCCTCTATGTTATTGTCTATTTGCACAGTAAATAGTTGTACCGTTTCATTGTACTCCAAAAAATTCAGAGTCCAAAAACTGAACGATTTTCCAAAACAACTTACAATATCTCCACTCCTTAGAGGAAACACTTGTCCAGGCAAACTTTCCACCAAAATAGCAGTAAAGTTTAATCTGATACACATTTCTTACTTAAAAAGTTAGATTTAAGATATTGGTTCAGAAGGTCTATTACTAAAAAAAATTGTTTTCTTCAACAAAAGCTTTTTACATTTCATTCCGCCCAACGTGATAAATTTTCAGTTTATTTCCTAAATAATTTCGACATTTGTAAGAAATTTGCGCAAAATTTCACCATTTACTTTTCAAGCAGTTCTCAGCGCATTCTTTAGAAATGTTTTTGTTTGAAAAATGTATTTCAACTTTCCTGGCTCTGGCATGATCCATGATCTCTAGATCATGGGTGTCCACTTCCTGCACTGGGTCAATTGTTAAAATTGTAAACATAAATTTTTTGGTGCTGATGTATTCAAAAGACAAGTCTGGCCGTTCTTAAAAAATTTTCAGCGCATTTCGTGCAAAAATTCAACACTTTTAAGAACTTTCTTAAATTCTTGTTCAAACATTAATCATTTCTTTTGTACATAATCGTGAATTCCTAATTTAGGATTCACACTATCAACTACTTTACGTAACTGCTACACTTTTAACACATTTCAGAAATCTTATCAACAAATTCCTAACGAATTCCTAAGCAATTTTTTGCGCTTATCTTAATTATGCTCAAAATTTTCCCTACACAGTATCAACTATTCCAGCGCTATTATGGTCAAAGTATCCCTACAACGTTTCTGCGCCTACTTTACAGGTATTCCAAACATTCCTTGCACATAATCCATACCGGCGAAACGTTTCCAACATTAAATTCAACTCCTTTAATCCCGTCTCTAGAGCTGAATTTGGTTATTTTTGCAGCGCAGGAAATTTGTTAGGACTTTGCTGTTTTTTAGAAGTGAGCTAAACGTATGTAAGCATTTCTCCCTTTTTGTGAAGAAGTAAAATGATGTAGGAAATATGCTCAAAGTATTAGTGATTTAGGATCATATAGGATCTCCTCTCCTAGTAGTCATACAAGGATCATATATGATTTCATGGGTCACAGGTCGGTTCGCAGTAGTTTGAATCAGTCAGCTATCGGTTTTCGAATGCTTGCAATCTACGAACAGTATTAACGATCATTTATGATTTCCTTGATTTCATACAGGGATCATATATGATTTCCTTTTAGCCATATCGTACTCGGAAATATTCTATAATTTGCATGACATCGTATATGATCTTTGGAAGTGGTGACCCGGATAAAGGGATGTCTTAAAAAGGGATTGTGCCTTTTTGTTGAGAAATGTAATGAAATCATGATGGACAGGTGCTGAAATTTCTGAATTCGCGCAGTTTCTAGTTGGTAAAACAGTGTATGATATGTGAAAAAAATTCGTTGATAATTTGAAAAAAAAATTGTTGAAATATGATGAAAGTATTGAGTGGAGACTATTGTAATTTTTTTGGAAGAGTTGTCTCATTTTTTGGCCCTGGCTGGTTATACATGGCACAAGCCACATTACAGAGTGATCACAGTGAAACACAAGGCTGGCCATAGTGCCAACGAACAAATATTCAAGTCCAACTTGTTAGTTAGCCTCCATTAAGAAGAGTGCCAAAAAAATTTTCGTGAGTTTCTTGAAGCCTATTTTCAAACTCAACAACAAAAAAAATTTACGGCCAGACCTTTGCTTGCGCCATAAGTTCATACTCGATTTAGGCCGGAGCTAAACTCGTCACCCTTGACTTTTTAAGTTATCATGCTCAACTTTTTATGAAAAAACTTTCCACGTTCAACTTGAAAAAGCAGGTTACAACTATTGATTCCAGTTATTGTCAAGACATCATTCGAGGAAAAGTCTTTCAATGGGTCTTGTTTTGCCTAGGAACTGTTACGAGCAAAATTGTTGCTCACTGATGCCTGTAACATAGTCAGCAAGTTTGTTTTTTCATTTGAGTCACATTTGAAGAATCAAAAATTAGTGAACATCATTTTTGTTGAAGTTTCTTTAATCTGCACGGCAACAACTAAAAAACCCGCATTCTTTTTTTGCTAGATACAATTATCAATTAGAAGGCCACTTCAATGAAACTATCCAGTTTCTTTCAATCAAGTAAGGTGGCGACAACGTTAAACTGCGACAGTAACCTCATCTTAAGAATTTAAAAGGCTGAATTTTGGCAGTTTTTCAGTTTTCTGTCAAGTGACACTGCTCTGGATAAATTATGTCTTGTCTTACTTCTTCTTCTTACATCAAAAACCGACAATACCGACGAAAACGACAATAATCGACACTTCTTACATCAAAAACCGACAATACCGACGAAAACGACGATAATAGACACTTCTTACATCAAAAACCGACAATACGGACGAAAACGACGATAATAGACACTTCCTACACCAAAAACCGACAATACCGACAAAAACGACGATAATAGACACTTCTTACATCAAAAACAGACAATACCGACGAAAACGACGATAATCGACACTTCTTACATCAAAAAACGACAATACTGACGAGAACGACAATAATCCGCACTTCTTACATCAGAAACCGACAATACCGACAAAAACGACGATAGTAGACACTTCTTACATCAAAAACCAACAATACCGACGAAAACGACGATAATCGACACTTCTTACATCAAAACCGACAATATCGACGAGAACGACAATAATCAACACTTCATACATCAAAAACCAACAATACCGACAAAAATGACGATAATAGACACTTCATATATCAAAAACCGACAAAACCGACGAAAACGACGATAATCGACACTTCTTACATCAAAAACCGACAATACCAACGAGAACGACAATAATCCACACTTCTTACATCAGGAACCGACAATACCGACAAAAACGACGATAATAGACACTTCTTACATCAAAAACCGACAATATCGACGAAAACGACGATAATCGACACTTCTTACATCAAAAACCGACAATACCGGCGAGAACGACAATAATCTACACTTTTTACATCAGAAACTGACAATACCGACGAAGACGACGATAATAGACACTTCTTACATCAAAAACTGGCAATACCGACGAGAACGACAATAATCCACACTTCTTACATCAAAAACCAACAATTCCGACGAGAACGACATTTATCAACACTCCTTACATCAGAAACCCACAATACCAACGAAAACGACGATAATAGACACTTCTTACTTCAAAAACCGACAATACCGACAAGAACAACAATAATCCACACTTCTTACATCAGAAACTGACAATACCGACGAGAACGACAATAATCCACCCTTCTTACATCAAAAACCGACAATACCGACAAAAACGACGATAGTAGACACTTCTTACATCAAAAACCAACAATACCGACGAAAACGACGATAATCGACACTTCTTACATCAAAACCGACAATATCGACGAGAACGACAATAATCAACACTTCTTACATCAGAAACCGACAATACCGACAAAAACGACGATAGTAGACACTTCTTACATCAAAAACCAACAATACCGACGAAAACGACGATAATCGACACTTCTTACATCAAAACCGACAATATCGACGAGAACGACAATAATCAACACTTCTTACATCAGAAACTGACAATACCGACGAGAACGACAATAATCCACCCTTCTTACATCAAAAACCGACAATACCGACAAAAACGACGATAGTAGACACTTCTTACATCAAAAACCAACAATACCGACGAAAATGACGATAATCGACACTTCTTACATCAAAACCGACAATATCGACGAGAACGACAATAATCAACACTTCTTACATCAAAAACCGACAATACCGACAAGAACAACAATAATCCACACTTCTTACATCAGAAACTGACAATACCGACGAGAACGACAATAATCTACCCTTCTTACATCAAAAACCGACAATACCGACAAAAACGACGATAGTAGACACTTCTTACATCAAAAACCAACAATACCGACGAAAACGACGATAATCGACACTTCTTACATCAAAAAACGACAATACCGACGAGAACGACAATAATCCGCACTTCTTACATCAGAAACCGACAATACCGACAAAAACGACGATAGTAGACACTTCTTACATCAAAAACCAACAATACCGACGAAAACGACGATAATCGACACTTCTTACATCAAAACCGACAATATCGACGAGAACGACAATAATCAACACTTCATACATCAAAAACCAACAATACCGACAAAAATGACGATAATAGACACTTCATATATCAAAAACCGACAAAACCGACGAAAACGACGATAATCGACACTTCTTACATCAAAAACCGACAATACCAACGAGAACGACAATAATCCACACTTCTTACATCAGGAACCGACAATACCGACAAAAACGACGATAATAGACACTTCTTACATCAAAAACCGACAATATCGACGAAAACGACGATAATCGACACTTCTTACATCAAAAACCGACAATACCGGCGAGAACGACAATAATCTACACTTTTTACATCAGAAACTGACAATACCGACGAAGACGACGATAATAGACACTTCTTACATCAAAAACTGGCAATACCGATGAGAACGACAATAATCCACACTTCATACATCAAAAACCAACAATTCCGACGAGAACGACATTTATCAACACTCCTTACATCAGAAACCCACAATACCAACAAAAACGACGATAATAGACACTTCTTACATCAAAAACCGACAATACCGACAAGAACAACAATAATCCACACTTCTTACATCAGAAACTGACAATACCGACGAGAACGACAATAATCCACCCTTCTTACATCAAAAACCGACAATACCGACGAGAACGACAATAATCCACACTTCTCACATCAAAAACCGACAAAACCGACGATAACGACAATAATCCACACTCCTTACATCAGAAACCGACAATACCAACGAAAACGACGATAATAGACACTTCTTACATCAAAAACCGACAATACCGACAAGAACAACAATAATCCACACTTCTTACATCAGAAACTGACAATACCGACGAAAACGAAAATAATCCACACTTCTTACATCAGAAACCGACAGTACCAACGAAAACGACGATAATAGACACTTCTTACATCAGAAACTGACAATACCGACAAAAACGACAATAATCCACACTTCTTACATCAAAAACCGACAATACCGACGAGAACAACAATAATCCACACTTCTTACATCAGAAACTGACAATACCGACGAGAACGACAATAATCAACACTTCTTACATCAAAAATTGACAATACCGACGAGAACGACAATAATCCACACTTCTTACATCAGAAACCGACAATACCGACAAAAACGACGATGGTAGACACTTCCTACATCAGAAACCAACAATACCGACAAAAACGACGATAATAGACACTTCGTACACCAAAAACCGAGAATACCGACGAAAACGACAATAATCCACACTTCTTACATCAAAAACCGACAATATCGACGAGAACGACAATAATCCACACTCCTTACATCAGAAACCGACAATACCGACAAAAATGACGATAAACGACACTTCTTACATCAAAAACCGACAATACCGACAAGAACGACAATAATCCACACTTTTTACATCAGAAACTGACAATACCGACGAAAAAGACGATAATAGACATTTCTTACATCAGAAACCGACAATACCAACGAGAAGGACAATAATCCACACTTCTTACATCAAAAACCGACAATACCAACGAGAACGACAATAATCCACACTTCTTACATCAGGAACCGACAATACCGATAAAAACGACGATAATAGACACTTCTTACATCAGAAACTGACAATACCGACGAGAACGACAATAATCCACCCTTCTTACATCAAAAACCGACAATACCGACGAGAACGACAATAATCCACACTTCTCACATCAAAAACCGACAAAACCGACGATAACGACAATAATCCACACTCCTTACATCAGAAACCGACAATACCAACGAAAACGACGATAATAGACACTTCTTACATCAAAAACCGACAATACCGACAAGAACAACAATAATCCACACTTCTTACATCAGAAACTGACAATACCGACGAAAACGAAAATAATCCACACTTCTTACATCAGAAACCGACAGTACCAACGAAAACGACGATAATAGACACTTCTTACATCAGAAACTGACAATACCGACAAAAACGACAATAATCCACACTTCTTACATCAAAAACCGACAATACCGACGAGAACAACAATAATCCACACTTCTTACATCAGAAACTGACAATACCGACGAGAACGACAATAATCAACACTTCTTACATCAAAAATTGACAATACCGACGAGAACGACAATAATCCACACTTCTTACATCAGAAACCGACAATACCGACAAAAACGACGATGGTAGACACTTCCTACATCAGAAACCAACAATACCGACAAAAACGACAATAATAGACACTTCGTACACCAAAAACCGAGAATACCGACGAAAACGACAATAATCCACACTTCTTACATCAAAAACCGACAATATCGACGAGAACGACAATAATCCACACTCCTTACATCAGAAACCGACAATACCGACAAAAATGACGATAAACGACACTTCTTACATCAAAAACCGACAATACCGACGAGAACGACAATAATCCACACTTTTTACATCAGAAACTGACAATACCGACGAAAAAGACGATAATAGACATTTCTTACATCAGAAACCGACAATACCAACGAGAAGGACAATAATCCACACTTCTTACATCAAAAACCGACAATACTGACGAGAACGACAATAATCCACACTCCTTGCATCAGAAACCGACAATACCGACAAGAACGACAATAATCAACACTTCTTACATCAGGAACCGACAATACCGACAAAAACGACGATAATAGACACTTCTTACATCAAAAACCGACAATACCGACAAGAACAACAATAATCCACACTTCTTACATCAGAAACTGACAATACCGACGAGAACGACACTAATCGACACTTCTTACATCAAAAACCGACAATACCGACGAGAACGACAATAATAGACACTTCTTACATCAGAAACCGACAATACCGACAAGAACAACAATAATCCACACTTCTTACATCAGAAACTGACAATACCGACGAGAACGACACTAATCGACACTTCTTACATCAAAAACCGACCAAACCGACGAGAACGACAATAATTCACACTTTTTACATCAGAAATTGACAATACCGACGAAAATGACAATAATAGATACTTCTTACATCAAAAACCGACAATACCGACGAGAACGACAATAATCCACACTTCTTACATCAAAAACCGACAATACAGACGAGAACGACAATAATCCACACTCCTTACATCAGAAACCGACAATACCAACGAAAACGACGATAATAGACACTTCTTAAATCAAAAACCGACAACACCGACAAGAACAACAATAATCCACACTTCTTACATCAGAAACTGACAATACCGACGAGAACGACAATAATCCACACTTCTTACATCAGAAACCGACAATACCGACGAGAACGACAATAATCCACACTTCTTACATCAGAAACCGACAATACCGACGAAAACGACAATAATCCACTCTTCTTACATCAGAAACCGACAATACTGACGAAAACGACAATAATAGATACTTCATACATCAAAAACCGACAATACCGATGAAAACGACGATATTCGACACTTCTTACATCAAAAACTGACAATACGGACGAGAACGACAATAATCCACACTTCATACATCAGGAACCACCAATACCGACGAAAACGACGATAATAGACACTTCTTAGATCAAAAACCGACAATACCGACAAAAACGCCGATAATCGACACTTCATACATCAGAAACCAACAATACCGACAAAAACGACGATAATAGACCCTTCGTACACCAAAAACCGAGAATACCGACGAAAACGACAATAATCCACACTTTTTACACCAGAAACTGACAATACCGACAAAAACGACGATAATAGACACTTCTTACATCAAAAACCGGCAATACCGACGAGAACGACAATAATCCACACTTCTTACATCAAAAACCGACAATATCGACGAGAACGACAATAATCCACACTCCTTACATCAGAAACCGACAATACCGACAAAAACGACGATAAACGACACTTCTTACATCAAAAACCGACAATACCGACGAGAACGACAATAATCCACACTTTTTACATCAAAAACTGACAATACCGACGAAAAAGACGATAATAGAATTTCTTACATCAGAAACCGACAATACCAACGAGAAGGACAATAATCCACACTTCTTACATCAAAAACCGACAATACTGACGAGAACGAAAATAATCCACACTCCTTGCATCAGAAATCGACAATACCGACAAGAACGACAATAATCAACACTTCTTACATCAGAAACCGACAATACCAACGAAAACGACGATAATCGACACTTCTTACATCAAAAACCGACAATACCGACGAGAACGACAATAATACACACTTCTTACATCAGGAACCGACAATTCCGACGAAAACGACGATAATAGACACTTCTTACATCAAAAACCGACAATACCGACAAGAACAACAATAATCCACACTTCTTACATCAGAAACTGACAATACCGGCGAGAACGACACTAATCGACACTTCTTACATCAAAAACCGACCATACCGACGAGAACGACAATAATCCACACTTTTTACATCAGAAATTGACAATACCGACGAAAATGACAATAATCCACACTTCTTACATCAAAAACCGACAATACCGACGAGAACGACAATAATCCACACTTCTTACATCAAAAACCGACAATACAGACGAGAACGACAATAATCCACACTCCTTACATCAGAAACCGACAATACCAACAAAAACGACAATAATAGACACTTCTTACATCAAAAACCGACAATACCGACAAGAACAACAATAATCCACACTTCTTACATCAGAAACTGACAATACCGACGAGAACGACAATAATCCACACTTCTTACATCAGAAACCGACAATACCGACGAGAACGACAGTAATCCACACTTCTTACATCAGAAACCGACAATACCGACGAAAACGACAATAATCCACTCTTCTTACATCAGAAACCGACAATACTGACGAAAACGACGATAATAGACACTTCCTACATCAAAAACCGACAATACCGATGAAAACGACGATAATCGACACTTCTTACATCAAAAACTGACAATACGGACGAGAACGACAATAATCCACACTTCATACATCAGGAACCACCAACACCGACAAAAACGACGAAGATAGACACTTCTTACATCAAAAACCGACAATACCGACAAAAAAGACGATAATCGACACTTCATACATCAAAAACCGACAATAGTGACGAGAACGACAATAATCCACACTCCTTATATCAGAAACCGACAATACCAACGATAACGACGATAATAGACACTTCTTACATCAAAACCAACACTACCGACAAGAACAACAATAATCCACACTTCTTACATCAGAAACCGACAACACCGACAAAAACGACGATAGTAGACACTTCTTACATCAAAAACCGACAATACCAACGAAAACGACGATAATAGACACTTCTCACATCAAAAACCAACAATACCGACAAGAACAACAATAATCCACACTTCTTACATCAGAAACTGACAATACCGACGAGAACGACAATAATCCACACTTCTTACATCAGAAACCGACAATACCGACGAGAAAGACAATAATCCACACTTCTTACATCAGAAACCGACAATACCGACGAAAACGACAATAATCCACTCTTCTTGCATCAGAAACCGACAATACTGACGAAAACGACGATAATAGACACTTCCTACATCAAGAACTGACAATTCCGACGAAAACGACGATAATCGACACTTCTTACATCAAAAACTGACAATACCGACGACAACGACAATAATCGACACTTCTTACAACAAAAACCGACAATACCGACGAGAACGACAATAATCCACACTTCTTACATCAGGAACCAAAAATGCCGACAAAAACGACGATAATAGACACTTCTTACATCAAAAACCGACAATACCGACAAAAACGACGATAATCGACACTTCTTACATCAAAAACCGACAATACCAACGAAAACGACGATAATAGACACTTCTTACATCAAAAACCGACAATACCGACAAGAACAACAATAATCCACACTTTTTACATCAGAAACTGACAATACCGACGAAAACGAGAATAATAGACACTTCTTACATCAAAAACCGACAATACCGACGAAAACGACGATAATCGACACTTCTTACATCAAAAACTGACAATACCGACGAGAACGACAATAATCCACACTTCATACATCAGGAACCAACAATAACGACGAAAACGACGATAATAGACACTTCTTACATCAAAAACCGACAATACCGACAAAAACAACAATAATCCACACTTCTTACATCAGAAACTGACAATACCGACGAGAACGACAATAATCCACACTTCTTACATCAGAAACCGACAATACCGACGAGAACGACAATAATCCACACTTCTTACATCAGAAACCGACAATACCGACAAAAACGACAATAATCGACACTTCTTACATCAAAAACCGACCATACCGACGAGAATGACAATAATCCACACTTCATACATCAGAAACCGACAATACTGACGAAAACGACGATAATAAGACACTTCCTACATCAAAAACCGACAGTACCGACGCAAAAAACGATAATCGACACTTTCTTTCATCAAAAACTGACAATACCGACGAGAACGACAATAATCCACACTCCTTACATCAGAAACTGACAATACCGACGAGAACGACAATAATCCACACTTGATACATCAGGAACCAACAATACCGACGAAACGACGATAATCGACACTTCCTACATCAAAAACTGACAATACCGACGAGAACGACAATAATCCACACTCCTTACATCAGAGAGCGACAATACCAACGAAAACAACGATAATAGACAATTCTTACATCAAAAACCGACAATACCGACAAGAACAACAATAACCCACACTTCTTACATCAGAAACTGACAATACCGACGAGAACGACAATAATCCACACTTGATACATCAGGAACCAACAATACCGACGAAAACGACGATAATCGACACTTCCTACATCAAAAACAGACAATACCGATGAGAACGACAATAATCCACACTCCTTACATCAGAGAGCGGCAATACCAACGAAAACAACGATAATAGACACTTCTTACATCAAAAATCCGACAATACCGACAAGACAACAATAATCCACACTTCTTACATCAGAAACTGACAATACCGACGAGAACGACAATAATCCACACTTCTTACATCAGAAACCGACAATAACGACGAGAACGACAATAATCCACACTTCTTACATCAGAAACCAACAATACCGACGAAAGGACAATAATCCACTCTTCTTACATCAGAAACCGACAATACTGACGAAAACGACGATAATAGACACTTCCTACATCAAAAACCGACAATACCGACAAGAACAACAATAATCCACACTTCTTACATCAAAAACTGACAATACCGACGAGAACGACAATAATCCACACTTCATACATCAGGAACGAACAATACCGACGAAAACGACGATAATAGACACTTCTTACATCAAAAACCGACAATACCGACGAGAACAACAATAATCCATACTCCTTACATCAGAAACCGACAATACCGACAAAAACGACGATAATAGACACTTCTTACATCAAAAAACCGACAATACCGACGAGAACGACAATAATCCACACTTCTTACATCAGAAACTGACAATACCGGCAAAAACGACGATAATAGACACTTCTTACATCAAAAACCGACAATACCGACGAGAAAGACAATAATCTACACTTCTTACATCAAAAACCGACAATACCGACGAGAACGACAATAATCCACACTCCTTACATCAGAAACCGACAATACCGACAAAAACGACGATAATAGACACTTCTTAAATCAGAAACCGACAATACCGACGAAAACGACAATAATCCACTTTTCTTACATCAGAAACCGACAATACTGACGAAAACGACGATAATAGACACTTCCTACATCAAAAACAGACAATACCGACGAAAATGACAATAATCCAAACTTCTTACATCAGAAACCAACAATACCGACGAGAACGACAATAATCCACACTTCTTACATCAGAAACCGACAATACCGACGAAAACGACAATAATCCACTCTTCTTACATCAGAAACCGACAATACTGACGAAAACAACGATAATAGACACTTCCTACATCAAAAACCGACAATACCGACAAGAACAACAATAATCCACACTTCTTACATCAAAAACTGACAAAACCGACGAGAACGACAATAATCCACACTTCATACATCAGGAACCAACAATACCGACAAAAACGACGATAAAAGACATTTCTTACATCAAAAACCGACAATACCGACAAGAACAACAATAATCCACACTTCTTACATCAGAAACTGACAATACCGACGAGAACGACAATAATCCACACTTCTTACATCAGAAACCGACAATACCGACGAGAACGACAATAATCCACACTTCTTACATCAGAAACCAACAATACCGAAGAAAACGACAATAATCTACTCTTCTTACATCAGAAACCGACAATACTGACGAAAACGACGATAATAGACACTTCCTACATCAAAAACCGACAATACCGACGAAAACGACAATAATCGACACTTCTTACATCAAAAACTGACAATACCGACGTGAACGACAATAATCCACACTCCTTACATCAGAAACCGACAATACCAACAAAAACGACGATAATAGACACTTCTTACATCAAAAACCGACAATACCGACAAAAACAACAATAATCCACACTTCTTACATCAGAAACTGACAATACCGACGAGAACGACAATAATCCAAACTTCTTACATCAGAAACCGACCATACCGACGAGAACGACAATAATCCATACTTCTTACATCAATAACCGACAATACCGACGAGAACGACAATAATCCACACTTCTTACATCAGAAACCAACAATACCGACAAAAACGACGATAATAGACACTTCCTACATCAGAAACCAAAAATACCGACGAAAACGACGATAATAGACACTTTTTACATCAAAACCGACAATACCGACGAGTACGACAATGATCCACACTTCTTACATCAGAAACCGACAATACCGACGAAAACGACAATAATCCACTCTTCTTACATCAGAAACCGACAATACTGACAAAAACGACGATAATAGACACTTCCTACATCAAAAACCGACAATACCGACGAAAACGACGATAATCGACACTTCTTACATCAAAAACTGACAATACCGACGAGAACGAAAATAATCCACACTCCTTACATCAGAAACCGACAATACCAACGAAAACGACGATAATAGACACTTCTTACATCAAAAACCGACAATACCGACAAAAACAACAATAATCCACACTTCTTACATCAGAAACTGACAATACCGACGAGAACGACAATAATCCACACTTCTTACATCAGGAACCGACAATACCGACAAAAACGACGATAATCGACACTTCTTACATCAGAAACCGACAATACCAACGAGAACGACAATAATCCACACTTCTTACATCAGGAACCGACAATACCGACAAAAACGACGATAATAGACACTTCTTACATCAGAAACCGACCATACCGACGAGAACGACAATAATCAATACTTCTTACATCAATAACCGACAATACCGACAAGAACAACAATAATCCACACTTCTTACATCAGAAACCGACAATACCGACGAAAACGACAATAATCCACTCTTCTTTTATCAGAAACCGACAATACTGACGAAAACGACGATAATAGACACTTCCTACATCAAAAACCGACAATACCGACGAAAACGACGATAATAGACACTTCTTACATCAAAAACTGACAATACCGACAAAAACAACAGTAATCCACACTTCTTACATCATAAACTGACAATACCGACGAGAACGACAATAATCCACACTTCTTACATCAGAAACCAACAATACCGACAAAAACGACGATAATAGACACTTCCTACATCAGAAACCAAAAATACCGACGAAAACGACGATAATAGACACTTTTTACATCAAAAACCGACAATACCGACGAGTACGACAATGATCCACACTTCTTACATCAGAAACCGACAATACCGACAAAAACGACGATAATAGACACTTCTTACATCAGAAACCGACCATACCGACGAGAACGACAATAATCAATACTTCTTACATCAATAACCGACAATACCGACAAGAACAACAATAATCCACACTTCTTACATCAGAAACCGACAATACCGACGAAAACGACAATAATCCACTCTTCTTACATCAGAAACCGACAATACTGACGAAAACGACGATAATAGACACTTCCTACATCAAAAACCGACAATACCGACGAAAACGACGATAATAGACACTTCTTACATCAAAAACTGACAATACCGACAAAAACAACAGTAATCCACACTTCTTACATCATAAACTGACAATACCGACGAGAACGACAATAATCCACACTTCTTACATCAGAAACCAACAATACCGACAAAAACGACGATAATAGACACTTCCTACATCAGAAACCAAAAATACCGACGAAAACGACGATAATAGACACTTTTTACATCAAAAACCGACAATACCGACGAGTACGACAATGATCCACACTTCTTACATCAGAAACCGACAATACCGACGAAAACGACAATAATCCACTCTTCTTACATCAGAAACCGACAATACTGACAAAAACGACGATAATAGACACTTCCTACATCAAAAACCGACAATACCGACGAAAACGACGATAATCGACACTTCTTACATCAAAAACTGACAATACCGACGAGAACGAAAATAATCCACACTCCTTACATCAGAAACCGACAATACCAACGAAAACGACGATAATAGACACTTCTTACATCAAAAACCGACAATACCGACAAAAACAACAATAATCCACACTTCTTACATCAGAAACTGACAATACCGACGAGAACGACAATAATCCACACTTCTTACATCAGGAACCGACAATACCGACAAAAACGACGATAATCGACACTTCTTACATCAGAAACCGACAATACCAACGAGAACGACAATAATCCACACTTCTTACATCAGGAACCGACAATACCGACAAAAACGACGATAATAGACACTTCTTACATCAGAAACCGACCATACCGACGAGAACGACAATAATCAATACTTCTTACATCAATAACCGACAATACCGACAAGAACAACAATAATCCACACTTCTTACATCAGAAACCGACAATACCGACGAAAACGACAATAATCCACACTTCTTACATCAGGAACCGACAATACCGACAAAAACGACGATAATCGACACTTCTTACATCAGAAACCGACAATACCAACGAGAACGACAATAATCCACACTTCTTACATCAGAAACTGACAATACCGACGAGAACGACAATAATCCACACTTCTTACATCAGGAACCGACAATACCGACAAAAACGACGATAATCGACACTTCTTACATCAGAAACCGACAATACCAACGAGAACGACAATAATCCACACTTCTTAAATCAGGAACCGACAATACCGACAAAAACGACGATAATAGACACTTCTTACATCAGAAACCGACCATACCGACGAGAACGACAATAATCAATACTTCTTACATCAATAACCGACAATACCGACAAGAACAACAATAATCCACACTTCTTACATCAGAAACCGACAATACCGACGAAAACGACAATAATCCACTCTTCTTACATCAGAAACCGACAATACTGACGAAAATGACGATAATAGACACTTCCTACATCAAAAACCGACAATACCGACGAAAACGACGATAATAGACACTTCTTACATCAAAAACTGACAATACCGACAAAAACAACAGTAATCCACACTTCTTACATCATAAACTGACAATACCGACGAAAACGACAATAATCCACACTTCTTACATCAGAAACCAACAATACCGACAAAAACGACGATAATAGACACTTCCTACATCAGAAACCAAAAAATACCGACGAAAACGACGATAATAGACACTTTTTACATCAAAAACCGACAATACCGACGAGTACGACAATGATCCACACTTCTTACATCAGAAACCGACAATACCGACGAAAACGACAATAATCCACTCTTCTTACATCAGAAACCGACAATACTGACAAAAACGACGATAATAGACACTTCCTACATCAAAAACCGACAATACCGACGAAAACGACGATAATAGACACTTCTTACATCAAAAACTGACAATACCGACAAAAACAACAGTAATCCACACTTCTTACATCATAAACTGACAATACCGACGAGAACGACAATAATCCACACTTCTTACATCAGAAACCGACCATACCGACGAGAACGACAATAATCCATACTTCTTACATCAATAACCGACAATACCGACAAGAACAACAATAATCCACACTTCCTACATCAGAAACTGACAATACCGACGAGAACGACAATAATCCACACTTCTTACATCAGAAACCGACAATACCGACGAGAACGACAATAATCCACACTTCTTACATCAGAAATCTACAATACCGACGAGAACGACAATAATCCACACTTCTTACATCAGGAACTAACAATACTGACGAAAACGACAATAATCCACTATTCTTACATCAGAAACCGACAATACTGACGAAAACGACGATAATAGACACTTCCTACATCAAAAACCGACAATACCGACGAAAACGACGATAATAGACACTTCTTACATCAAAAACCGACAATACCGACAAAAACAACAGTAATCCACACTTCTTACATCATAAACTGACAATACCGACGAGAACGACAATAATCCACACTTCTTACATCAGAAACCGACCATACCGACGAGAACGACAATAATCCATACTTCTTACATCAATAACCGACAATACCGACAAGAACAACAATAATCCACACTTCCTACATCAGAAACTGACAATACCGACGAGAACGACAATAATCCACACTTCTTACATCAGAAACCGACAATACCGACGAGAACGACAATAATCCACACTTCTTACATCAGAAACCTACAATACCGACGAGAACGACAATAATCCACACTTCTTACATCAGGAACTAACAATACTGACGAAAACGACAATAATAGACACTTCCTACATCAAAAACCGACAATACCGACAAAAACAACAATAATCCACACTTCTTACATCATAAACCTACAATACCGCCGAGAACGACAATAATCCACACTTCTTACATCAGAAACCGACAATACTGACGAAAACGACGATAATAGACACTTCCTACATCAAAAACCGACAATACCGACAAAAACAACAATAATCCACACTTCTTACATCAGAAACTGACAAAACCGACGAGAACGACGATAATCGACACTTCTTACATCAAAAACCGACAATACCAACGAGAACGACAATAATCCACACTTCTTACATCAGGAACCGACAATACCGATAAAAACGACGATAATAGACACTTCTTACATCAGAAACCGACCATACCGACGAGAACGACAATAATCCATACTTCTTACATCAATAACCGACAATACCGACAAGAACAACAATAATCCACACTTCCTACATCAGAAACTGACAATACCGACGAGAACGACAATAATCCACACTTCTTACATCAGAAACCGACAATACCGACGAGAACGACAATAATCCACACTTCTTACATCAGAAACCTACAATACCGACGAGAACGACAATAATCCACACTTCTTACATCAGGAACTAACAATACTGACGAAAACGACAATAATCCACTCTTCTTACATCAGAAACCGACAATACTGACGAAAACGACGATAATAGACACTTCCTACATCAAAAACTGACAATACCGACAAAAACAACAATAATCCACACTTCTTACATCAGAAACTGACAATACCGACGAGAACGACGATAATCGACACTTCTTACATCAAAAACCGACAATACCAACGAGAACGACAATAATCCACACTTCTTACATCAGGAACCGACAATACCGATAAAAACGACGATAATAGACACTTCTTACATCAGAAACCGACCATACCGACGAGAACGACAATAATCCATACTTCTTACATCAATAACCGACAATACCGACAAGAACAACAATAATCCACACTTCTGACATCAGAAACCGACAATACCGACGAATACGACAATAATCCACTCTTCTTACATCAGAAATCGACAATACTGACGAAAACGACGATAATAGACACTTCCTACATCAAAAACCGACAATACCGACGAAAACGACGATAATAGACAGTTCTTACATCAAAAACCGACAATACCGACAAAACAACAATAATCCACACTTCTTCCATCAGAAACTGACAATACCGACGAGAACGACAATAATCCACACTTCTTACATCAGAAACCGACCATACCGACGAAAACGACAATAATCCATACTTCTTACATCAATAACCGACAATACCGACAAGAACAACAATAATCCACACTTCTTACATCAGAAACTGACAATACTGACGAGAACGACAATAATCCACACTTCTTACATCAGAAACCGACAATACCGACGAGAACGACAATAATCCACACTTCTTACATCAGAAACCGACAATACCGACGAGAACGACAATAATCCACACTTCTTACATCAGAAACCAACAATACCGACAAAAACGACGATAATAGACACTTCTTACATCAAAAACCGACAATACCGACGAGAAAGACAATAATCCACACTTCTTACATCAGAAACCGACAATACCGACGAGAACGACAATAATCCACACTTCTTACATCGGAAACTGACAATACCGACGAGTACGACAATAATCCACACTTCTTACATCAGAAACCGACAATACCGACAAAAACGACGATAATAGACACTTCCTACATCAAAAACCGACAATACCGACGAGAAAGACAATAATCCACACTTCTTACATCAGAAACCGACAATACCGACGAGAACGACAATAATCCACACTTCTTACATCGGAAACCGACAATACCGACGAAAACGACAATAATCCACTCTTCTTACATCAGAAACCGACAACACTGACGAAAACGACGATAATAGACACTTCCTACATCAAAAACCGACAATACCGACAAAAACGACGATAATAGACACTTCCTACATCAAAAACCAACAATACCGACGAGAAAGACAATAATCCACACTTCTTACATCAGAAACCATCAATACCGACGAGTACGACAATAATCCACACTTCTTACATCAGAAACCAACAATACCGACGAGAACGACAATAATCCACACTTCTTACATCAGAAACCGACAATACCGACGAGAACGACAATAATCCACACTTCTTACATCAAAAACCGACAATACCGACGAGAAAGACAATAATCCACACTTCTTACATCAGAAACCGACAATACCGACGAGAACGACTATAATCCACACTTCTTACATCGGAAACCGACAATACCGACGAAAACGACAATAATCCACTCTTCTTACATCAGAAACCGACAATACTGACGAAAACGACGATAATAGACACTTCCTACATCAAAAACCGATAATACCGACAAAAACGACGTTAATAGACACTTCTTACATCAAAAACCGACAATACCGACAAAAACAACAATAATCCACACTTCTTACATCAGAAACTGACAATACCGACGCGAACGACAATAATCCACACTTCTTACATCAGAAACCAATTATACCGACGAGAACGACAATAATCCATACTTCTTACATCAATAACCGACAATACCGACAAGAACAACAATAATCCACACTTCTTACATCAGAAACTGACAATACCGACGAGAACGACAATAATCAACACTTCTTATATCAGAAACCGACAATACCGACAAAAACAACAATAATCGACACTTCTTACATCAAAAACCGACAATACCGACGAGAACGACAATAATCCACACTTCTTACATCAGAAACCAACAATACCGACAAAAACGACGATAAGAGACACTTCTTACATCAAAAACCAACAATACCGACGAGAAAGACAATAATCCACACTTCTTGCATCAGAAACCGACAATACCGACGAGAACGACAATAATCCACACTTCTTACATCAGAAACCAACCATACCGACGAGAACGACAATCATCCACACTTCTTACATCAGAAACCGCCAATACCGACGAAAACGACGATAATAGACACTTCTTACATCAAAAACCGACAATACCGACGAGAAAGACAATAATCCACACTTCTTACATCAGAAACCGACATTACCGACGAGAACAACAATAATCCACACTTCTTACATCAGAAACCGCCAATATCGACGAAAACGACGATAATAGACACTTCTTACATCAAAAACCGACAATACCGACGAGAAAGACAATAATCCACATTTCTTACATCGGAAACCGACAATACCGACGAAAATGACAATAATCCACTCTTCTTACATCAGAAATCGACAATACTGACGAAAACGACGATAATAGACACTTCCTACAACAAAAACCGACAATACCGACGAAAACAACGATAATAGACACTTCTCACATCAAAAACTGACAATACCGACAAAAACAACAATAATCCACACTTCTTACATCAGAAACTGACAATACCGACGAGAACGACAATAATCCACACTTCTTACATCAGAAACGAACCATACCGACGAGAACGACAATAATCCATACTTCTTACATCAATAACCGACAATACCGACAAGAACAACAATAATCCACACTTCTTACATCAGAAACTGACAGTACCGACGAGAACGACAATAATCAACACTTCTTATATCAGAAACCGACAATACCGACAAAAACGACAATAATCGACACTTCTTACATCAAAAACCGACAATACCGACGAGAACGACAATAATCCACACTTCTTAAATCAGAAACCAACAATACCGACAAAATCGACGATAATAGACACTTCTTACATCAAAAACTGACAATACCGACAAAAACAACAATAATCCACACTTCTTACATCAGAAACTGACAATACCGACGAGAACGACAATAATCCACACTTCTTACATCAGAAACCAACCATACCGACGAGAACGACAATAATCCATACTTCTTACATCAATAACCGACAATACCGACAAGAACAACAATAATCCACACTTCTTACATCAGAAACTGACAGTACCGACGAGAACGACAATAATCAACACTTCTTATATCAGAAACCGACAATACCGACAAAAACGACAGTAATCCACACTTCTTACATCAGAAACCGACCATACCGACGAGAACGACAATAATCCATAATTCTTACATCAATAACCGACAATACCGACAAGAACAACAATAATCCACACTTCTTACATCAGAAACCAACCATACCGACGAGAACGACAATCATCCACACTGCTTACATCAGAAACCGCCAATACCGACGAAAACGACGATAATAGACACTTCTTACATCAAAAACCGACAATACCGACGAGAAAGACAATAATCCACACTTCTTACATCAGAAACCGACATTACCGACGAGAACGACAATAATCCACACTTCTTACATCAGAAACCTCCAATATCGACGAAAACGACGATAATAGACACTTCTTACATCAAAAACCGACAATACCGACGAGAACGACAATAATCCACACTTCTTACATCAGAAACCGCCAATACCGACGAAAACGACGATAATAGACACTTCTTACATCAAAAACCGACAATACCGACGAGAAAGACAATAATCCACATTTCTTACATCGGAAACCGACAATACCGACGAAAATGACAATAATCCACTCTTCTTACATCAGAAACCGACAATACTGACGAAAACGACGATAATAGACACTTCCTACAACAAAAACCGACAATACCGACGAAAACAACGATAATAGACACTTCTCACATCAAAAACTGACAATACCGACAAAAACAACAATAATCCACACTTCTTACATCAGAAACTGACAATACCGACGAGATCGACAATAATCCACACTTCTTACATCAGAAACCAACCATACCGACGAGAACGACAATAATCCATACTTCTTACATCAATAACCGACAATACCGACAAGAACAACAATAATCCACACTTCTTACATCAGAAACTGACAGTACCGACGAGAACGACAATAATCAACACTTCTTATATCAGAAACCGACAATACCGACAAAAACGACAATAATCGACACTTCTTACATCAAAAACCGACAATACCGACGAGAACGACAATAATCCACACTTCTTACATCAGAAACCAACAATACCGACAAAATCGACGATAATAGACACTTCTTACATCAAAAGCCAACAATACCGACGAGAAAGACAATAATCCTTACTTTTCACATCAGAAACCAACAATACCGACGAAAGCGACGAAAATAGACACTTTTTACATCAAAAACAGACTATACCGACGAGAACGACAATAATCCACATTTCTTACATCAGAAACCGACAATACCGACGAGAACGACAATAATCCACACTTCTTACATCAGAAACCGCCAATACCGACGAAAACGACAATAATCTACTCTTCTTACATTAGAAACCGACAATACTGACGAAAACGACGATAATAGACACTTCCTACTTCAAAAACCGACAATACCGACGAAAGCGACGATAATCGACACTTCTTATATCAAAAACTGACAATACCGACGAGAACGACAATAATCCACACTCCTTACATCAAAAACCGACAATACCAACGAAAACGACGATAATAGACACTTCTTACATCAAAAACCGACAATACCGACAAAAACAACAATAATCCACACTTCTTACATCAGAAACTGACAATACCGACGGGAACGACAGTAATCCACACTTCTTACATCAGAAACCGACCATACCGACGAGAACGACAATAATCCATACTTCTTACATCAATAACCGACAATACCGACAAGAACAACAATAATCCACACTTCTTACATCAGAAACTGACAATACCGACGAGAACGACAATAATCAACACTTCTTAGATCAGAAACCGACAATACCGACAAAAACGCCGATAATCGACACTTCTTACATCAAAAACCGACAATACCGACGAGAACGACAATAATCCACACTTCTTACATCAGAAACCAACAATACAGACAAAAACGACGATAATAGACGCTTCTTACATCAAAAACCGACAATACCGACGAGAAAGACAATAATCCACACTTTTTACATCAGAAACCAACAATACCGACGAAAACGACGATGATAGACACTTCTTACATCAAAAACCGACAATACCGACGAGAACGACAATAATCCACACTTCTTACATCAAAAACCGACAATACCGACGAGAACGACAATAATCCACACTCCTTACATCAGAAACCGACAATACCGACGAAAACGACGATAATAGACACTTCTTTCATCAAAAACCGACAATACCGACGAGAACGACAATAATCCACACCTCTTACATCAGAAACCGACAATACCGACGAGAACGACAATAATCCACACTTCTTACATCAGAAACCGACAATACCGACGAGAACGACAATAACTCACACTTCTTACATCAGAAACCGACAATACCGACGAGAACGACAATAATCCACACTTCTTACATCAAAAACCGACAATACCGACAAGAACAACAATGTTCCACACTTCTTACATCAGAAACTGACAATACCGACGAGAACGACAATAACCAACACTTCTTACATCAGAAACCGACAATACCGACAAAAACGACGATAATCGACACTTCTCACATCAAAAACCGACAATACCAACGAGAACGACAATAATCCACACTTCTTACATCAGAAACCAACAATACCGACAAAAACGACGATAATAGACACTTCTTACATCAAAAACCGACAATACCGACGAGAACGACAATAATCCACACTTTTTACATCAGAAACCAACAATACCGACGAAAACGACGATAATAGACACTTCTTACATCAAAAACCGACAATACCGACGAGAACGACAATAATCCACACTTCTTACATCAAAAACCGACAATACCGACAAGAACAACAATAATCCATACTCCTTACATCAGAAACCGACAATACCGACAAAAACGACGATAATAGACACTTCTTACATCAAAAACCGACAATACCGACGAGAACGACAATAATCCACACTTCTTACATCAGAAACTGACAATACCGGCAAAAACGACAATAATAGATACTTCTTACATCAAAAACCGACAATACCGACGAGAAAGACAATAATCCACACTTCTTACATCAAAAACCTACAATACCGACGAGAACGACAATAATCCACACTCCTTACATCAGAAACCGACAATACCGACAAAAACGACGATAATAGACACTTCTTCCATCAGAAACCGACAATACCGACGAGAACGAAAATAATCCACACTTCTTACATCAGAAACCGACAATACCGACGAGAACGACAATAACCCACACTTTTTACATCAGAAACCAACAAAACCGACAAAAACGACGAAAATAGACACTTCTTACATCAGAAACTGACAATACCGACGAGAACGAAAATAATCCACACTTCTTACATCAGAAACCGACAATACCGACGAAAACGACGATAATTGACACTTCTTACATCAAAAACAGACAATACCGACGAGAACGACAATAACCCACACTTTTTACATCAGAAACCGACAATACCGACGAAAACGACGATAATCGACACTTCTTACATCAGAAACGGACAATACCGACGAGAACGAAAATAATCCACACTTCTTACATCAGAAACCGACAATACCGACGAAAACGACGATAATAGACACTTCTTACATCAGAAACCGACAATACCGACGAGAACGAAAATAATCCACACTTCTTAAATCAGAAACCGACAATACCGACGGAAACGACGATAATAGACACTTCTTACATCAGAAACCGACAATACCGACGAGAACGAAAATAATCCACACTTCTTACATCAGAAACCGACAATACCGACGAAAACGACGATAATCGACACTTCTTACATCAAAAACCGACAATACCGACGAGAACGACAATAACCCACACTTTTTACATCAGAAACCGACAATACCGACGAAAACGACGATAATCGACACTTCTTACATCAGAAACCGACAATACCGACAAAAACGACGATAATAGACACTTCCTACATCAGAAACCAAAAATACCGACGAAAACGACGATAATAGACACTTTTTACATCAAAAACCGACAATACCGACGAGAACGACAATAACCCACACTTTTTACATCAGAAACCGACAATACCGACGAAAACGACGATAATCGACACTTCTTACATCAGAAACGGACAATACCGACGAGAACGAAAATAATCCACACTTCTTACATCAGAAACCGACAATACCGACGAAAACGACGATAATAGACACTTCTTACATCAGAAACCGACAATACCGACGAGAACGAAAATAATCCACACTTCTTAAATCAGAAACCGACAATACCGACGGAAACGACGATAATAGACACTTCTTACATCAGAAACCGACAATACCGACGAGAACGAAAATAATCCACACTTCTTACATCAGAAACCGACAATACCGACGAAAACGACGATAATCGACACTTCTTACATCAAAAACCGACAATACCGACGAGAACGACAATAACCCACACTTTTTACATCAGAAACCGACAATACCGACGAAAACGACGATAATCGACACTTCTTACATCAGAAACCGACAATACCGACGAGAACGAAAATAATCCACACTTCTTACATCAGAAACCGACAATACCGACGAAAACGACGATAATCGACACTTCTTACATCAAAAACCGACAATACCGACGAGAACGACAATAACCCACACTTTTTACATCAGAAACCGACAATACCGACGAAAACGACGATAATCGACACTTCTTACATCTGAAACCGACAATACCGACGAGAACGAAAATAATCCACACTTCTTACATCAGAAACCGACAATACCGACGAAAACGACGCTAATCGACACTTCTTACATCAAAAACCGACAATACCGACGAGAACGACAATAACCCACACTTTTTACATCAGAAACCGACAATACTTACGAAAACGACGATAATCGACACTTCTTACATCAGAAACCGACAATACCGACGAGAACGAAAATAATCCACACTTCTTACATCAGAAACCGACAATACCGACGAAAACGACGATAATCGACACTTCTTACATCAGAAACCGACAATACCGACGAGAACGACAATAACCCACACTTTTTACATCAGAAACCGACAATACCGACGAAAACGACGATAATCGACACTTCTTACATCAAAAACCGACAATACCGACGAGAACGAAAATAATCCACACTTCTTACATCAGAAACCGACAATACCGACGAAAACGACGATAATCGACACTTCTTACATCAAAAACCGACGAAATCGACAAAAATCGACAAAAACGACGCTTCATGCGTCGATGTTGTCACTTTTTCTCAACCCGGGTTCCAGTGAACGGCCAAATATCATCTGATAATGAACTGGATTGAATGAGTCTGTAACTTGATTTGCCATCGATCAAATTGAGGAAGGGCAATGGAGTTGAAAATCTATTTTCATGAGATCCTATTGGGACGCAACTGAACTGGATTCGCCTAGGCTCGCCTTGATCCCCTCAAAGCTAGGTCACAAAATGTTTTTTTCCGCCAAAAAATACAATTAGTATTTTTGGAGCCCAAGTTTGTTGTGATAAATTGTACTAGTGTTGCTTTTGTTAGAGAAATATACTTGTTACTCTACAAAGCAAACCAGTATCTTTGTTTTGTAAAAAAAAACATCAAGTTTCGAAAAACTGTATCTCTCAAATACTATTTTTATATCAACAGTTTATCCTTATTCCAATTTTCATTATAGCCATGTACATGTGGCCTAAACATTGCTTGTTAATTCTATCAGCTAGCTCAAACAGCTCATTCCATCTCATCTCAGGCTAGTCAAACTTTTCATTGTGCATTGTTAGTGGGTCTAAGCAGGTGCAACTACTGTGAAAATGGACCAGTACTCGATTCGAACCAGCATCTCTTACTTGCAAGCCTAGTGTGCTACCCATTTACACCAACTGGTCTTAAGCTCTCGAATTTGGGTTTCGCTTATAACCCGTTCTCACGTTCTTTCTTGTTCCTCAAGGCTTTATTTCCCTAGCCCAGTATACGTTGAACAAGTAGAGATTCTTGTCAAGCTATTTCAAGCATATCTCATGCACAATTTACAATAGGTTATTCTCTCTCAACCTTCTAACATGCATAAAAAAAGCACACAATTTTTTTTTCACTCTGCAGAGCTAAAAAAAATTACAATAGGATATGCCACAGGGCTTTTTGCGAGGGCATAGTTCTGCGTAGACTTCTGTTCTGCGTTAAACTTTATTTGATGAAATTTTTTAACAGTTGGTTCTCATTAAGGTTCATCATCTTGAAGAGTAGTACTACTCAATGCTGAACCTTCTAGATACAAATAACTACTTTTAACAACTTTGGAAATTTATTGTAAACCGATGTAATATTAATGTTATGTATCTAGTAAATTCAAATTATAAAAGACTTCTGTTTTGACATAAGTTACAATTCTCATTTGCACTCCACAGCCCAGAGGAAACAGCAGCTAAAAACACCAAACAAAAAGAACACAAGAAATATCAATTCCCATCTTTATTCTTTCACCGTTTATGAGTCGCAACTAGATATCAAGGGAAAATAGAAGGTACTAAGGTCTTTTTAATTAACATTTCACGTTTCTGCTGGATATTAATCAATCTGAATGCTAATTTAAACTGTTCAATTTTGATAGTTTTGATTGTTTTTGATTCTCTGATTTTTTTTCAGGTTGTTTTCTTCTTTGATTTTGATTATAACCGTGTGCTAATTAACTTATATAGTCTGTCCCATAAAGTTGCAACGCAAGCGAACGTTCGAAAAACTCGGGGCACGCAAATGGGCAGTCCTTTGCTAGATATCTACATGTTTTAAATTTGAACTTTGACCTTTGAAACGTTCAATAGCTTTGAAACTTTATGCGACTGACCGACCATACAGGACCTCACTCCATATTAATTTTGATCCAATCGAGATAGGCTGATACTCGTGTGAAAATATCCCCCGGTCCGATACAATAGGGGTCACCGTAGCTGGTCAAACCATATAGACACACTGGCTTATTCTGAGCATCCAGGGGGTAAAGAGGACCCCCCGAATCACCGTGGCATGTTAACTCACTGAGATCATTATTGTTATCATCCGCTGTACACACTTGAATCTCTGGCTTGTAATCGAATTCAGGATAATCTGGATCTGTGTTGCAGATTTCTGGGTTTTCGCTTTCAATTGTTTTTACTTCTTGCAGAACCGAAGCATCTATGTCTGGATCCTCAATTTCTGTTCGCCCCATTCCACAAGCGGCAAGAATTCCTTCCCCCAAATAGCTTCGATCACACATTTTTAATATTCTACTTCTCGGAACAGGTTCGGACAAGTTCACTAGGGCTATGTCATTCACAAGATTGGACGAATTATACTCCTGGTGATAAATGGCTTGAGCTGTAATGTTTTGGTAAAATATATTGGGATTTTTGGTGAAGTCTCCAACGTGGACAAGCACCTCCGTTAATATTTCAGTTTCCGGATCGTCTAAAACAATGAAGTGATAAAAACAGCAAAAAACTTTTAAAGTTAACTGTCAAACTCACTCTCGATAATATAAGTGTTAAGGAAATTATCAAAATTATTATTATGAATGATTTCTCCATTGTTTTTCGTTTAATTGTTTTTAACTCTGATTTTTCACAAAAGTCAGATGTAGATAAAAACATCTCAGAACAGGCAGGCTAAAGAACTAGAGCACTCGGAGCATTATTTAAAAATTTTTCATTTTTTGTTTAATATAAAAAACTCGGTGAAGCAGTTTTGCGGAAAAAAAGTTTGTTCTCCAATAAAGGAAATATTTTCTATCTTTGGTTTAATTATGTTTCGAGAGTTTTGCGGAAAAACAAAGAGCTGACTCAGCGAGAACGATTGGTAAACGTGTCTCACAGCCCTGAAACACGATGAGGTTAATCTAAAACAAAGCCCGACACTAAAAAATAAAAAGTGAAATATAATAGAAGGATTGATCTGTAGCCTTCGTTCTTGTTGTTAACATTCAGAGGTCCCGATTCTCGTGGAGCACTGATGAAGGCATCATTAAAAGACAATTTTCGACCAACAATAGGTTGAAGGAGATGAGATCATTTTGACTTCAGGACTTAAGCTAGATTTTAGAAGGCTTTCCTCAACTCAAATTTGGTATGACTAAAATTTGACTTGTTGACAGAATTTGATATGAAAATTGCGGGAAAACTGTTTTCCTCGAGCTTGCGCAGAAAATAAATTGTTCAGTTGAGAGTGAAATGATGCCAAAGTAAGCGCAAAAGTGCACAAAAAATCCAAAACAGTTGGATATTGTTTTTCAAGATTTAGTGTTTTTTGAGAATCTCTAACAATAACAAAAAACTGGATCTACGAAATTTTAGAAAGGGTAGAGAAAAAAAACATTTTGGGAAGAAATGACAAAAACAAAAGAGGCAAAAACTGAATAACTTTACAATAATCAGAATATCAGTCGGCGGCGTCAAGATAAGACAACCTCAAAACTACATGCCTTTGTACTTAAACACAGCATATTATAAAAATCTAAAAATCTAGAATTCATAAAAAAAATTAGAGCTGTTCTTAATAAAAGCTATACGTTTACCTCTAACCGTTAAGACCACAATAGAAACAACAACAAACAAAAGAAAAAAAAACAAACACTAAATTTTTTTGAAGAAACAGTGCCAAAATGAAAAAAATAGACTGTTATGATTTCAAGCAAAGAACTGAGACCAATTATTTATCAACTGAAACCAATGAAACCGGTCACCATTGAGAATAAATGATAAGAAAAACGCAAACGCAAAAAACCAGAATTCTGCTAATACCTACTGAAAAGAAATAATTTGAAAATTGCAAACGCAACAGTTTCGGACAGAGATAATACTTTTCCATTAAATTGATTTACATTAACACCAGGTGAGATCTGAGATTGATGACATTAGGTAAAAAGACTGCAATAAGTACAGAAGTTTTAGCAAAAATCAAAAATCCACTAACATTTTAAAAAATTTTACAGCGTAAAAGTCATAAAAAGCTTAATCCAAGAAATGAAATGATTATTTGATTCATATAAGCATTTATTGCAACACACGAGACGTTTCTTTTGTGAAACTAAGAGATAAGACAAAAATGTGAACTACAAAATCTATCATAACTAAAATTATTTTAATAAGTCCTGAAATTAATTATTGTCAGAGTCATAGAAAATATTAGTTTTGAACAGAAACAAAAACTTAATTGAGTTCAAAAGATAATTAAAGCAGGAGACCCGTTCAAAAAGATTTGAAATGATAACTAAGCTAAAAGTGCAGCAAATGCCCCCCAAAAACTCGGAAATTTAATAAAATTCTTTGCAAACAAATAGCGTCAAAGTCTCGAACTTCGCCAGCCAGGTACTCAAACATTTTTGTAGGTCAATTTATGAATAATTAGCAGTCAATAAGACCTGTCAATAAAGACACTAAGTGGCAAGACAAAAAAATATTAATAAAATAGGGCAGAATTCGAACACTCACTACTTTTTAAGACAAAAAATTGCGTCATCGAAGTCATTAAAAACCTTAACTGCACTCTGATGAACTGAGGCAAATCCAAATCAACGCAATTAGTGATAAAAAGATGAAAAAATGAAAACAGAAGTCAAATTGGCGCATGTAAAATGTTTTGCTTTCGAAATCTGAAATTTTGTTCGAATACCGATTTCTCACTCAACTTTACCGGCACCTTGAATAAAAAATCATACCTCAAAATTGTATAATTTTTTATTCTTTTTACTACCTCAGCGTGACTGAATTGAAAACTACAATTTAAGTTCTCATTGAAGAAAAAAACCTAAACAAGTGTGAACGGATCTTAAAAAAAGATAGCAGGACATTTCCTGAAACGAAATAAAAAAAATTGAAGAAAAACCTGAAGAAAACTGTAGCTAACCTGCAGAGCAATTAAACAATGCTAAAAAAGTTAGTGAAAAATGCAAACTTTGAAGAATTTTTAAGAATTTTGCAAAATTAAAATCTTCAAAACACGTCCTGGAATCTGTCCATTAATCCATTTGCAAGACCTAGGAAAATTTTTTGGCCCGTAAAGATCAATTAACACAGAAAATGACAAAAAATTTCGAGAAAAATGATAAAACTAAACTTTATGATATTAGTTTCTTCAGAACCATTTCATTTTCTCCGGAGTATTTTCGGTAGCCCAATTTTCAGCCCGAATTTTTTTTACTCAAAAAGATCGACAAGCTAGGAACGTGACAATAGTTTCCGGAAAACTTAAACAATACTTCATTTTTTAACAATTTTCGTGATAAAATTCGAAATTTAGTGTTATTGATATCTGAAGCACCAAAATGTATATTTCATAAAGAGGTCACTAGAAGCAAATATAATTTGGAAAAGACCTGTATCAACTATGGCAAATGTGAATTCAACTTTAATCAAACAAAAAATTCTAAAAAAGATGACAATTTTCACCATTCTGGACACAATAACTTTTTAAAAGGACACTTCTTAACCTCAAATTAAGGCCGTGACGTCAGCTGCAACACTCTAAGCACTCTAAGGAATACTGAAACCGTATTTTAGCCTTTAAATAAACGTAATGCCCACTGTGACTTACCAGTTTATTCCGTTTTGAAAGGCAAAGTCATTGAAAAACGTGTAAAAAGATCGTACAAAAAATATAGCCGATAATATACCGGAAAATATTCGAAGCGTCGATCATCATCTCCAACTTAAACTTATCGGAACCAGAACTTTAAAAAAGACATGAGGAAAACAAAGCGACTTTGAAACCTTGCCGTTTTGGTTCAGGCGGGGTACCTTATAGGTGGGAGACCTCTCCACCTTGAATATTACCAGCAGTCCCTAATTATATTAAAAACTAAGGGGTAAGTGGGGGGGGGGGTAGATGGGGTTGGTGGGTAGGTGGGGGTGCAAATATTTCGAAAAGCGAAACTGGACTGTTGTAGGAAAAGCTTCTTGAAATGAGCTTTTCACTTTGAGTATTACCAGTAGTTCTCAGTTTCTATCTATTAGAACCAAAACTAAGGATAAAGTCAATTGTTTTAAAAGAGAAGTCATGTTTCGAAAAAAGAAGTCAACTTTCAAAATAAAAAAAAAATGTTCAAGTCATGAATAAACTTGCTTCAGCTAAGAATACCAATACTCCTCTGCGAGTCGTACAAAGACAGATCCTTTATACTATCCACTTCTTGATTAGTAGAACAGACAGCACACCAATACAATCCAAATTGTTTGGATTGTAATAACTCAGTTTTTATGTAACTTTGAAGTTCTTGAAAATCAGTAATAAGAAGACAATTAGTGGAAGTTACAACAAGGTTTTTGTTTCCATCGAGAACTTATTACACTCAGAAACAAGGCCCAGTTGTTGAAAAGCTTCCACAGGACGATAACAAACGGGAGGTAAAGTATTTAATCAACCATCGTTGTGATTACAACAGTTGTATAGCTTAAACCACTGTTACCGTGATTTGACTACAAATTTAAATCACACTCTTCTATCGTTATTGTCCATATAGTATCATTGGCGATGAATTAATTTAATAAATTTGTAGTCTGTTGAAGAAGTGGATTTCGTAATGCTAATTGGATTTCAAGGTAAGTTTTTATCGGTAGCGTATGCAACTGTTGTTATCTCAACACGGGTTGAGTTTATCACATCACTGTTCACATAGTTCCAGTATTGATAAAAGAATGTGACAAACTCCTAGTCGAATGACAAAGCAGATTTTTAAGTGGTAATTGCGCATTAGCGCATTATTTCATCGGCATGTTATGCATCTGTTGCTAGGGCAATGAGAGATGATTAAAAGAAAAGAGCTGGAAACTCATTACACTTGTTAACTTAACTTTATCAACTAAATTATTGAGGACTAATTTCACGGACTGTTTTATTTCTTCTCCGCTAATTTTTTCTACTGTTATGCAAATGAGTATCAAGTTTCGTCATGTTGTTTATCCAATTTCGAATCCTGCAAAGGAACTTTCACAGACTTGGGAAAAAACAAACAGAAATGAATCAAAGTAAAATACTGACCCCAGTTTCTGCTGTCGTCGGCTTAAGAAGTTCAAATGGAAGTCAGCATATAAAAAAAACTCAACCTCAATCTTTTGTTCAAGAGATTTTCAAATGGTGAAGGTGGTTCAAAATTTTCATTAAATTTAAATTTCGGGTCTAATTAGGATTTATATCTGAGCAATCAAGCTTTTGAATAGAAGTCTCCAGAAGTCGTCAAGAGATTTTGCATAAGTATGTTTATTTGAAGAAAAAATATCAAACGAATTCTAGAATTATGACAAATATAAGCAAAGAATGGTGATAAGATAAAAGCTATTTATTATCAAAATTGCCGAAAATATATTATAAGGAAGTAAAATGATAGACTAATCAAAAAGCAACAAACAAAATTCGAAGGAAAACCTCCGCTATTTTTTTCTCACGCCGCGACTACTGTTTTCCAAAGAAAAGTCATCCTGCAGTATCCGTCAACTTTGTTCTAGAAACCAACCGTTGTACTGCCTACAAAAAATATGAAAGAAAAAATGAACGAGATTTTGAACAAACAAAACAATGAGGAACATGTTCACAAATCCGGATTTATTTGTTAATTTACTAATGGTTTGTACGACAAGTTAAATTAAAATCTGTCCTATTTATTCAGCAATACTGAACTGATAATTATTTCTCTTTCAGAGCAAACAAATTGTAATCGGATATAGAAATCACTAACAAGTAATTCTCTTTCAAACCAGAAAAAACAGTCAGATACCGAACTGTTTAAAGAATTATTCTCTTTCGAAAAAAAGTGTAATCAGATCTAAAACTCAATAAAAATTAATTCTCATTCGAAACTGAAAAAAAATGCAGTAGGATATAGAATTGACTAGAAATTAATTCTCGTTCAAACAAAAAAAATAATCAGACATAGAACTGAATGAGAATGATTTCTCCTTCAAACCAAAAAAAAACTGGAATCTTATATGGAACTGCCTAAGCAATAATACTCTTTCAAACAAAAAAAGTGTAATAAGTGATAGCACTTAGGAAAAATTATTTCTCTTTCAAACCAAAAAAATTTTGAGATAAACAATTAACTAAAAATTAATTCTCCTTTGAACCAAAATATGTAATCATATATAGAGCTGACTAAAACTGAATTGTCTTTCTAACCAAAAACTGGTTATCGGATAAGAAGCTGACTAAAATTTGATTCACTTTTGAACAAAAAAGATTGTAATCAGATATGGAACTGACTGAAAATGAGTTCTGTTTCTATACAAAAATAATTGTAATCAGATATGGAACTGACTCAAAACTAATTCTCTTTCCAATCTAAGAAATTGTAATCAGATATAGGACTGACTAAAAATAAATTCTTTTTCAAACCAAAAAAATTGCAAGCAGATATAGACCTTACTAAAAATTATTTCTGTTTCGAACAAAAGAAAATTGTAATCAGATATGGAATTGACTAAAAAATTATTGTTTTTTTCATCCAAAAAAGATATAATCATGGAAAATCTGACTAAAAAATACTTCTCCTTCGAAACAAAAAAATGTAGTCGAATAAAAGTGACTAAAAATGAATTCTCCTTCAAAGCAAAAAACTGCTTTCAGATGTGGATTGGTCTCTAAATATGAAACTTAACTTTTCATACTAAACAAAATTTTAATCAGAGATCGAAATTAAAAAACTTTATTTCTCTTTCGAACCCAAAAGACTGCAATCTGATATAGAACTGAGTGAAAATTAATTCTCTTTCAAATAAAAAAGCTGCACTCAGATATGGAACTGACTAAAAACTAATGCTTTTTCAAATTAAACAAAATTGTAATCAGAGATAGAACTTTAGTTTTTCTTTTTCAAACAAAAAAAACTGTAATCAGATATGAAATTGACTAAAAAATTATTTCTCTTTTAATCAAAAACTGTAATCAGAGAAAAATCTGACTGAAAAATAATTCTGCTTCAAAACAAAAAAATGTAGTCTGATATAGGACTGACTAAAAATGAATTCTCCTTCAAACCAAAAAACTCCCTGCAGATATGGAACTGACCTCTATAATAGAAACTTAACCTATACATAACAAACAATATTTTAATCAGAGATCGAACGTACAAAACTTTATTTCTCTTTCATACCCAAAAAAAGCTGCAATCTGATATAGAACAGACTGAAAATTTATTCTCTTTCGAATGAAAAAACTGCAATCAGATATGGAACTGGCTAAAAACTAATTCTCTTTGAAAATAAACAAAATTAAAATCAGAGATAGTACTTAGTTTTTCTCTTTCAAACAAAACAGCTGTAATCAGATATAGAATTGACTAAAAATTAATTTCTTTTTCAACCAAAAAAACTGTAATCAGAGAAAAGTCTGACTGAAAAATAATTCTTCTTCAAAACAAAAAAATGAAGTCAGATAATGAACCGACTAAAAATAAATTTTCTTAAAATCAAAAATCTGTCTTCAGATATGGAACTGACTCTTAATTTGAACTTTACCTTTTTCATACTAAACAAAATTATAATCAGAGACCGAACTTACAAAATTATATTTCTCTTTCAAACCAAAAAAACTGTAATCAGAGATAGAACTTAGGAACAATTATTTCTCTTTCAAACCAAAAAAATTTTGAGATATACAATTAACTAAAATTTAATTCTCATGCGAATCAAAAAAAATGTAATCACATATAGAACTGACTAAAACTGATTTCCCTTTCTAACCAAAAAAATTGTAATCTGATATGGAACTAACCAAAAATGAGTTCTCTTTCTACTAAAAAACAAATGTAATCAGTTAAAAATTTAACTAAAATCTAATTCTCCTTCAAAACAAAAAAAGTGGTAAGATAAAGAACTGAATAAAAATGAATTCTCCTTCAAATCAAAAACTCCCTGCAGATGTGGAACTGACTCTAAATATGAAACCTAACCTTTTCATACTAAACAAAATTGTAATCAGAGATAGAACTTAGTTTTTCTCTTTCAAACAAAACAGCTGTAATCAGATATAGAATTGACTAAAAGTTAATTTCTTTTTCAAAAAAAAACTGTAATCAGAGAAAAATCTGACTAGGAAATAATTCTCCTTCGAAACAAAAAAATCTAGCCAGATAACGAACTGACCAAAAATGAATTTTCCTTCAAGCCAAAAAATTGCCTCCACATATGGAACTGACTCTAAATATGAAATTTAACTTTTTCATACCAAACAAAATTAGAATCAGAGCTCGAACTTACAAAACTTTATTTCTCTTTCAAACCCAAAGAACTGCAATCTGATATAGAACTGACTAAAATTTGTTTCTCTTTCGAATAAAAAATCTGAAAGCAGATATGGAACTGACTAAAAACTAATTCTCTCTCAACCTAAAAAAAATTGTAATCAGAGATAGAACCTAGCGTTTCTCTTTCAAACAAAAAAGGTGTAATTAGATATAGAACTGACTAAAAATGATTTTTTTTCAAATGGAAGAAATTCTAATCAGATAAAGGACTGATTAAATATTAATCCTCTTTTAATCCAAAAAATGTAAGCAGATATAGAATTGACTAAAAATTTTTTCTCTTTCGAACAAACAAAAAAATTGTAATCAGATATAGAATTGACTAAAAAATTATTTCTTTTTCAACCAAAAAACTGTAACCACAAAAAAATCTGAATAAAATTTATTTCTCCTTCAAAACAAAAAATTGTATTCAGATATAGAACTGACTAAAAGTGAATTCTCTTTCAAACCAAAAAACGGCAATCAGATATTGAACTCACTCTAAATATGGAATTAAACTCTTTCATACCAAAAAAATTATAATCAGAGATCTAACTTACAAAAATTCATTTCTCTTTCAAACCCAAAAAACTGCAATCTTATTTAGAACAGACTGAAATTAATTCTCTTTCGAACCAAAAAATTTATCCAGATATAAAATTAACTAAAGACTAATTCCCGTTCAAACCAAAAAACTGCAATCAGATATGGAACTGACTAAAATTTAACTCTGTTCAACCAAAAAAAATTTAATCAGAGATCGAACTTACTAAAATTTATATCTCTTCAAACCCAAAAAATTGAAATCTTTTATAGAACTGACTAAAATTTAATTGACTTTCGAACAAATGAAAATTGTAATCAAATTGTAATCCGAAAATTGTAATCCAGTTGGTTAGAAAAGAAAAAAAAGCAAATAAACAAGAAAGACATTAAACTTGGTCGCAATATGATGTTAAGTTTTTGGAATTAATGTTACCTAATCTTACAAAACAGTGAGTGATCTGAATATAAAAGCTCAGCAATAATTTTACTGGCTGCTCAATGCCATTTTTTTTGTGGCGAACAACGTTGGAAATGAATTAAAGGAAATCTTTTCACATCTCTTAGCCCAAAAAGCATTGCAATGTTTCTTGCGATTTAAAATTTTTATCAGTCAAATATTATTTTTACGGCTTTCACCACATTCAGCGCTGGAAACAAAAATGCATTCGTCCACATTGCGACTTTTTTAATTTTAGCGTCGAAAATATTGCGCTTGTGATTTTTATTTTCTCACCTGAAATGAAACAGTGGGCTGCAGAGAGAACAAAGTGCCTGTCAATGATAGTCCCCCCACAAAAACCGAAAAGTTCTTCCTCGGCTGTTGTATTGTACCAGACCGTTTGGACTTTCACGTAAAACGCTCTATTCGGTGAATCATGTCCGTTCACAATTGCCCGCCTTGTTATCTGGCGTGCTTCAGTCTTCATTTGACAGTTGTCTAACATCGCAAAGAAACACACAAAAATAGCCAGAAAAATCTGTTCCTTTTTCATAGCAATCATGTTTAGAATTGAATCCTCTAATTTTGCGGATTTAACGATAAATTTAATTCAAAATTTGAAAACGGTTCCTGCCAAGTTCGAGGCTCGCTTTTGGGTCCAGCAATTTAATTCGAAGAATTGATCTTGTGGACTTAGGAGTCCTAGCCTATCAAATTTAATGCCATTTTTGCCGGAAAAAATCCGGCTAGTGTGTGAATATACCTGAAACAGAGTGACTTTAAAATCACGATACTTTTTCCATGTCTTGTAAAGCAATAAGTGATCATCGACAAATTGTCAATGACAATTCACAAATCACAATTCTACAGATCATTTTCACCATGAATCTCTAAATAAATTCATTCTTTACATACGTAAGAAACTCTTAGCAATTATAGACAAAAAACGATCAACTAAACCTTATCGAATGATTTTTCCATGAAAATAGTACCATATAATTTGAAATAACAGAATTTATTTTGACTTGATGAAGTCCCGAGTCAAAATCGGACGGTTATCTTGCAAGATCTTGTAAAATAAGCGTCCGGATCTTGCATCTTGCAAGATAAACGTTATTTGCAAGATTCTTGCAAGATCTTGCAAGATAAACGTTATTTGCAAGATTCTTGCAAGATCTAAGAAGGTAATCGTTGGAGTTCGTCTGGGGAGAATAAAAAATCAATTCTATTGTATTTCATCCTCAACCCCCTCCCCTTCCCCCTTCCCCCTTGGTCCATTCCAAGCATAAAGCAACTTTTTGCGATTTCTCCTTATCAGAATTAAAGTATTAATGAACACAGAAATTTTCAATAAACTAAACTGCTCAATTTTTCTAATCAAAAATGACACTAATTCTGCTCTTCATCTGCAGTGTGTGACCTCTGTAATCATCAGCAACCATGTCACAATTGATCAGCTTTTTTTCTGTTTTTTCTCTCGCAAGAAAATGCCGCTGTTGGCCACTGTCACGGTTTTGATTTTCATGCCTTCCAAAGTTAAATTGCTTTCATATTTTGATCTTCAGTTCAATGCAAATTTCATCGAGCTATAGAACAGACTCATTTTTGTGAATTAAATTGCTTTCGTACGATTTAAAAAAAGCAATTTCCAGACATTCAAGAAAATAAATTTTTACAGTCAAAACTGAAAACCTTTGAAAACTGATAAAGCATTCAACAATAAAAGAAAGTCAAATAACGCAAAAATAATTTGCATGGAAAAGTTATCCTTTAGATAATCTCAGTAGAAGCTGTCACAATAAAACAACTGTGCTAGCAATTTTCCTTGACTGATACGATTGTAATAAGATATTTGAGATAGGAAAAATTTCGGGAAAACTATCCGGTAAAGATCCGTGTTCTACTTAATTCTGTCGATTTGCTCGGAAATTGATTTCGTGAATGCCGACGTAAGAAATGTTAAGCACGTTGGGTTTTTAACAAAAGAAATCGTAAGTAATTTTAGTTTTTTCTTCGGTATGATTAGTTTAAGAAAAATGTCGGTATTCCTTTTTTGAATTGTGAAATATAGTCCGTTTTTGTACACAAAAAAATAATTTTTTTAAACCAGTCAAATGCTATGATAGCGTTCAAATCTCAAGTTTTTGAGAACATTTTGCTTTGAGCAAATTGCCGATTGTTTGAAAATTTTTCTTCTGCTTTTGTTGATAAAAAATGGTGAACAATTATGATTATTAGTTTCTTTTTCATTTCAGAAAGTAAGAGAATTGTTGAGCAATGATACTTAGCTGGTTCACTAATTCATGTGTGTTTAGGGAGTATTTAAATGATCAAGAGATATCCAGAACAGGACAATTGTCGAACAGTTCACATAAAAAAAGAAAAAAAAATCTCTGCGAATTATCTAAAAACAATAAGTTGTAACCAAAAATTGGGAAAACTATTAACAATTCGAAGAAAGGGCTATACGTTTGTGTCAAACTCAATATCAACCACTAAAAAGTCACAAACGGACACAATTTTCTAAAAAGAAAATCAGAAAAAGCGGAGAATTCGGAGACGTAAAAACTGTTAGCAGAAAAGAGTGTAAGAACACAATATAACTATGAATTGAAAATAGAAGTAATTATTTTTCAACCTGAATTTACCTGGTCAACAAACAAGTTTTAACATTCTCGTAGTTGACCTAAACAAATGAAACTCATAAAAAAATTACGAGTAGCAAATGTTTGAACAAATTTTCGGAGAGAACATCGGATTATCAAAGTTGTTATAGGCCTATAGCCTTCTCAGAACCTTTCAGATATATATCTTTTTTATTGCAGGAGTAAAAAGATTATCCGGAAAAACTTGCAGAAATGGCATCTAGGATTTTGTTCGTCTATGATGATTTTTTTTTCGTTTTAGCAAACTCTGAACTCATAATCATAATCAGCGATTTTGCCGCTCAATGAATCACAATGACAATACAGTCCTCTAGATCACTGATCGAATAAGATCGCTGGCTAGCTAAATGGGAATCAAAAAATTCTCCTTTTGTGAATCTATTCTTCCCATCCAAATTATTGTTCGTTTGGAAATAAATTGATAAGAAAAAAATAAATGTGTAATAATTTGTCTGAACGTACACCGAAAATGAAAACATACTAGACAGTCTCAAATAGACTGTTTTTCAATTGAACCGTATGTGCATAGAAACTGCACGACAACAGGAATCCAGCTTTTTAAAATCGCAATTGCTCTTATTTTTTATCTTATTTTTTGCACTTTTCAGGTAATTTGTTCTACTGCAAAAATTGTGAATAAACCCCCTTAACTCCACTGCGTTTAATTGGAAAGTGGAAATTTAATGCAGGTCTTTTCTTCAATGTTGAATTTACCGATTCACCATAACCGTAAAATTTTGAAACCACTCATCGTAGTATGCTGCCAGTAAATGACGACGGCATTTTCATTTGGATCATTTGGACTGATGGGTTTGAATTGGATGATCCAGTATGTGCAAGGCTTGTGCAGCCAACAACACTAGTTTCTTGGGTTTGCCAGAAATGATCGATTGAGAATTGATCGGTTGATAGATTTAAAAGAAGAGAAAATCGAAGTGCTATCTTTATCCTTAACACGATGTCTTAAATGGTTATCGGATCGCCATTTTGTCGTTTTTTCCGTGACGCTCTATTTCTTGAATCATGTTTGATAAATAAAAGTGTACTGTTGTTGCACCTGAATAGGTGTTGATTGTTCTATTTTTGTGCCGAATTTAGCCCAAACACTTTTTCTAACACGGACGTTCAGTTTCCCGTGACCAAGAATGATAACTGTCGTAGGTGAGCATTTTCACCACAATTGTTCCTAATACTGATATTAGCATAGCAGACTCTACTTCTGCTTCGATATCTTTCTTGCGTGTAGTCTTCAATTCGAACTATAATTTGAGGGTTTATTGTTCTCTTCACGTGATGAGGTCTGACAAAATTTCGTATGGGCGTGAAACCTGATATGCTGCCAGTTGCTTCGCAATGTTAGCAAACCACAATCAACTGAGCTTTGAATTTCATGGTTTTTATGACATTATCACTCCAAACACAACCCGCCTAACAAATTTCATGGAGTTATTTAAATTATGGTTTCTTCAAATGTTTTGAAATTTTAAAATCAGTCAAATCATCTTTACAATGTTCGGCGTTTATAATGACAAAAAAGATTATTCGGTTATTTTCCAAAACATGCTTCGAACGGCAAAGTTTGGTAGTTTTTTTTTGTTTTCACTGCAAGTTTTATTATCAGGCTGTAATTATTGAAACTCGATCGTTAAAGAAAAATTTGTACGGCAACACGATGTCTTCATTATTCGTGAATATGCTTACCCATGCGGATACTACTTAATCAAATTTGTCACATTTAGAGTTATATAGACAACTGATTATTTTACCTAGGAGTTTATAAATTTCAAATCTATATATTTAAAAGAGTTTGTTGGTTCGCTTTGTACTATGTTGTGGCGTATTGTATTTTCGGCTATAAGTTATTGATGAATTTCGCCAAATGTTATGGAGTCGCGGTGGATACAGGTGCAGTTTGTCTCATTTTGGTCGTTTCCATCATCATATCCTCATGTTGCTCATGTGTACCAGACTAAGGTGCCCGATCTGATCAGAATTTGTTCAGACTTCGGGCTCTGATCAGTCCAAAAGAACCTCTGATCAGACTTGCAAGCGGCCTGTTATTGAACAATTTTTGTCTAACATAAACTTTTGATGTGATTTACAGGCAACCAATAATTTTAAGCGCAAGTTTGGAGCGAACAAGCAAGATCTCTTGTGCCAATTTCGAGCGACACTGTAGAACACAGGGAATTGTCATAATCAGATTTTGCGAGTAAGTTGGATAATTTAGGTCAACTTCGACAAGTTAATTAGGTGTCTGGAATGAGCGTTTTTTCTTAAAGGGTTATTGTTTTGAAGACGCCAGAGAGGGGAGTTGAGTGATATATCTTGAACAAACAAAATTATGATCAAAAACATATTGACCTGTCAAAAGATTTCGTTTACTTCGCAAACTTGTATTTGTGAATCAGGCCAAAGTTGAAATGAGTGATTTAAATTTAGAAGAAAACTAGAGAGCAAACATTTGAAGTGAAGTAGATACTTTGAACAGAATTGGAGTTTCAATTTAAAGTAAATCAAAATGCGATTTTAACTTTGCAAAATAATGGGCACCCAAAACCTGCTACACCTCAACTCTTTAAATTGTTTTCATCAATGGACTCTGAAAATTTGTGGGGATGTTCCTCTAATGATTGTCCATATATAATAGAGATGCGCAGCCGAATACACCTTTTCAATAGGAGTTAGTTAAGTTGAGTTTTGATGATTTAGAGTAAATAAAAAGGCAATATATCAGTTCCTCAAAATACCACCATGCAGATGTTCCCCTCCCCCCATGGAGGTTATATTCACCGGAAGTTTACCAAATTTTAATGTCAGGTACACCCGATGGTCCTTTCAGGCTGTTATAGCTTTTGGGCCGATTCGACCACCCAATCCCGAGCTATTAACATCGGAAGTAGGTTGATTTGAAGGTTTTCGATTTTTTGTTTGGAAAAATGACTGTTTGAGTATGATATAAGGCTAATTAAGTTTTGCAATGGGTTTTAAGTCTAGAGTAATGTATGAGATGATCATGGAAAAGTGTTAGGATAACTTTTTGGGTATTTTGCGGTAAATAGTTTGTTTTGTGCCTGAAGATAATTAGCACTTAAGTTGAAAACGTAATTTCTCTAAAAAACTGAAGTCAGATTGACCTGAAAACAGGGAGATAGAGGAATCCGATTTTGACGTCGGATTTGACCCTACATCAATCCCCAGGGAACTACCGCACGCCGGTGCTGCCGGATGACCCGAAAGTCAAAAACCAAAAAATACGAACTGTTGTGAATACAAATAAATGTAAGCGAGAATTTTATGCAGCGACAAAAGTAAGTGAGTATATTTAAATTGTATGCGTAACAAAACAGGTAACCATAGCACAGTTAGTATAGCACTGTACTCTCAATCTAAGGACCGGTGGTTCGAGCCCCCACCATGTCGAACCTTACGAAGCAAAATCCGTATTCTAATACATGTGCCTTGAGCAACGAACCGTTTGAGAGCGGTTTTAAGCTAAACTAGTCCGATTTAGACTAAGATGACTTAGATATAAAATTATTAGACTAACAACACGCATTGAATGGTTTAACTTTAAGGCCAAAGCAAGGCCAAATTACGTCACACATGAGCTGAATTGACCTTTATTGGCTCACAAAAGGCTAACAGGTCTTGTCTAGCCTTTTTGCCGCCAGTGTTACTTTAGATGTCCTATGTGTACGTTCGAGGAGGAGTGTTATATGTGATTGAATAAGATCTTATCGTTGAAAAAACGTATTGTTATCTTGAATAAAAATTGTTCTTTTACCGTTTTTCTGTAGTTTGAGTCTTAGACGTTATCTAGCTCGAATATTTTGGTCCACCGAGTGAAAGTAATCGGGTTAAGGATTACATCGTCCGCTTTACGTCAACTTCTGGCGCACAGAGGCTGGGTCAGTGACTACTATTGGAACTTTTGGCGCACAGAGGCTGGGTCAGTGATTCCTATTGGAACTTTTGGCGCACAGAGGCTGGGTCAGTGATTCCTATCGGAACTTTTGGCGCACAGAGGCTGGGTCAGTGACTACTATTGGTACTTTTGGCGCACAGAGGCTGGGTCAGTGACTACCATTGGAACTTTTGGCGCACAGAGGCTGGGTCAGTGACTACTTTTGGAACTTTTGGCGCACAGAGGCTCGGTCAGTGACTACTATTGGAATTTTGGCGCACAGAGGCTGGGTCAGTGACTACTATTGGAACTTCTGGTGCACAGAGGCTGGGTCAGTGACTACTATTGGTACTTCTGGCGCACAGAGGCTGCGTCAGTGACTACCACTGGAACTTCTGGCACACAGAGGCTGGGTCGGTGACTACTATTGGCACTTCTGGCGCAGACAGGCTGGGTCAGTGACTACTATTGGAACTTCTGGTGCACAGCGGCTGGGTCAGTGATTACTATTGGAACTTCTGGCACACAGAGGCTGGGTCAGTGACTACTATTGGTACTTCTGGTGCACAGAGCCCGGTTGAGTGACTGCTATTGGTCTTGTGGCGAACAGAGGCTGGGTCAGTGACAGTTTTTGGTCTTCTGGCACACAGAGGATTGGTCATTCGTTTAGACAGTGTCATCTGGGGCAGGAAAGTGTGGAAAAACTGTAAGACAAAACTTTAGTCTTCAAAGTAAACTCTATCTCTATTTGGTGCTTCTTATATTCACACTGGCGGCAGACCTCAACTTAGACACAAGTAACTGAAAAAAGTTTTGAGTGCTCAATTAGCCGAATAACTTGGGTGCTCAATTAACCGAATAACTTGGGTGCTCAATTAGCCGAATAACTTTGGGTGCTCAATTAGCCGAATAACTTGAGTGCTCAATTAGCCGAATAACTTGGGTGCTCAATTAGCCGAATAACTTGGGTGCTCAATTAGCCGAATAACTTTGGGTGCTCAATTAGCCGAATAACTTGGGTGCTCAATTAGCCGAATAACTTTGGGTGCTCAATTAGCCAAAAATAGCCGAATAACTTTGTGTGCTCAATTAGCCGAATAACTTGGGTGCTCAATTAGCCGAATAACTTTGGGTGCTCAATTAGCCGAATAACTTTGGGTGCTCAATTAGCCGAATAACTTGGGTGCTCAATTAGCCGAATAACTTTGGGTGCTCAATTAGCCAAAAATAGCCGAATAACTTTGGGTGCTCAATTAGCCGAATAACTTGGGTGCTCAATTAGCCGAATAACTTTGGGTGCTCAATTAGCCGAATAATTTGGGTGATCAATTAGCCGAATAACTTTGGGTGCTCAATTAGCCGAATAACTTGGGTGTTCATTTAGCCGAAAATTTTCCTAGTGTTCAATTAGCCGAGAAAATTCCTAGTGTTCAATTAGCCGAAAATTTTTCGAGTGTTCAATTAGCCGAAAAATTTCCTAGTGTTCATTTAGCCGAAAAATTTCCTAGTGTTCAATTAGCCGAAAATTTTTCGAGTGTTCAATTAGCCGAAAAATTTCCTAGTGTTCATTTAGCCGAAAAATTTCTAGTGTTCAATTAGCCGAAAAATTTCCTAGTGTTCAATTAGCCGAAAAATTCCCTAGTGTTCAATTAGCCGAAAAGTTTCCTAGTGTTCAATTAGCCGAAATTTTTCCCAGTGTTCAATTAGCCGAAAATTTTTCGAATGTTCATTTAGGCGAAAATTTCCTGGTGTTCAATTAGCCGAAAAATTTCCTTGTGTTCAATTAGCCGAAAATTTTTTGGGTGTTCATTTAGCCGAAACATTTCCTAGAGTTCAATTAGCCGAAAAGTTTTCGAGTGTTCAATTAGCGTAAAAATCTTTGTGTGTCCATAAGGCCGAAAATTTCCTAGTGATTACTTAACCGAAAACAAAGTGATCATCAATAACTTTGTATGACGGCGAAAATAAAAGCAAATGCTGTTTATTATTGGTGCTAGCTCCCTTAGTCGAACAATAAGCAAATTGCGTGAACTCAGTATTCTCGTCACGTAAAATCCTCCATAGCTGAGCCTGGATTGAGCTTCAAAGCTTTCAAGCAAAGGAAAACTGTGCAGTATAAATTAAGCGTTCAGTACCCACACGCAGACAAAGTTATCATTTGGCACGACGCCATAAATAATAGTTTAACGCCTCATCACAACAACAATCATAACCCATTATCCGCAAAAGAGTTAATTGAGGAGCTTAATCTTGTTAAGAACAAAATAAGTGCAGTAGTCTACTGCCCCCGGCAAGGAGCTCCTGACATCTTTGCAGCACTTAAACAGACAGATTTTGTTGTAGTCCACGTTTTAAAAGATTTGCTTTCAAAACGCAAAGCAAAGGACCCGGCTGTTGTTAACGACTACACCCAATTGCATCCACCTTTCTCTTGTGAGATCAAGTCCCTAGCAATTGTAAGGTTCTATAGCTTCGACCTTAATTGTCTTATTAAGAAAACGCGTCCGAAGAGACTGAACCAGTGACGTCGAAAAGCTCGCGCTAACAGGGCTGCTGCTCTCTTGGAGGATTCCGCTCTCGAGCCGTGGCTAGCTTAAGTGCAAGGCTATAGCTTGGCAGTGGTTTCCTCCTGGCTAGTGACGGTGCTGTTAAATTGAGCTCGTCGGCCTTCCCCGTTAATCTTAAAACTTTATCTCACGAACGAAACACATCGATTACGTCCCTGATTGCTTAGATAAACCATTAACCCTTTAATTGTATTCCCATAACTTAATTTTGTAATCTAAAATTGTTGAGTGCATAAAAATTCATTCTAATTGAAGTTCAATTTTTACAACTGTTCTAAGGATGGAAGCCCAAGTAACAAAATTGATTGAAGCAAGATCTAAGGCCGAACTAAACGTAAACGAAGTTTACAGAGGCATAGATGAAGCCATTGAAGGCGCTGCACAAAAAACACGAGTCGAAACCATGGTAGGCAAGGCCAAAGACCTTTTGTCTACAGCAATGTCCAAAAATGACCAGTTAATAAAGTTAGCCGCCCGACACCCTAACAAAGCACAAATCACCGAGGACCTGGAACTCTGGTTGAAGGAGGCAAGCGAAACACATGATAAGTATGTGATAAGGGCGCGCCAATACATCGAGTCACTCACAGAACCTCAAATTACCAGCAAAACTCAGAGGAAAACGTCGAGTAGAGGTACAAAGACGAATTCGATTGCATCAAGTCAAAAACGCCTAATTGCAAAACTCAAGCGAGAAGAGATAGAAAGATAAAACGAAAATAATTTAAAACTGGCTTAACAAAAGCATCAACTAGAGCTGAACACAATCAGCGAAGAAAACAGAAAAAGGCTTTTTGAAGCCAAAGTGAACTAGCACGAGGCGATGGAGTCATCGGATGAAAGCCTAGGTAGCGAGTTTGACGATCAACTGACGTCAAACCGTATCGATACTGTTGAACGTGTAACTGATTGGGTAAATAATGCCAACCCCAATAACACAATGCCTGCCGCGATCGAAACAATGCCTTCAGAAGTACCACGAAACTCAGGAGCTGCTAATCCAGGAGTTGCTGCTCCGCAGATGGAGATCAATCCACTACTTGGTAGATCACGAGATCATGTACCAGTTGAAAATTTGTAACGTATTGACGCGCAGATAGGTCCATCCCTAACAGACATTACTCAAGTCCCGCAAGCCTCATTAGGAGGTTTCCACGATCAATCACTATTTGCTAACACTAATAGCAGCTTCACCCGAACACCCAGAGGGGTATCGTACTTCCTTTCTTTGGGAAATAATGATGCGCAGCTACCTGATGAAAATCTGCAAACAGATAGTCAGAACATTCAAGTGGCTGTTAACTTATCGGACAATGTCGTTAGACCTGATCATATTTTTCCCAGGGTGAAGCGTTGAATCTGACGTCAAATGATGCCAATCACAATAACTCTGAACAACAGCAGACCCAAGCAGCGAACGTAAACAACAGTATGATGCTAAGTACACACACAAACCTTCCAATGTTTTTGTGAATCAGAGCACAAACAATCAAAACGTCGTTGCTAATACAAACAACACGAATGTTGTCTTAAGCCAACTGTTCACTCAGAATCAAAATGCAAACGTTCAGAGTAGACATAACCCACTTCCGAACCATCGTCAAAATTATTATCCAATGGCAAGCCACCTCTTACCGAATTTAACTCTTTGGCATATGCCAACTTTAGATACTGTAGCCCAGTCAGTTTCCCAAGTGAACGCACAAATGGCAAACTCAAGTATGAGCCAACCTGTGGTATCGTTTTCGAGTGGTGGTACAACTTTTTATCATCAAAACCCCTTCTCAACAGCTACCGTGGTAAATCAGCCAAATAAACCAGTGTCAGCACCTTTGCATCAACCTGCAGCTCCAACGCCTCTTTATCAACAACCCACGATGCCCATATACCCGTCAAGCGCTTTCACGCCTCTCCCCGCAGCACAAATATCTCAAACAAGTCAGTCATTCAATGTGAAAGACTTCGCCGACGCTATAACTTCTAGTCATCTCAATCCCTTGCCTAAATGGAACCCTAATTACAATGGAGACCCACTTTTGTGGCACGAATGGATAGGACAATTCAGAAGTGCAATAGATTCCCAGAATCTCTCAGATGCTGCCAAGTTGACCTATCTGAAAGGACTTTTAACTGGAAAAGCGAAGAAATCCATAGAACAGTTCGCGTATTCAGGAGCTCTATACAATGACGCAATGAAAGTGTTGGAAAGAAATTTTGGCCGACCACACGCCATTGTTGGTGCTCATCTGGATAAGCTGAACAACTACCCCCCACTAAAGATGCATAACTCCGAAAACATTATTGCCTATGCGTCCGTAATTTCTAGTCTGGTTGGCGTGTTTCGTTCATTATCGTATGAGGCCGATCTTCAAAGTTCGTCTTTAGTAAATCAAGCCGTGGATAAGCTACCGCCAAATCCTAAAGAATCTTGGTGCTCACACATTGTGAGGAACCAATGGGACCGTCCAACGTTGCTGGATTTCAATGATTGGCTGCAAACGAAATCTGACACTCATGACCGCATGAAAACAGCCAAGTTTAAAACGAAACCTGAAGAGCCGTCTTTTCCGACGAAAACAAAAACTACATCAAAGGTTTTTGCATCTAGTTCAAAAATAACTGACGCGAAAACGAAAACCCAAACTCCAAGACCCATTAAGGATGAACCTTGCCCTCATTGTAAGGCTAACCATCCTTTGTGGCGATGTCCAAAATTTACAAGTGAGAACCAAACACAAAGAACAAGAATTGTCGCTGAGAATAGGCTCTGCTTCTCATGCTTGAAAGGGTCACATCAGTTTAGAAATTGCCGCAACCCCAGAAAATGTAAACATTCTGGTTGCACTAGTTCACACAATTCATTGCTACACGAAGCTGATGGTATCTTCCCTAAAAACAATCTTAAGAAAGGAAGTAAAGCTAACAATGCTCCAACTACACAGCCGTCCTCATCAGTAACAATTGGTGGTAAGAATGAACTACCGATTCAGAGTAGCTCGTCCTCTTTTCCCTTAGTATCGGACGTAAAAGGTCTTCTGCAAGTGAAACAGGTTGAATTAATTAGCCCCACTGATGAGAAAACAAAAGTTTTTGCGCTATGTGATCCCGCATGTAGTCATTCATGGATTTCAAGTGCTGCAGCTGAACGTCTTAAGCTTAAGGGTAAAAGTCTCAAATTAACGGTTTGCGGGATAAAAACTCAGCAAACAATTGATACACTTGTGACAGATGTCACCGTAAAACCTATTGCAGAAAACAATTGTGAAAGTTTCCAGGTTAGTCCATATATTAGGGAGAACTTAAACATTGGTTCTGATATAGTGGACGTCCCCCATTTGCAAGAAACTTACCCGTACTTGAGTGTTCTGGATCCCGTTCGGTATAGCTCTTCGAATATCGAAATGATTCTAGGCCAGGACGTGTACCACGCCATCCGCCCGATTGAGTATTTTGAAAGCGAATCAAAATGCGCCCCCGTTGCCGTCCATCTACCAATAGGACGGGTGTTGAGTGGTCCACTGCCTTCAAGCTCTAGTTTCGTTTCGTCCTGCTTCAAAGCTATTGTTGAGCCAGAACAAGATTTAGTAGAACAGTTAAGAACCTGGTACGAATTGGAGTCTTACGGTGCAATGAAAGAAGTTGATCCAAGGTCATCAGCAGACCGCAGAGCAGTCGAAATCTTAAAGAAAACCACGACGCACGACGGTCAAAGATATCAAGTTGGAATGCTTTGGGCTAATGATGACCTCGACTTACCAAACAGCTATTACTCAGTGCAGCTAAAGACCCTCGAGAAAAAGCTTTCTAAGGACGAAGAATTTCGGTCTAAATATTCAAAGAATATAAATGATGATGTCGAGAAAGGCTACGTTTTTCGAGTAGAAAACCCAAAAGATCCCAGTCAGCGATCCAGACGTGAGTGGTACTTACCACACCACCCTGTAATAAATCCAAATAAACCTGGAAAAAATAGAAGGGTATTAAATGGTGCAGCAAAATTCCACGGAACTTCTTTAAATAGATCGTTACTGACAGGCCCTGACCTACTTCAGCGTCTCATTCATGCTCTCAGCCGTTTTAAGCAGCATAAGTATGCCTTCTCCGCCGATATTGAGGGTATGTTCCTTCAAGTGGGCGTCCCACTCGCCGACCAGCCCTGCCTCAGATTTTTGTGGCGGGAGGACCCATCATCAGAAGTGATGGTATACCAATACAGCCGACATATATTCGGTGCGAAGGATTCGCCAACTTGCGCGAACTTTGCGCTTCAGAAAACAGCAAAAGACAACATTCGTAAGTTCCCCGATGCTGCGCAAGCTGTATTAGATAAATTCTATATGGACGACTATTTGGATTCTCTAGAAACACCACACGAAGCACTAAGTAGGTCCAAGATATTAGTTGAGTTATTGAAGTTAGGAGGGTTTAAGCTAACAAAATTTATAAGTAACACGCCGCACTTACTGGATGAAATCGAAAACAATGATCATTTATGCCAACCTAAAGTGATCTTAGTTTCTGATGAAGAAGCTTCTTCACATGTTCTGGGTCTAAAATTGGACCATCGAAAGGATACCTTAGTCGTTAGTCGAGGCACGAAGTGCGACGAAAGCAACAAAGTCACGCAACGCTTAGTCCTCAGCTTAGTAGCAAAAGTCTTCGACCCCATTGGGTTGGTCGCGCCATTCACGGTTACTGCTCGACTATTGTTGAAGGACATTTGGAGACTGAGTGGCCAAAACTGGGACAACACCCTGCCCATTGAAATGATGAATAGGTTCAAAGTCTGGAGTTCAGATCTGCCTAAATTATGCAATTTAATTACCTCTAGAAGTTTCTTCTCCGGGGCTTTTGATCAGTTGGAGCTCCACGTTTTCGGAGACAGCTCTCAGGATGTTTTTAGCTCAGTTGCCTTCCTCAGGGACAGAGTAAAATCAGGAAGTATTGGACGCACTGAAATTGCGTTTGTTCTAGGGAAAGCGAGGGTTGCCCCCATGAAGTGCTTAACAGTTCCTAAACTAGAGTTACAGGCCGCCCTCTTGGCGACACGATTGAAAGTTGACATAGTTAAAGCCCTAAGAATTCCTTTGAGCAGAGTTTTTATGTGGACTGATAGTACCACTGTCCTGCAGTGGCTGCGTTCACTTGACAAGCAACCTATTTTTGTTGCTAACAGAGTTTCTGAAATTCTAGAGTCAACAACTGTTGATCAATGGTTCCATGTGCCAACTGCAGACAACCCAGCAGATGCTGGAACTAGAAGCATGTCAGCTGAAAACTTAAGAACAAGCAGTTGGTTAACAGGGCCAAGCTTTTTGTTTACTTCTCACTTCCCTTTTCAACCCAGCACAAGCATCAGAGATAGCCTTCAAACAAAACCATCCTTGCACAATTCACAAAAGGATGTAACTGAGCCACAAATGGCGTTTGCCGGCAATACAATGCAACCTGAGAAAATATTTGACTTTGATAGGTACAGTTCTTTCAACAAACTAGTTCGAATTACAGCCTATCTCCTCCGTATACTCCCCAAACATGCTTCATATCGTACACCAGACCGCAATATTTGCAATCCTGATGAACTTCGGGTAGCTGAGGCTAAGCTTCAGTTTCTCATGCAGTTGGAATCATTCCCAGTTGAAAAAAAAGTTCTCTTTGATGGTAAACAAATTAACAAGAAGAGTCGCATCGCACCATTCTCGCCCTTCATTGGCCCAAATGCCTTGATTAGATCAACCGGCCGATTGAAACGTTTGGTCGAGGCGGACTATGACCTCAAACACCTCATTATTTTAGATAGCCGTCATCCTGCAGTAAAACTCTTTCTTTTGAAGGCACACCTAGAAAACCACCACGAAGGTGTTGAATTCTTACGAGCTTTCATCCAGCGCCGTTTTGCTATCATCAGGCTTCGTCCCGCTTTGAGGTCAATCAAGCACAATTGTATCTTGTGTCGTAAGCGTAGTGCAGACACAGTGAAGCCAATGATGGCGGATCTACCAGTCGAGCATCTGTCCTATGGTAACCCACCTTTCTCCAACCCAGGGATAGACTACTTCGGACCGTTCTATGTCGCCGTCAAGCGTTCAACTGAGAAGCGCTGGGGGTTCCTTTTCACGTGCCTTACAACTCGAGCGCTCCACATTGAAGTCGTAAATTCTATGGATACCAGCTCTTGTGTTATGGGCATAAAAAGATTCATCCCACGAAGAGGGACACCGCAAGTTCTATGGTCAGACAATGGAACAAACTTTACTGGTGCGGAGAAAGAGTTGTCAGCTTGCTTTAAAGCTTTGAACCAACGTGCGATTGCAAGCAAAATGTCACAGAAAGGTAGTAAGTGGCACTTTAACCCTCCATCTTCCCCCCATCTTGGTGGTTCGTGGGAACGCATGGTACGGAGTGTCAAACGGACATTCTACGCTGTACTCGGTAACCGCCGATTGACTGACGAGGTGCTCCAAACAACATTCTGTCTAGTTGAAATGAAGCTCAACAACCGGCCGCTCACTTCTGTAAGCAATGATCCATCAGAAATGGACGCAATTACTCCAAATCATTTTCTTCTCGGTTTCCGTCCTAGTATGCTCCCTTCATTAGTTGAAAGTGACGATTTTGATCACAGAAAGCGTTACGTCCGGGCGCAATCGTATGCCGACTCAATTTGGAAACGATGGTTAGATGAGTACGTACCGGCTTTGAATCGTCGCAGTAAATGGTCAAAATCCGCTTCAGATGAGCTAAAAACAGGAGATCTGGTATGGCTCGCCGAACACTCATCTCCGCGAGGCCATTTTCCTCTAGGACGTATCGAAAAACTTCGCTTTGGTGACGACGGCTTTGCCCGTTCATCCGAAATCAGAACTAAGTCCGGTAACTATGGCAGACCCGTTGTAAAATTGATTCCAGTTTTTGGTACACCACTTTCGGGGCCGGAGGATGTTGTGAATACAAATAAATGTAAGCGAGAATTGTATACAGCGACAAAAGTAAGTGAGTATATTTAAATTGTATGCGTAACAAAACAAGTAACCATAGCACAGTTAGTATAGCACTGTACTCTCAATCTAAGGACCGGTGGTTGGAGCCCCCACCATGTCGAACCTTACGAAGCAAAATCCGTATTCTAATACATGTGCCTTGAGCAACGAACCGTTTGAGAGCGGTTTTAAGCTAAACTAGCCCGATTTAGACTATGATGACTTAGATATAAAATTATTAGACTAACAACACGCATTAAATGGTGTAACTTTAAGGCCAAAGCAAGGCCAAATTACGTCACACATGAGCTGAATTGACCTTTATTGGCTCACAAAAGGCTAACAGGTCTTGTCTAGCCTTTTTGCCGCCAGTGTTACTTTAGATGTCCTATGTGTACGTTCGAGGAGGAGTGTTATGTGTGATCGAATAAGATCTTATCGTTGAAAATACGTATTGTTATCTTGAATAAAGATTGTTCTTTTACCGTTTTTCTGTATTTCGAGTCTTAGACGTTATCTAGCTCGAATACGAACTTCCCCCCCAAATGAGTTTGATATAGTAACAATACAATAACCTGAGGCAATTAGTGAGAAAAAATTCTCTCCCAGGTCAATTTTGACGAACTCGGATTTTCGGGTTTCAGCACACACGACTCGTTAAAAATCTTCAACCTGCAAAAGAGTCGCATCGGCTGATCAGTTGGTCAAGAAACTTGGCTGACAGGTTGGTGGCACCCTATCTTTACTAGAAACTTTTATTCGAAGACGTTTTGACTACTTTTTCTCGATCTATTAAGTTTGGATTTTTGGAGTCATCTGGGAGGTAGATGAAAAGTCTGCGCGTCATTGCTCGTGTTTTTGTGGAAGTTAGGCCATGAAATTTTGTGGGTAGGTGCAACTATGAAAGAATTTTCCGTGGCAATAGTTATATCTTTATCAATTTTATTTTGACCCTTCATCTTGGACGATTGAACCCTAACGGACCCTAGAGGTTAAATTGAGGGATTTTAGGAAAATTAGACTTTTCGGGAGTTTTTAATTGGGGGAATGCATGAAATGTTGAGAAAACTCAGAATAACATTTGCTCTTAGCTCTAGGGTTGAGTTTAGTTATTTTTTCATCACATGAGTTTTGACAGGGATTGATGACAGCTAATTAATTGGACAACGGAATAAGAACTTTTCAGAGCCACGTTTAATGTTTACTAAGCACACACTGATCGGCATGTCAAGAGCATATATGAGATAAAGCAGGGTGGGTTTGTTTACACAAGAATCCAGAGGTCGTATACTTAAGATATGGAGAAAGTTGAGCAATGGTTGGCAGCGGTTGAGTGACAGAGCATAATTTGATATTGATTTGATTGCATAGCAAACAAAGCCTTCTACAGAATGTGACAGGTTTCAAGTGTAAGTTGCAATGTTTACATAAGAGATCAAGGTTTGTTTGCTTAAGATAAGAGCGTATTTGTTGATTGTAAATTGAAGAGACACAGATAAATTGCGGCAGACTTCGGAGAGTTTTCGGAGAGTTCAGAAGTTTGGAAACAAGTGAAATTTTTGCACATACGAGAGAAAGCATTTGGTTTAGCGGGACTAAATTTTAAAAGAGAGTGCAAAAGCACAAAGGAGATTGAAATTTGGGCTGAACTCTAGAAGTTTGTAATTGCAAGACAAGTTGGGATACTATGAGCGTTTTCAATTTAGTTCCTTTGGGAAGTGAAGCGTGGATATTGTTTTGTTATTGTTTTTTTTACTATTATAAATTGTCTTGAGTTTGTCCTTTCCATTGATGTGCAAGTAATGTTCTTACATTTGTTATCCATGTAACTGGAGTTGATATTACGAGCCCCATTGTGAATTAACTTATTTCAAGGCAGTCTAATTTGCCACAGCATACAAGAGTGGAAGAGGGGAAGTTGCAGAGTAACAAAGTAACGCTGGCTTTCCCAATTCAAAACCTTAGGTTTATTTTATTTGATCGATCTTCTGGGCGACAGAGTCCCCTCACTGTTGAGCCTAGTTAGAATTTCCGAAGACGACAGACACGGAATTTCAGAACATAAGTGCAGGTTGAAAAAGAAGAGAAACCCAGGTGCCAGAAGGAAGTGACCTCTGATCAGACCCAAGTCCAACGCACACTGCGTGTTTGCAGACCAAAAGTACAGGGTTTGGGATTTGGTTCCAGCGCACAAAAGTATGATCAGAGGTCACTTCGGTCTGGGGATGGCACTTCAACCTGGGAACACGTTTGCAGGTTATAGGACTTGATTTTTTTTAAGAATTGTACGGCACAGTGCACAATGCACTAGTTGTAATGAGGTTAAAAAAACAGTTCTTCAGTCTACAGTTGCTCCTTTTTTTCACTTTATTCAGCAATAATTTAGATAATTTTTTTTGCATTTTTTCCTATTTTATATAAGAATTTCATCTTCCTAAAGAGTTCATTTCAGTTTGTCTGTTGAGAAAGTTGAGCTGGCTACAAATTTTACCGGATGTCAACCTAACGTCAACGTGTTGTTACGGTTTCCTTCCAACATTTCCGTTTGAATTTTCCCATTTTTTTTCAATACGTTCTTCTTTAAATTTGTCGACAAACCTGTGGACAAATTTTTGGTAAAGAGGCTCCGGACTATGTTACGGATTGAACAACCTGAATTTTAATAAATAAATAAGTGAAAAACAAGAAAAGTGGTGTTCAAATAATTAATGGACGACAGGTTGTAGAAACACTGCCTTCTATTTGATTGACAACACGTTTGGTCAGTTTGGATCCATTCAAATTGAACTAAATATTTTTGTTTCAATTTTAAATAAATCGTTTTTTATGATAAAATTTGTGCTCACAGATGATAATCTCATCAATGTTCTTTTACAATTTTATTTTCATTCAAATCTTTATTGATTTTTATGCGCTCCACAGGTAAATTAACTATTAATTACTATTAATATCCTGGCTATTTGTGAGGAGCACATTTTTTTTTACCTATTGAAACAGAGAGAATAGCTAAACAATTTCAAATCATAATTTAGGTTAAGCAGAAAACATAAATCGGACAAAATTGGCCCTAGTCTCAAACCGCCAATTTAACACTCTATCAAGCAGTAGGAACTTAATGTTTTTGGGTTAAGCAACGAAAAATTAACGAGGGTGGAAAAAAATTGATGGCAAAGACTTGAATGTTCAATGGAGCACTCGAAAGGAAAACATCTATAACTAGAAAGCAAAATAATTGTAGGGTTGACAAAATTTGCGAAAACTAACAAAGATACAAAAAGTTTGGACTATAACACGAAAATTGCAAATATGCCAGAAGCAAGTATGTATTAAAATCATTACACATCGTCTCTCAGTAACACAATAGAGAAGACAGTACTTTATGAAAAAGCACGAGGTATATAAATCAGCGACTTTAAAAAAAAAGAAAGCAAAGTGAAAATGAATTTTAAAAATTGTTTTTCAAAATGTTCAATTACGTAACTTTATGGTTCGTCCGAGACGTCTTTAGAAACTTTGTACCTTCCCGGGTCGAGGTTTGGCGGTGAATTTTCGTAAGAAATGCGGTGAAATGCGGTGAAAAAAAAAATTTTCACCGCGTATTTCTTACATCTTTTTGGGGTGAATGCAGTGAATTGCGGTGAATTATTCATTTTCACCGCGTTCTCAGTTTTCTTACAAAAAAGAATCGTCCCCACGCTGGTTTGAAGCTCTGACCTCCTGCATGCCTTCATCTGCTTAGTCCACAGCGCCAAATGTCACTTACATCTTTGAAATATCTTGTGAATTTAAATCAGATTGAGTAAACTTTGGGAATCATATGCGGTGAATTTTTGTAAGAAATGTGGTGAAAAGCGGTGAATTTTTTTTTTCACCGCATTCACCGCTTTCACCGCATTTCTCACATTAATTTGTTACAAAAGTACAAAAGTCGATGCGGTGAATTTTTGTAAGAAATGCGGTGAGTTTTGCGGTGAATTTTTGTAAGAAATGCGGTGAAACGCGGTGAAATATTTATTTTCACCGCTTTCACCGCAATCACCGCATTTCTTACAAAAGTTCACCGCATTCACCGCATTTCTTACAAAAATTTACCTAAAAACTTCGACCCGGGTTGAAAGAGTTCTCCGTCGCACGTTCAATTAAAATCATTAGAGAATCTTCTAATATTCTACCCGATTTTACCTCAACCCTCTGTCATTACACCATCACACATGTTAAAGCGAACGGGAAATAGGGGGATATTTTTGATCGTGAGAAACTAATTATCGAGAAAGCGTTACTGTTTTATTACGAACGTTAGTTCAAAAAAACTATGTACCCGGGTCGATGTTTTCGTGTGAATTATTGTAAGAAATGCGGCGAATGCGATGAATTTTTGGAAAAAAATGCCGTGATTGCGGTGAGGAAACAAGTTATCACATTTTCCCGCATTTCCTATCAAAACTCAACACGAAATTCACTGCATTTCTTAAAAAAATTACCGGTTCAAACCAGTGTACACAAGTTCCTTTTATTCCGTTGAATGCGGTGAAAATAAAAAATTCACCGCGATTTAACGCATCCACCGCAAACAGATTCAAGAAATACGCGGTGAACATTACTTTTTTTTCACCGAAATTAACCAAATTTTTTACGAAAGTTAATCGCCAAACCTTAATCAGAACGTCAGCGACAGAAATATAATAGAATATATTCAAACAGAACAAATCATTTTCCACTTTAACTTCATCCTTTTTCCAGGAAAAATTTCGTGACTGCGTATATCAGGACAAATTTATCTGGAATCATGAACTTGCAATAGTTAGCAGAAAACATTATGCTTTAGCCATCTTGTGTCAAAAATTGTGTGACCTGATACAAGAACAATATAAAAATGCAATATTACTTTGCGTTGGAAGAATTTCATCACAAATAAAATTGGACTGAGACCTCAAATTGTGATGAGTGTTTTCAAAAGTGGCAGAATTTTTAGCCGCGGATTATTTAGGTGAGGAGGAATTTTATTGATCCTCTCAAATCGGATTTCTATTCCGATTTGAAAGGATCAATGAAAACCCTGGAAAGATAGAAAAGGTATCATTTGAAACGTCGATTTCAACTACTCAATATTTTTCCAGCCTCTTAACTTTTTTAAAAAAAATTGCCAATGTTTTCCCCTTCTCATACTGTTGTTAAGTAAATTCGTTCCCAATTTTCTGTTTGATTCTAGATTGGGAGATGGAATTGAGGATGATAGAAGTTGATTGCTTCACTTTCGTATTTTATTTCTGGCCAAAACTTTTCAAAACAGACTTTATTTTGGTGAATACAACAATTTTTACGAGCAACCAATTTTTACAATACGCAACTAAAACTGTCGAGCTCTCAATTGAGCACAGCTATAGCGTAGTGAACTTTTTGAACAAATCGAAGAAATTGAATAATATCAAGACGCTGACTTTCTAAAGATCTGCAGAGAACTTTTATATATTTTTATTGAGGAGTTAAATTCGAGTAGTAGTTTCAGTCAAACTAGCGTAATAAATCAGAATAGATTCACAAGATTTAGGGTCTCGAAATCTTTGAACTAGTTTAAAAGTTGTGTGCAACGAACAGTTTTCAAACAAATTTTCGGTTTTTGGGAGTTTCTTTTTCAGAAGATGCTTTTGTTTTCACTGTACTATCTCTGGAACCTGATTATTAAAGTTTCAAAAAGAAGATGCATGTGTTCTACTAATAAACACTTACATTTGTATGAGCCCCTCAAAGGGCAACGAATAGTTTTGAAACTTAGAAATTATTTATTTTAATAAAAACAGCATTTGTTCTCGGAGTTACCAAATTCTTAAAAATTTCTAATTTTTTTTGTTGTTATTTTCCATTAATGGGACCTCTTGCTGTTTCATTGATGAGGTATATTTGATTCTGTTTAATGTTTTCGTTGCTTTTATCGTTTTTACTGCCTTCAATTTTTTTCAGTTTGGGTGATTGTTTTGGAAACCTGCTCTCTAGTTGAATACCTGCTCTCTAGTTGTTTTTTTTTGTTTTCTGTTACTTTGTTTCAGTTTTGACAAGCACTAAGTTAAATATAAAAAAAAAATCATCCAGCTTGAAATTTTGAATCATATAAGTCACTTCTCAAATTTCAACTCAAAATTAATAACCAATGTTGGCAACGCTTTGAGCCGATTACAACTAAGCGCAGTTAGGTATATAATTAGTAACACAAATTTGGTGGGTGAATTTAGTACCACAAATTGTGGAGTTCTAAACACATACATTGTTGAATTCAGTTGCCGGATTTAGTAGCCGGATTCTGTTTTTGAAGGTAACGCATTTTCGCAATTGAGCTTAGCTGACTTCAGCGAAAGCAATATCAGCCAAAGTCATTCCGAGTCTGCCTGATATGCTGTGCAATAAGAGCTATCAAAACTTGGCTAGAAAAGTAGAGTGGAAGGGGGGACAATAATGCTTGATATTCTGGGTCTACCCCCCCCCCCCCCAAACCACAAGCTTAGTGTTCATATATCTTTTATCTCCCCCCAGGCGTGCCTGATACTTTTTTACAAGTGCGATACATAATGTGTAAGTGGGGGGCATGAAAAACAGGGGGGGGGGCAGAATAGATCCGATGTTTTATTTAGGGTGACAAATGGGTTTGTTCAATTTGAATCGCCATTGGATGAAGTGGACAAAAGGAATCTTTTGGACTTTGTTGTGCAAAGTTATTCTGTCACTCCGACAGAGAGCAGATGTGGTTTACAGTGCACAAAACATGACTACTGCAAATCATACAATCATAATGAGGATTGGGACACCTGTGAACTAATTATGACTGACTATCGGCTTCTTGAGATTGAGAGAGGTTTGCTTTCTCTCTCACATTTCTTGGGATGAAGACAACTTGGGTTGAAATGCCTTCTTAAAATGCTCTCATTTTGCCATTTTAATGAAAGAGTGTGGGTAACTGAGAATTCAGACTGATGAAGCATCAAATAGAAACTCCTAATTTCTTTTTTTTTGTCGCATTGTTGAAATGTATATCCAACACCCACAGTTCTAAAATGATGTTTAACATTGACCAATGCTTTTCCCGTAGAAACAAACTTCCCTTTGGAAGATATTTGTTACATCAGAAATAGTATCTTCAATCAGAGTCATTTCTCTATTTCAGCTGGTCAAGCGTTCATAACCTGACCCCTTTTGTTGTCACAGCAGAATCAAAAGCGCCCAAGGGCAACTAGAATCTTGTTCTAACATATACGAAATGCTTGTACATTAAGTCATCATCTCTTAATCTGAGTCTATGATGGACAAGAAGAGCAAAAATTAACATCGAAAATTTAGACATAGCTAGACCAGAAGCTACCCAGGTTTAGGTGCGCGACCGTAGACCGCTCTGATTAGGCCATTTGGGTCGCACACCGGTGGCGTGATGCGACCCAAAATACATGGTCTGGGAAACGCTTGAGTCGCACGATGATCTGGACAATGGTCGCACTACGGTCTGATCAGAGGGCAAAGTTTGGAAAATTGTCTGATCAGAGCGGTTTAGGTTCGCGCACCTAAACCTGGGTATGTCTAAATTGTCGATGTTAATTTTTGCTCATTTGACTTATTAGGGGGCACTGTATCAATTGGATGGAGACACTACTCGAAATTCGACTACGTACCAGGATGTCCGGGGCTAAGTGCCAGAGAATGTGCTATTTTTTGGGTCAACACTAATCTTACCTCAAACCAGTCCATAACATGCCAGTGGAATTTGCCCGATGGAGAGGGAACGTCATTCATCGCTGACCAGGAAAGAGATTTATAGTAAACATAGTAAAATACTATCTCAGGAAAGTTCGCCTAAGCAATAAATTTTATGTTCCTGCAAGCTTCTGCAACACGTGCAACTATTTAATTGCTCTATTATTAAAAGAGTTGGCAAAATAATGATCGGCCTACCATTACAAAGCAACTCATAATTTTGGGCCATTTAAAAAAGTTATCACCGAAAAATTGATGCTATAGACCCCACATAGACCAAGTGAGTCTCATTGTTTAGGGCATCAAGTTTTAGTTTATATCTTTGAGAACTTATGACTTTCAGAAATTTTAACTTTCAGAATTTTTCAAATTTATTTCAAATACAATTCAAAGTAATCTTTGTTTTTGACAAGAAAACCATTGTGCTAAAAACTAGCAAATATAGCTCATATTGAGATAATTCAAATGACTCAATAGAACTAAAGTCTTCATTTTTATCTTGACAATCAGAAACAAACCGAAAACATGAAACAAGGTATTGCTGAAACATTTTTTAAATCCTATCCTGCATTCAGTGAAGCATTATGAGCGGGCAGTTTGTGACTTTTGTTCTGCAAGTGCAAAACTAATGGACATTGAGAGGTACTGATCTCATTTTACGTTTTTTTCTTTTCATTGAGATGCTTTCGAAATGCTTGTGGTGAAACGTTTTTTTTTTAAAACATTCAAATTGGACAAAAGATTAAAACTAAACAAACAAAATGTTGAAAATGCGGCAGCTTAAGCGAAATATGAATCTTTTTCACGACAAGGCGACTCGGTAATGTGCGATCGCACGTAAAGTTCCGACCCCGCTCATCCACAATTTTGGCTCGATTGTCTACCAAATGAGGAACATAGAAAAAACCAAAAATTCAATATTTTAAAAAAATTGGTGTATAAACGAAAAGAAAGTCTCCAAAGCAAACAACTGTGCTGGAGTAAAATGGCGCATTAGATTGATGAGATGTGCAAATATGAAAAAAGCGAGTCAAGGCGAACAGCAAAATCAAACAACAGCAACAACAAAAATTAATTACATAAAAAATTTCATGTCCGCCTTAAAAAACAAAACTTAATAACAAAGTCAAAAAACCGTCAGATAAAACTGATATTAAAGAAAAATTACTTGTAATTCAACAGAAATGATAAGGGAGTAGTCAATAAAAAAGCTTGGTAACAATTAGACAATAAAGAACAAAAACAGTGAAGTTGAAAAATTCGCTTGCTTTTTTTCTAAAACAATTAATTTTGAAATAATGAAAACCATTAGAAATCAAATAAAATATCCCATAGGTTTACGGTTACCATAAAAGGAATTAAGAGCTGCTGATTTTCAATTTTTTACGCGGTTACAAAAAGAACATATAGACAACAAACAAAAAATCAAAAAAAATTTGGCAGAACACGCTTTCGAAACCGTAAAGCCATACTATGGCCATCAAAATGTGTTCAATTGCACTTTCTGCAACCACCGATAATGCATTATATGACCTTTCATTAATGAAGCAAGGTAACAAGTATTAAAAAGTCGAAAACAAAATGCAAAAATATTGAACACTTTAAATTTTTTTCGAAAAGAAAAATTTCCAAAGACATGAACGCCATTAATTACAGAATAAAAAAAATTAATTAGGTTCGTATATTCTTCCAAAGAAGCCCATGAGAATAGAAATTGTCCAGAATATGTCGTGTATGTTCAAAAACAACGTCAAACATGACAAAAATTAAAAATTAATTTACTTTTTTTCGTGTCGAAGCCAGTAAAGTAAATGAACCTTCAAAAACATTGGATTGTGTGACACTAATCCCTTTTTGAAACCTTCCCTTGACAACAATAATGTCATAATTGGCATGGAGTTAACGAGACTAGATAAAAACCAGACAATGAAAGACAAAATAACGAAGTTAAAAAGTGTGTTTTTTTTTAATTTGAAAAACAATTGTCATGAAAGCTATCAGCTATCTACTAAAATCAGAATATCGTCTCATCTATTCTTCCATGAAAAGCAATGAAACCAGGTCATTGTACAGGAAATTTTCATGCGACTAAAAAGCGAAAGTCAAAACGGCAGTTTAAGACAGTTTAAAAAATCAATTAAAATCTTCGAGAAAGTAGTGTCGAAGCCGTTAAAATCATTATCTATATCTTCAAGCATTTTAATAATATCAATTGTGCCTTATTTTGAAATGTAATATTGTGATATATCAACTGTCAATAACGTGATAATGTGACAAAACTAGAAAACGTGAAAAATGGGCAAATACCTAAAAATTAAGATAATTTGAAATCTAGTTGTATCAAAGCCAGTAGCCATAACTTAAGGCGTAAAACCGAAATATCGATTGAATTTTGTTTCAATAGAATGAAGAAGCATTCTTTCATTTCGGAGAATAAGCTACAAGTTGACCAAAGAAAGAGAAAAATAGAGGCAAAATTTCAATAAGTCATTATTTATTTGAAAATCAGATACTTTTGAAAGTCAAAACGACCATAAGCTTTCAAGTAATCAACTAGATACATTAATCTGGAGCTAATTAGGAATCCAATTGGAACTATCTTTAGTGAGCTTTTATTGAAATGTTCTGTTATTTAATTATTGTAAAAGAGATCGAATTTTTTTTTATAAAAAAGACCGACTGTTTACAATCCGAATTATTTTTGGATTATACCAGTCCAAGATTGGTCCAAAACTAGCCCCGCTAATGTTGATTGTTCTTTAAGAACACTTAATTGTTCGTATGTTATAGATATCGATTTTTTGTTAGTTAAAAAATGAAAAAGAGATGATAATCAACGAATAAATTTAGCAAAATTTAAGTTTAAATTACAGAGCACTCTCAACGGAATTTGATGTAAAACAGCTCCCTTTTGAGTCTACAAAAATTGTGTTTGAGGTTTTTGGGTCCGTACCTTCTGTACATTTAATCAAAATGGACTGAAGAAACTTATTTCGTGCTTTCTTTGAAGAAAAAGTCTTAATTTTGAAATAATTAGCCATAAGTTTTGACAAAAAAATTAATAAAAATAGCCTACAATATTCTTCTGATTTTTTTTTGTTTTTACAAATAAAAATCAACAACACTTTCAAAAAAAATGTACCAAATTTTATCAAAATAGGCAAAGTTTTATTCAATAGTTCCGGAAAAAGTGAATAAAATCTCGCCGGAATTCACACTACTTTCTCGAAACTTAAACCTCGATAACTTCCTGTAAAAAACAAAAATTAAAAAAATCTTTTTATTTCTATATTCTACGCTGGACAAGCTTTCTAATGATATCAGTCTCAACTCTCTACGATTAATATATCGATCGGCCAAAATTAACTGAACAAAAAAAACCCGTTTGAGTATATAGTTCCTTCCCCCTCAAGAAGGGTCGGATCAAAAAACCACTGCCGCTATAGATCTGTCTGAAAATTTCAAAACCCAAGTTGGCTGGCTGCTCAACTTGATTAATAGAGGAGATTTTGATTTTCACAAATAGCCCAACGTTAACAGTTTACAAAAAAGCAAAGGTCTAGTAACAACAAATCTTCTAGTTCCAGTGAGATGAATCGAAGGGAAAATTCAATGAAACCATTGAGAAAAGGTTAATCCAAAAGTTTGCAACATTTTGCCTTCGCTAGAAAGCAGAAAATGTCTATAATTTGAGAACAAAAAAGCTTTGAATGGTAAAACTTCATCAAAATTGTCAGAGATGTAATAAAATTGGATCCCAAATTGAAACTGTGAAAAAACATTTTTTTTAACGAAGGCTTCGTAAGTAAACGTTTCAACGCACAGGAAAAATTGGTACCCTATTAGAGAGATCATTAAACTAATTGATTAAAGAAAAAAGTGGAAAATTAACACATGAATTTTTTGCAAAGCATTTGGGCAAAAATTAAAAAGTAAAAAGAGTAATAAAAGTCAAATTTTGAATTAGCACATAAAAACCTTAATAACTTGAAAAGAAACAAGGAAAAACATAATCTTTGTCCTCTCACTTTTAAAGCACATTTTGAATCTCAACTGTCTTCTTTTTGATACTTGTTGTCCCAATGTGTCAATCAAATTAAGCACTAAATTCAACTTGTAATAATTTCCAAAAATATTTTGAAATGGATGAGTAGATCTTCAACAAAAAGGACGCTTAATTAATACAGACTCAAGGAATGTTGTAAAATAAGAAACTTAATTGCAGCCTACTGAGCGGATAAGGCTGCCTATTATCAGTACTGTTAGTGTGGGCGTTTTTAATTAAAAAAAATATTTGAGCAGAAAACAATCTCAATTTTATAGAACATATAATGGAAAAATAAAATATTCTAAAAATGTCTATTTCTTTTTTTCGAGTTCTTCTCCAAAATATTTGTTGGAAAAAATTGCTACAATTTACAACCGATACATGTTTCACCAAAGCTTTGCCATTTTTGTTTCTTGCTCAAGCTTTACTGAAATTAAATACCATTTAATATCTTTTTCGAAGATCTACAGATTATCTTCTTTTTTTAAGTTCAGCTCTAAAAAATTTGTCAGCAATTAGGCTTTTATTACAGTTAAATGATTTTCAATTTTATACCGTTCAACATCTGAACAAGTTTGCAAAACTTTTGAGCAAATGCGTAAATTAACTTGTGCAAAAATAGGGTTAAGACGCGGCTGAAATTATGTCTCATGAGTATTATTTTTTTCTCAATCATATTTTTTAATAGTTTTTTCGATTTCTAAATTTGACAGTGATAGACGGTTTGATAACTGTTTTTCTGAAAGAGCCTCCAATAAAGTCACCAGTTTTTTGAAAAACATGACTAATTTTTAGTAATTGATCAATTAAAATTTGCTAAACGGACACAAAAATGCAGCTTGAGTTTGCTTTTCCACATTTTTTTTCAATATATTTATTTATTACATATAGACAACTGTAAAATAATAGCGCAATGTAGGTTTCAGGTGATATAGGAAAAATCGTAATTTGTGTTAAATCGTGGATACTAAAAACAATTAAATTTTATCAAAATCTAGGCCTAATTCACATGAAATGCTTCCAAAATCTGTTCAAAAAAATTTTCGAAAACGCAAAATTATAGAAAATATTCTTTGTTGCTTAAAATCAGCCATAAGTGTTCACATTTTAATGGGCAGAGAAGGGTCTCATATTTTTTTGTTTTGTTTCAATCCACAATAAAGCGACTTAACTTGCATCACATTTTACTCAGTCATTGTTTGAACCCAAGATTGTCACTCTGAATTTAGGGTTTCCATGATTTCTTCAATACTTTAATGAAATCTCCACCATTTTCAGAATCATTCCATTCCAAACAGTTCAGAGATTGAAATTGGGTTGAAATGAATTGAGAAAAATAGTTATCATGTTATAAATTTTTCTACAACTGATTCAGTTGACCCCAACTGAAATCTCCCAAAACTGTAATACAATCCCTCAGTTTTTGGTTAAAAAAATTGAAAATAAGACCGTTTTTTATTATCCAATTTTGTGACATTGCTAGTCTATTTTAATTTGAATTTACGTTTGAAATCATTCAAATCCAAATTTAAATAAGAAGACATGACAATGCGACCTTAAAACAGAGTTAATTTTTATCATTGCACTCCCAAATGCTTTAAATAACCAAAATTTTTGTTCTCTGGAAACTCAACCAGTGTAGCCAGTGTATTATGTCCCTCCCAGAAGTTGGGTTCATTCATTAACTTAATTATTAATGGAAACGTTTAAGACACAAAAATTGTTCAAAGACAAACAATGTTTCCAAAAGTGTCTGTTAATAAATGAGATGAAATTAAACAAATTTGATATATAGAAATAAACATTTACAGATTTTAATCAGTTCTTCAGATTATATATCGTTATGTTAATTATTATGCAAACTCACTTTAGATTAACAGGAATTATTAATGAGTCATTTCGCGCCCAAATCAAGGAAAATATTGCTTACTTAATTTTAGCCGAAATAATATGAATCTCAAGTTAAGGTCCCAAACGGAAGCATCTATGCCCAGCCCAGACCAATTATGAACAAAGGGGGGGGGGGTGGGGTGGTCGCAAGTTCAAAATTATCTAGTCTGGAAACATAGACAAACGAACGAAAGTTTTATTATAAATCTGGACATACCGGTTTCTGTCTGGTGTCTGAACCTAGGGATACTCTTTTTAGGAATTCACTGTCTCTAACGAAGACCATTTGAACCAAGATGGTATGCTGATTCCTGCCCAGACTGTTGTTCACAATTTGAGCAGACAAGACCGCGTGTTCGAGGTGATTGGTGGCAACATTCCTGGTGTTCAATATGTTTTCACATTGAGGTAGTGTCCTAATTCCTGTTCTTTCTCATTATAGCCCCCACGAAATTATAGTCTATTGATTATTGTATATTTAAGGTATGGCTATGATCTCTACCCATAACATATCACCAGAGACTTGATTCAGAGAAAATTTGGCCTGATTCAGTCACCGATCAGATCAAATACAAATCTATGCTAAGAAAACACTCGGCAGTCGTTATCAGAAGTTTTATTCTCAGAAATAATTGTCTTGGGAGTTTTCCTGACCAGCGAGGTCCAAAGTCTTGACTGGAAAAGATTTTCCAGTTCAAACCCGTTCTTGGCTGAATTATCCATCAAATCAAGCATAGGCCGGATAAGTATAAGTGATAAAGAGCAGTTAAAACTTGATCGATTCTCCAGTTATTTTTTACGGGTATATTATTTTACTACAATGAAAAAAATTAAGTAAAAAACATATATGATTTAGTTGAAACATGAAATCAACCTTACTATTGGGGAAAGCATAAAAAAAATTGCGACAAGTAACAAAAATCGAGATTCTGAATCGAAATTTTATCCTATTTTCAAACCAAGTTCGACCACTAAAGTCTATCAACAAGACTAGCTGTTGATTAGCTTTTTTCAAATAATTGAACAGCTTTTATTGAACAGCAAATAATTGAACAGCAAATAATTGAAAAGCTGTTCAATTATTTTTCAATAATTGAACAGCTTTTTTCAAACCATTTAACTTCTTTTTGAATTTGTATTCTGAAATTGGATCTATTAAATGATTGCGAAGGTCACTTTTTATTGAGGTAAATGATGTAAACAATGAAAATTCAACCAATAACCAAAAAACCCACACATAAGGCAGTTAGCAAGCAATGTAAAAAAAAACACAATCTCAAGAGTGACAGATTACAGCGAAAAAGTTGGTTTGACTTTCTGACGCATGATCGATGGCCGTAAAAAGAGAAGAATCAGAAGAAGGCATCAAGATCACAGATCTTGACATATATTCCAAACAAATGAAGAAACTAATGATTTGACCTCCAAAACTCTAACATTAAAAACAGCCTGTGTGAATCAACAACATATGGCATAAAGTTAAATGCAAATATATGCAATATTAGACAGAAGAAGTGGACAATGAAGAACTCTTTGTATGAGAAAACTGTGTTGTTTAAAATACCAAAACCAACTATTTTTATAGAACAAATTTTACTAAGATTCCCGCAAGGAAACATACTTTTGCGGAAAACCCATGAAAAATGAGTGGAGAAAACGAAAATAAAAATCGGTCTTTTTTATCCCTCATTATTCGGATTCATTAAACAACATAGTGACAAAATTATCAAAAATGCAGCTGGATAACAACTAACGAAAAATTTTTTACACAAATCTGAATTTTTCCAATTCGAAGTGTTAACTCAGACACTAATTTCATTTAACATATCAACTGCTAAAGACAAATAATAAACGAAAAATAAACATAGACAAAAGTAGAAAGAACTCAGATTTTCAAACAAAAAAGTGGGAAGTCAAAACCAAAAGGTGAAAACTAAAACCACAGAAAAATGAATTTGAAGTAAGTAATGACGGCATACAGATAAAATCCATCTCCTTCAAACTGCGATGGTATTAACAACTAAATCGCTATTGTTTTGTTATCAGTTGAATGTCAAAAATCGGGAAAAATATAATTTCGGCGAATAATATAAAAAATTGACCTCAAAACAACCTAAGAAAGAGCTAAGAAAACAATCATTCTCTTTAATTTTTGATGTTACTGCTCATGACTCCGCAAAACAAACGCATCGATTGGCCAAAATTTACGAAAAGTAAAAAAGCATTTGAGCTCTTCCCTCTCAGCAGGGGTCGAAACAATCATTTTGAAGTGCGCCAATTCGGACAAAAATTGTGTTGATAAGTTTGAATTAACAATAAAAAATTATAGTCAGGAGTTCATTCTGATTAGCTATGCATGGATTAGCATAAGTGATTGTAAGAACACATAGTCTAAATAAATTTATTTTTTCAGAGTTTCAACTTGAAATTCCTAAGATTCTAGTGTTAAAAATAACATTTGTTATGCAGTCTCTAAGAGTACACAAAAGCGCTAACCGACTAAAAAAACGACAATGATAACTAATCATTGTAAGATGAGCTGGAAATCTGGAGAAGCAGCCAAAATTTTTTCAATAGTTTTTGTTCATACTTTTTAGGCGGCAACTGTTTTCTCTTTTAATTTTAAGGATTAACTGTTGCCTTTCTTAGTGGTGCAGTATCTTAATGGATAAGTATTATTTGAAGAGCATTGTAATTGCTTCAGCTAGGACATAATAGTCATTTTTGTACGCCTCAAATTTTCCAAGTGGTCTTTGATGCACGGCTCTATTAGGTTTTAAAAATCTGAAGTCGACACAGTTTCAGAAGTTTGTTTTAGCAATTTTCTATTATTTAACATTCATCTGCTAGAAGAGAAAACTTGGGCGTTAGCTAATCAACTATTATTCTTGTTATTAAGAATTGATTTGCGAAGTATTTGAAAAGGCGAAATGTATTTGAGACATAATCGGTTGAATTTCATGAGCCGTGTTTATGTTTCTCTTCGTTCTTTTATTGGTTCCCGTATTGGACCAGAGTTATAAAACAACAATTGCTTTGAATTTTAGAATATGAGATCTAAATACAAATGCAAGAAACTTTCAAAGGAAAAAAAACGTGATTGGCTGTTGAGTTTCGTATTACGAGCTCTGAGAAATATGTCATTTTATTTCATTTTTTGTCTAAACTAAGATTGTTCAGCCTTGCAATTGTTCTCCGATGAAACGTGAAAACCACGAATGAATCAAAAGTAAGCAACAGAGAGCACTTTAGTTTTTTGGCATATTTTTGTCTACCATCAATTTGTTTTTTATTGTAGGTGTGTCGTTAGCTACAGTCAACCCACTAGTTACGTACATTTTCTCTAAAGTTTATTCTTGTATTTGATATAAAAGCAATTCTTATTAAAATCTACAATTGTGCAGTAGATTTTGTAGAATTTTTCACTTGTTTCGTTGAAATTTAATTGCTCTGGAAAACTGTCATTCAAGGATAGTAGGACCAACTTAAGGCTAAAGATAGTTTGTTTTTTTCCTTATTTTTACCGAATTTTTATAAAGTCACATTTCATTCAAGAAACCATTATTGCTTCTTTAGACTAAATTTTCGAAGTATGCGCAATATCATGTTAACTCCGTTAGTTACTAAGATCAGCAATCTTCCCCGAAACAAGCAGAAACTTCAAGGGGGGAGGAGAACCTAGTTTGGTGTAATCGTTGTTGGTTAGCCATGTATCAGTTAAATAAAAAATTTTGTCAAAACGTCTATCTTCAACGTTTTTTTTCGTCGGAAAATTTCGTCTTTTACCAAAACTCCGAGAGTTTTAATTGAATAAACACAACAGAGTGTTGCAGCGTTGTTCTAAATAAAAAAATAAAGATAGGTAGATATTCTCCAGTATTTGCTTCAGTATCAAGTCGTTTTCTTTAACTTGTTGTTGCTGTAGGCATTTACGGCAATGTTATTAGGAAATGTTTGTTTTTATTTATTTTACACCAATACTGCTTCGAAAATAGTTTTTCACAGTTCGTTTTTTAAATTTCATTCAACACATCATCAGCAGCATATACATTCCCCCTTGAAGTGGCTGCTGTGTCTTCGTTCTTCCTTTTTTGACGTTTTAAAATCTTTCAAAACAGAAAATAATTAAATTTTCGATGGATTCTTTGCTGGATTTTTTTTTATTTTTGAGAAGCGATCCTTTATGAAGTAATGCTTCATGACAATTTTCATTTGCTATAATAATAATAATAAATTGTTTCCAGAGTATTGATTAGAAAAAAAGAAACTTGCTCTTTTACATTTAGAAGTTAATATCGAAATTCATTTATGCATTTAATACTCCAGGAGAACACTTTTAGGCCAAGGTTGGCCTGTTTTCAAGTGTCTCTAGCGAAAAAGATCGTAAACATCAAAGATTATATGTAAAGATTATAAGAAAATTTTACTAGCTACATTAATAAAATTGTTGGAAGCTTAGAGTTTTCTTTAAAAAAGATATATTTATTAACATTGTTTCAAGTGCTAAATCAATTATTGTTTAGTTTGTTTTCTTTCAATTGTTTTTTTTTGAAACAGAGTTCAAGTTTGTTTACTTTGCGCGCTTAAAAAAGCAGGAATTTTTCGTTTTGATTTTCCCAAGTAGTAAGTAGAAAAGCATGAAGTAATAAATTCAAATTCGCGGTTCAAAACAGTAACAACCATTCAACGGAAAAGAGCAACTCATTAGAAAGCGGAATCACAATTCAAACACATATCATTGCTTCACAGGGAATTCTTCCCTAAAAGAAAGTTGGATAAATGTTTATGCGCTGAACATTGACTCATAGTTCAAAAATGGCCAACAGAAAATGTTTTTCTTGAACCCGTTTCTTCGGCTGTTTTAATTTCTTCCAAACACTCCGAGAGATGTTAAGTTTACTAAAATTTTGACCATTCCCTCCCAACAATCTGATCTGGGTCGAAATGTAAGCTCGGTAAATTTTCTAATTAATGTAAAAGTTTTGCAGTTATTTTAAGTTTGCAGTTAGTTAGTTAATAAAGTTATTTTTTCACCGCTTATATGCTCAAAAAAAGAATTCACCACTATCCATTGTTTTTCAAAATAAAACTTTAAAAGAGCTCATTAAATAATGTCGGAAATTCTGTGAATTTGGGGAAGGTGTGTACAGTTTTGTTTTACTAACGTCACTCCATAATACGGTTGCGCCGAATCAGAGGACTTTTTGATGCCAATTAAAGTATAGGTTACGTTACTCTGATGAGGTTCTGACCGATTCGAGATATAACAGCCAAAATATAAAAGTGAATTTAACTGGGCTGGCATTTTAAGCGTGTTCCGGGACTTGAGTCTCAGGGCATTTCAGCGCTGAACCAGCACATTTCAGGAGTGAAAACTTAATTCAGTTAATCCAGCGCTGATTTGCTCTGCTAACAACCTCCGGGTTCTTTGTGACAATTATTTAAATGACTGGCAGACTATTTGTTCACAGGCAACTGTACCGCGGCAATCTGGCCCTGTTTCCTCTTTATGCGAATGAGTCCACCTATCCAAGTGGAGTGGTGGAATTGTCTCAATTGAGAGTGGTTATGGAACACACTGTTGAAATCCACTGGCTTTTTGCTGGAACAGCTCAGGTTGGTTAATCTTCCCCACCTTTTCAACCCACATAGGCATATGAATTTTTACGATCCAAAGACTTTGAGTTGTGTTAGTAGCTCTGCCTTTTAACAAATCAGAGGAGTATTGGAGAAGTCCTTTTTTTAAATCACTTTTATTGTAGTGGAATTTGAAGCAGGAAGTGAAGCGCGTGAAAAACTAGGAAGTGGTTGGGGAGCTGAGAAAAATTGCAGAGCAAGTCAAAAAGAAAGAGTTTTTTTGGACATACAACTCTTTTTAAGAGAACGACAAATTGAGGTATGAAAAAATGAAAAAAAAAAATTCTGTGAGCGAGCAATATTTTTCAAACATTCACGGCTTTCTGAAACGCTTTTTTTCTGATTTTTTTCTGGTTTCGAAGAATAATTATAATTTTATATAATTTTAAGGGTTGTTTTGATAGTAGTTTCAAGGTTTCTGGTAATTAAAATGAATTTTATGCCTATTTGCAGGGGTTTGTCTTCTATTTTGTTGAGCCAAACATTGCATATTGTTTTGTATTTTCTGCTTTAAATTAGATTTAAAAAGACTTCAATTACTTACAGAGTTCTTATATAACAGATGATGATATTTTTCTTGTTATCAAAGATCATTTTCCATTGAGAAATACGACAAAAAGTTGCGAAACTTTCAAATCATTTGCATTGTTTTCAATTTTTCTTGTTTTCTATAGTTTTAAACACTTTTTAGCCTAATATGACTTTCTTATTTTGTGCGATTATTTTAATGCCCTTATTCGCCTAAGTGATTTTTTCATTGGCGATAGGCGCCCTTCCGGAAGTGTAACGTAAAAAATAACTCAACAACTGTAAATCTGGAAAATTTTTCTGGTACTATATCCCATTCTGTCCAATTTCTTAGAAAATCATGCATCCACCTTTTCTCCACATCTTCCTCCCTCAATTCCTCCCTTCTTCCCTCCACCCGTCCATTCCTCCCTCCACCCCTCCCTCCTCCGCTTTCTCCCTCCCTCTCTCCCTCCCTCCACTATTCCATCACTATCACCTATAGCTAAAAGGCACTGACTTCTGGCGACAAGATATCGTAGAAACATCGAGTATATATAAGATTTGAAAGCAACCAATGAAAATCCAGTGATAATCCTTTTTTGTACATTGGGAAAAGTAAATTGGTCTTAGAGTCATTCTGGTGCAAGATTACCATTGAGATGATATAACAGATGATACAGAGCCAAGTGTCAATATTTCACATGTTTTGTATATCCTGAAGAAAACTAAAAAAATAAAGATGAAAAATGAAGACCATCAACGACAAAACTTAGCATTTTTTTCTACGAATTTCAAAGTTTGATGAGTGATATGTGAAGTATGAAGTACCTTACAAAGAATTTAAAAACAACATCAAATTGATAATGGGCAATAAAGTGAAAGTAATTGCAACAGTTCCATTCTATTTTTGTGAGAATTAGATTTACAAACATAAACTACATTGTACCCAAATGTTTCAAGCAGAAACTTCTCTCAATTTAAAGTTTTGATAAAAATCAAATAAGTTTATTCCAGAAAAAATAGTGTTTTTTGTCAATCTTGAATTTGTTTTCTAGATGAAACGGACTTCAGATAAAATTGTCTCATCAGATGAAATAAGTGTTTGAGTATTTCCAGGCAAATAAAACTTATATACAACATGTTAAAAAACATTTACTGAAAAAATAAGTTACTGTTTTGAATTGATATACGAATTCCCGGTATTAACGATTACGTCATCATTTTTTCAAGTTCCTCAATATCTGGAACGAGCCAGCTGGTGGGTCCTGTCCGTGCACTTTGGATCCAATCGGTCTTTTCTCTTATCAAGTGACAAACCTCGTTGCTGGACAATATTATGTCTTCTTCATGCAACTCACAAGTGCTTATGGGAAGAAGGGACCTGTGGCGTCATTCAAAGTATCCACTTATACTGATGTGGTAAGTTCAATTATATCTTTCAACCTTAAAAAAGTCCCCCTTTTACCCCTTTTCCAATTCTTACGTAAACCACTACGTGACAAAAATCAAAAGTTGCAAAAAAATGATGAAAAATCGTCACGTCAATCGTTGACAAAAGTGACGTAAATGCAAGACTTTCCCTGATTTTGTGAGTAATGATTTTAACGAAATAATAAAACTCTGAACGTCAGAAAAAACATTTGATTTCATACGTCATTTCTACGATGTAAAGAAGAAAGTTAGGAGTGCACAAGCAGAGATCTTACAAATAGTTCTGTTCTAAATACCAAAAACTTTTAAAACTCATATCAGGAAATTGTTAGCTTCATTTAGTGTTTGGATGAGGTTTTTTGAATTTAAATTTTATAGCTGATCATTATATTATTGATACAATTTCATAGTTTCAACTGAAACTGTTCGATAACTAGAATTTCGTAAGTAACCCTAAAGACGAGCCATTGTAAGGATCTATATGAAAAACTGGCAATACAGGAGTAATATATAACACATAATGTTGTGCTTAATTGTACAATAATATTCCACGCTGCTATAAATGCGCATTTTTGGAAAATAGACTTGTTGCACTTGGGGCCAATGTCGAAAAATACTAAGTATTTGTAAGGATGACAATGTAAGCCTAGAAAAACTGTCTTTCGAGTAAATTAAAAAAAAATACGAATTAACAAAACAACTAGAAGCCATTTTTGGGCAATAGAAACTTCTGTTTAGAAATCTTATCGATTGTTAGTATTGATATCATCATAAACTCCGATTAATTGACACTATTCGCTCAGTTTTCGTAATAAGCTCAAAATACGGTGCATTGCGTTGTTTTTATCGAAACTTTGCGACATCTGGATCTGTACTCATTTTGTTTGTTCTTTTTTGGACTCCTGCCACGTTACCACATTAATTATTGGTCCCTTTGGCGAGAAGAGGTAGCCAAATGTTTTCAGTGTATAGTTTAAGGTTCCAAAACATTCGACATTGTGTGCCCGGACAAAATCAGTTTTATACAAAACGTTTCCAAAAATGATCAGACAAACGTGCCAGACAAAACGATTCCGACAAAAGTAGATGAAACAGTAAAAAAAATTGTCACCAATAAATTTTGATTCGATTGAAAAGAACATAAATTATCAATTAATAAATTAAAAATTTTTTAAATTAATTTTTTTCTAATTGCAATGCTTTTACAGGACAAGAATTGAGAAAAACCAAAATTTTGGCTCAAAACACATAACTAAATCAAAACTGTGTTCTAATCAGATTAAAAATGGTTCATTAAGATATGAAAGTATGCATGACTCAAGAAATTTTTATATCAAATGAGCAGTTCTTTAATTTTAAGTTTAGCTCTGACTATTTTGTCTGCGAATTTTTCTGTTTACCCGGCATGGTCGTTACTCATTTTTTGAAAATGATTTTCTGGTAGTATGTCGTTTATTTTTGTAGTCGAATGACTCATTCAGTTTACTAACAGGTCTCATTGGTTTTCAATTGAGGTATAGGAGAAACTACTCAGTGCCTTCAGTTATTAGCTAATCTTTATAATGACTTCGAAATTGTTTTTTGTTAAAGTAGGAATTCTGCCAGTTTTTTTCTCTTTGTCAACTTGTCTCGCTAATGTCAGGTCCAAATAGTTTATGATGGAGTTAGAAACAAGTATACTTTTTCCAAGTTCAAAATTAATAGCTGCTTGAATTTTGAAATAGTTTGGTTCCAAAAAAATTCAATAGATATTAGAACAAGACCCACTTTTTTTGTCAACTTGTTTTCTGGTATCATTAGGGACAAGACCTATCTGTTTTCTACTGAATTACAAGTTAATTTGTTTAGCTTAGTTCGTATATGACGATATTTCAACTTTGATACTGATTTTTATTAGAACTTTGCTTTGGCGGTAACTCATTGGCGTTAACTCATGTTTTCGTTATTGTGGTTTTAATTGTTGTTTGTTGTGTATGGCAGTCTGAATAATGACAGGCTTGAGTGACCTTCTCATGCGCTACTTTTATTTTTTTAGTGGTTTGAGTTCTAAACATTTTTTAACACCAATTATTTTCCAACAGTATGTGCATTTTGAAAGTATCCCATCTTTTCCTCATTTGGTGTACATTTAAGCAAAAAGTGGATTATTATGCGGTTCACACAGTATGTGAACAATTAATCTGTAGACTTTTCCTCATTTCGTGGACAAATAAGTCAAATATGGATGAGCGGGGTTGACACATTATGTAAAAAGGCACAATATTGAGCAACCTTATTATTTTTTAATAAATGTTTCAGATCGTGAACTCAACTAGAGTGAACACCCGCGATTTAGTGCTGACAGTTACATTTGAATCTGGAACTGGTTCAGAGATCAGGCTGAGAATAACTGGTGAACTTGGATTAGTGGATAGAGAATATTTCTACGAGTTCGGGTAAGAGCAGCAGTAGGGTTTAAAACATTCTGCCTAAAATACAGCCCAGTCCCAACTCACGGCTATAATATCCAGCATTTTTCCTTACTTCAGAAGTCTTCTATTTCTGACATACGAAATCATCATTATGTTCAGTTTTATTCAGATAAGAAGGTTAAATGAGCTATCGTTTTAGTACCTATATTTGTCAGAAATTATAAACAAAAGTTTCAAAAACCTTCAACAAATTTTATCATTAAGTTAAAAAGAAATTTTTTGAATCAAGTAAATTTTGCATGATAAATTTGCATCATATTTGTAACATCATAAATAGAATTAGAAATCTACGAGAAATTTGGGAAATCTAATTTATGCGGCTGCATGAGAACTATAATAACGATTGAAAAAAATCTTATTAAAAAACCGTATGATTGTATAGAAAAAAACCCACAACATCCTTCTGACTTCTGACAGAATATATATATATATATATATATATATATATATATATATAAATATATATATATATATAGACATAATTCAGTAATACAGTAAGAATTAATCATTTCATAGGCCAATTTTTCTTAACAACTTATTGTCAGACGAAAACGAATTGCTGAAAACATAGCTTATTACAGTAACCTTCTGGCAGCGAAATGGATTGTTTTCAGAGAGATCTTGCTTTTAAAACATGGACAGAAAAGGGTTTGAAAATTGAGCTCTTATTTTGAATTAAACATTTTGAAAAATTGGAAATAAACAGTCGCAGTCCCTGTTCATTCAGTTTTTATTGGACGAACAAATTTTTGTGTTCGCTTTTGCCCGTGTTTTTTTATTCCAACAAGAAAAAAAAGAACATTGTTAATGTCTTCTGATACACATAAGAATAAAATGCCAATAGTAATGGAGGCAAGGTAAAATTAAGAATATAACATTATGTAAAATTATAAAAACATTAAATTACTTAACTAAAAATTTGACCTTACATTAGTAAAAAATGGCCTAAAATGCGAGCATAAAATGTTCTCACAATTTTATATGTACATCATGAAGATTAAAAATAGAAACTAAAGCCTAATGCTCTCAATGTCATCTTTCATATTAGTTACTTTGGGGTCCTTCAAAAAATTTTTCAAAAAACATGCTTTCAGTTCTTTTTTAAAGGAAACTTTCGATGTTGTTTTCTATCTAATATTAGACGTCAGCCTATTATAAAATGAAAAAGCTGGTGCAATAAAAGAATCCGTTAGAATCTTGTTGTTCTTTCTTATATCGAACTTTACTTTTTGACCTGTCATGATGTTTTATTCTCATAGTAGAGAGAGGTTCATTTTTTATGCTGGAAGGTCGTTGCTGACTAAGCGAAAAAAATAATTTGAGCATTGATAATTCAAGGGAAAAGAGACAGGTAAAATTTTGTTTCGAAGTTTAAGATCTGAGGACTGACCGTATTTGTTCCCATTAAAAATAGTTTTTATTCTCCAATTCAATTGTTTTCCTAAAGTTGTGAGTAATGATTTTTGCAACCTTATCAAAATTAAAGCGGAGTATTGAAGATGACTTATTACTAATGCTTTAAGTGATAAGATTTTCGTTTTCTGTGGTAAATTTTGACTAAGTGTATTCAAATCTTTTATTCCACAAGCCCTTCTATGAAAAATCTCCTTCACTTGTCCATCAAATTTTAGTTTGCAATCAAATATTACGCTAAGATACTGCACAATTTTTGATTCTGCTATTTTTTTATTGTCGACTTTCAGAACTGTATTTGTTAACCTCGTTCTTGTGCAGAACGCAATATTTTCTGTTTCTTGTTTGTTCACCAATAACTGGGACTTTGCAAAAAATCGATTATTTTTGAGATGTTATGCGCACATTTCTTTTCTGACTATATTTAATCAAAGTCGGATGTGAAAAGAAAAGTGTCGCCTGCATGCAGGACAGCCGTGCAACCGTTTTGTACTTTCTTTGCTAAATCGTTGTCGTAAAGGTTAAAAATAGAGGTCCTAATATAGTGCCTGGTGGAATTCCACTTTTCAAGATTATCCAATCTAATTCAATTCCATATAGGACACCTCTTTGCGTGCTTTCACACGAATAATTCTCTATTATTTTGGTAGCATGGTCGTCAAAACTTATATTTTCAAGTCTCCGTAACAGTATTTTGTGGTTTATACAGTCAAAAGCCTTTGAAAGATCTAGAAAGGACTTGTAAAAAATTTTTTCTTGCTGAGTTCTAATCTTATTCATTTTGTCGATTTCAGGATAGCATCAATTCTTCAAAAAATTTTTTTTAAAACCAAATTGAATCGTTGACAATAATTGCTCCTGTTCTAGAAAACTTGTGATTTGTGAACTGAACGCCTTTTCTAAAAATTTTGACAAAGCGGAAGTGACAGAAGTATGTCCATGATTGTGTGGGCCGTCGTAATCGTCTGTTATGATGTAATCGATAAGAGTTGTTGAAGAAAGTTATTCTTAAAGCTGTATCAATTTTTGATGGTTTAAGATCATATGGAGAAAATACAGATTGCGGCAGACTTCTGTCTAGCTTCGCAAAATAGTTTAAATTGTAGTCTCCAGCAAGTTTGACAGATTTTTTTTCAGCCATAGCAAGATCAATTCCCAGGACCAATTTTTCCAAAAAATTTCTTTGCAAGTTATTTTCATAAGTGCATGTGGCCAAAATTGGTCCCGGGTCTTTTTTTCGATATCGCCCCTTTTTAGTAGGAGGTACCATAAAACAAAGAAAAAAGAAAATTTGAAATTGTATGTTAAGGCTCATTGTTTGCTGTTACACCTTCCTTTGAATAAAGGTATTCGAGATTTATCAGGAAAACAGCAAAAAATTTTTAAAAATTATTGGAGAACATGAGTAGTACACATAGTAAAACTGTGAGTCGAATACCTGACGTAATAAGCAATATCTGATTATAAAGCTTTAAACGTTGCAAAACAGCTAATGGAAAACAACAGAAACTGCAGCTAAAATCCATTTGTATAACAAAATGTTTGCCTCCATTGTTTGTAAAAGTAACACCTACTCCTATACGCGTTTTGAAAAAACTGCAAAGATTGTAAAAGAACAAGATTACAAGAAGTTAACAAAAATGACTTAAACCTGAATTTTTAATGAACTGAATTCTTTGATAAAAATTACAATGTATATCATCGTAAAAGAGAGCTTTCTAATTTGCCATTTGACTCAACACGTTGCAGACAGGAAGCATTTCGATTTTTTCCTTGTGTTCTTGTGAAATATACTCGCGCAGTTTTTCACTGGATTCATGAATTTTTTTGTTTCTCTGTTCGTTTGCCGACAATTTTTTCAACAGAGACACTTCCATCAATACCAATGTTTCGGGGCTAAAATTTTTCTTTATTGCGGAGACAAGATCTGTCTAATCTGAAAATAAGTTTTCTAAATGATCATTTTTTTTTATTTAGAGTAGCATTGGTCCCATCCTGCAAAATGACTGTTTTCATCTTAATTTGATCGTAACCGTGAAACTAAAGCCTAATGATCTAAATATCATCTTTCATATTACTTACTTTGGGGTCCTTCAAAAATTCTTTCTAAAAATATGCTTTCAGTTCTTTCGAAGGAAACTTTCGATGTTGTTTTCTATCTAATATTAGAAGTCAGACTATTATGAATTGAAAAGGCTGGTGCAATGAAAGAATCAGTTAGAATCTTGTTGTTTTTTCTTATATCAAACTTTTTTTGACCTGTCATGATGTTTTATTCTCATGGTAGAGAGAGTTTCATTTTTTTATGCTGGAAGGTCGTTGCTGACTAAGCGAAAAAAATAATTTGAGCATTGATAATTCAAGGGAAAAGAGACAGGTAAAATTTTGTTGCGAAGTTTAGGATCTGAGGACTGACAGTATTTGTTCCCATTAAAAATAGTTTTTATTCTCCAATTCAACTGTGTAATTATTGCCGTTTTTCCTTTGTCATCGAACCAGGGTACGCACCTATACTGCAGTCCTGAGGAAATGTCCGATATTTTGACAGGTATTGATGATACTACTACCAATTAAAAATTTTTCTGTTTTCTTCTCGATCTGTAATGTTTCAAATTTTCGAATAAAAACGTTATATTTCGCACTCGTGTTAATTGTTGGTGTTATTTTAGATGAATTAGCTGTTACTTGTGCCAATTTTTTAGCGAATTTACTCAAGGTTAATACATGCTCGGCGATGAGACTTTCCTTCCCTTCTAATTTTTGATAAAGATAGCAATATTTTTTTTATAAAGATCAGCTTTTCAATAACTATTAAACTTTTCTGCAGTCATCATCATGATTGGAATATATTACAGGAGGATATTTACAGGAATAATTTACAATTCCTGATATTTACATTTAGAGTTTTGTTACAGAATCTGTTGCTTAGAAAACTATTGTGCTAACGTTTAGAACTAGCTGTGCATAAGAAAGAGCTTCAAACGTATAAAAATTGATGGTCAAGAAGCAACTGTACAGAATGAAAGAATTATGTGTTGTGTGTATTTGAACTTTTTAGTCAAAATTTTTTTCTCCTTGAATCAGCCATTGTTTAAAACCCTATCTACCATATGTATTAGTTTTCTCATAAATCCTTTACTCCGTATACTTTTTCATGTTTTAATTTCAAACTTGCAGGAAAAAAATGGAAAATCTTAACCTTTTTTTTCTCAAAGAGTCATGAAAATAAAAATGATTCCTACGCAATCGAGTTTTTTCTTGATACCACTATTTCAATCTCCGCAAAAGATTGCAACCGACAAAAATTGGTTTCATAAAAAATGAAGGTTGGCATGAAGTTCCTAACTCCCAAACAGTTTTAGAGGGTTGTAACAAAAAACAGTCAGTGCTTCTTGATGCATTAGAAACATCATGCCCAAAATTTTTGGGTACAAATATCGATTGTTTTAATTTTTTAGCCTAATCTACATCAGCGTGTTTTTAGAAACAGTTTTTTCGAGCTTTAAGACAACAACAGCATAGCTGTCTTGCGTTTCAAAGTGAGAGACGCTAATTTTGCTCAAAAGTGACACTTTAGGGATTTGAAAGGACTTAGACTTAGATAATTCGGGCACCAACGACTCGGAATTTTTCTTAGTAGAATTTTGCAACGCAGTTGATTTCATTACAGATTACTCAAAAAGAAAATTTCAGGCATCAAGCGGCCTTAAGATATTGATGTACCGGAGAACAGTTGTATTTCATTTATCGAAAAATTTCTCGTCATTTATTTGTGTTTTAGCATTTTTATAGCTTGAAATATTTTTCGGATTTTTCTCATTTCAGATTTTTTTACAGTTAACGCGGCTTTTCTATTCTATTTTTTCTTCGATTGCGAGTCCAAATGTCAATCTACTTTATCTTCATTTTGTGTTTGAGGCTCTTCTATCTAATTCGCTGTTTCAGTCTGTTCAATCAATTCCAGTTCGGCGATCTGGACCCTGGAGACCAATACACTATCCAGATGTGGGTGAGAAGTTTGGGGGACGATGAAACTGCGGTCGTTCGTTACTACAACTTCACAGATTCCACATACCCTATTGAACCCACAATTGTGACTGAAATTACTGTCACAGAAAGTACAGTCCACTTTGGGTACACTAACCCTGTCTACTTCCAGGTGGGAGCTTTTCACCTTCCAACAGTCCCCCTACCACCCTCCTCCGCCCAATCACCCGGGTCGAGGTTTTGTCAAAAAATAATATAAGATTAGCGGTGAATAGCGGTGAAAAAAACTTTTTTCACCGCAAAGCGCCCGCATCTTTTAGCGTTGAATGCGCTGAAAGCGGTGAATTTTTGTAAGAATTGCGTTGAATTTTGCGGTGAACATTTTTTTTTCACCGCATTCATCGGAAATCTTACAAAAAAGATTTGCCGTACAAGGGTTCGCACCTCTACCTCATGCGTGTCACCAACTTCGTAATCCACTGCGCCATCTGTCACTTCCTTCAATTATATTTCCTGTGAATATAAGATAAGCGTTGAAATTAGCGCGGTGAATATTTGTAAGATTTGCGATTTTAGCGGTGAAAAATTATTTTTCACCGCATTCTGCTGGTAGCGGTGAAATTTTTTTTTCACCGCATCCTGCTTGTAGCGGTGAAAAATTTTCTTTCACCGCTCAAGCGCTGAAAAAAAATTTTCACCGCTTAAAATTTTTTTTTCACCGCATTCATCGCATTGAACGCAAATCTTACATCTTTTAGCGATTTTTAGTGGTGACACCTCGACCCGGGCACTGGGTGAATGAAATTTCCGTTTTAATTGAGGTATCAGAAACCAACAATACGTGTATTCAATAACAACAGTTCAAATATTTCGTTTAGCCCGATATAAGACGTCGTCAGATGGGCAAAAATTGTTATAGAAAATTAAGTAAAGGTTAAGTGTTTCTTCTTGAAGTCACTGAGAACTTTTAATAACTGAGAACTTCTATGGCGCTTATCGAGAACCGCGAAGCGCTTCGAGATATTAGGTCACAATTTCGAAGTGACTTTTGCAGAGTCACGTAACCATGCTTAAAACACGAAACGCTCACGTTTTAAAATGACAAAAGTCAACGAAATTCAACTTCTGGCTAAGTAGCAACTTCTGGCATTTTAACTTCTGGCACTGCAGACTTTCGGCATTTTAAAATGTGCACGTGAGTGTTTTAAGGTTTATAAGCACCATTTTTGAGTATCTGTACAATATTTTACTCTAACCAACATCCCTAGTCCAGCTCCGAGGACTATCTAGCAAGATCCTGCAAAATGATGTGTAATCTTACAAGACTATCGGTAATAGACTCGGGAGAGTTTTAAAATTTTATCACCATATAAATGATTATGGCCACAACTTACTGATTTTAAAAATGCCTCAAATTAAAAAAATGACCTGCTTAAAATTGAACAGCAGCCAATCGTGAAAAGAGGCCTAATTTTCAAAAAAAATATATATTTTAGGATTTTTATCTAGTTTTTATAGGCAGACAGTTGCAAGTTAATGCGTCATTTTTAGGCTTCTCTCTTTTCCGCTGAAACAATAATCACCTTATTGGACTTCATTCCAAAACTGTGAACAGGTTTTGTTTCATTTCAGAAAGTCCATATTTGGCATGAGCCCTCAGGAGGTAGTTGCCCGTGTCAATACGATAATACGAGGTAAGTCACGCTTCAGTCACCTTATTCAAACCTTTCAACCCTTTCAAATTCATTTTATGCCACCCCGACATTTTTGTTGCCCCCCCCCCCGGAAATAGCATATTTCTACATGCAAATACCTGTCGACCTTTCGTATTTGGAATTTTCCTTATATGAAGTTCATAATTTAAAATTATTTTCATTAAATGAGATCAAGAAGAACAAATATTGACAAAAAGAAGTAAGCATGAAATTTATGCCTAAAAAAGGTACTGATGGTACTTATTGGAGCATGACAATGTTCGTTTAACATCAAAATGCTACGTAAAATTTGCTTATGAAATTTCATTTAAAAAAGCTGATTGAACTGAAATTGAAAGAAATACAATTTTGGACGTCCTCCAAACAAACAATTTTGATTCGCTCCCCCAGTGTTCTGAGGCAAATTTCTGACAAAACCATCTTGCTAATAGCCTGTAAGGGGATGCATCTTCTCATCAGATCTGATAAGACATTTCTCAGATCTTATACGATAAAACTTCCTCTTATAAGTTCTTAAACGATAAAAATTCCGTCTTATCAGATCTTACAGAATAAAAATTCCGTCTTATCAGATCTTACACGATAAACATTCCGTCTTATCAGATCTTACAGAATAAAAATTCCGTCTTATCAGATCTTACACGATAAACATTCCGTCTTATCAGATCTTACACGATGAAAATTTCCTCTTATCAGATCTTACACGATAAACATTTGGAAAAGTATGACTCATTTTTTGATAAGATTTTATCAGATCTTATACGCCAAAAATTCTTGAAGTATGGCATGTTCTTCACATTGAAAACAATTCAGGGTTGCTCTCAAGCAGTAGCCGAAAAGCTAGAGCATGCAAAACTTAAGTGTCAGAGCAACAAAGAGGAAAAAAAATCTTATACTGTCTTTTAAGACTTATAAGATATCGTAAAAAAGATTTTTTGAGTGGCAGGGGCTTTTTCCAAAGCGGTGATTATCAAACTAGGCTGAAAAATTTTCTTTAAGGACTAACACTATCTTGGACTGCTAAGTTAAGCCTTAGTACTCAGTTAAGACTCAAAAAAAAACTGCCGCCAAAATAAAATCAGCAAGCATTTTTTTGTTTTATAATTGGTTAGCTGACCAATTTTTTTTTTAGTTTCATAGGACCTTGACTTCGTTATACGGTTATATTGAAATCATTGAAACATGTCATATCAGATTTTACACGATAAAAATTCCGTCTTATCAGATCTTACACGATAAAAATTCCGTCTTATCAGATCTTACACGATAAAAATTCTGTTAAGAAGAATGTATATCTTATAAGATGTCTTATCAGATCTTGCACGATAAAAAAACTGATAAGAGGAATTTTTATCTTATAAGATGTCTTATCAGATCTTACACGATAAAAATTCCTCTTAACAGAATTTTTATCGTGTAATTTCTGATAAGAGGAATTGTTATCGTGTAAGATCTGAGCAGATCTTACACGATAAAAATTCTTAGTCAGCATCTTATCAGATTTTACACGATAAAAATTCCACAATCACTTGGGTCATTAATTTCAAATTTTCTAATCTTTTAAGTTTTGTATTAGCGTAGAGGCTTCAACATATAAAGCATTATAAAAATGCTACGAAAAATTTGCTTATGAAATTTGCTTTCAGCAAAACTCACATTGAACGGAAATTGAAAGTATTCTAAAACATTCAGTTGAAATAGATCAGTTAAAATGCAATAAATTGCAAAAATTTTCCACATTTTTCTTTTGTTTCATGCGAAACCAATATCGATCAAAAGTGCACCTTTTTTAAGAAGGAAGGTGTTTATGTTTTGTAATTCTACAAATCTTTCATTATAGCATGGAGGCACGGGTTTTTTCAATGGGAAGTACATTTACGGATCATTGAAATTGTTGATATGATTATAGGGCAAATTTGATTGAAACCAATTATTTCATTCGACTACATTACACTTTTCCATAAAATGGAAATAAAAAGCTGACATTTTATCAAATTACTCAGCAAAAACGGTAGAACTTTGGTTTCTGACAATTTATCACGGTTTTTTTGGCTATTTTGTGCACTTGTTTTCAACAGTTCCAGGCCACCAGATCTAAGATAATCTTTTGTGATGTTTCGATGACCACTTAGTCTGTTAACAGAATGTGCCGAATAATATTTCACTGTAATGGAGTATACAAAAATGTTTATTATGATTCTCTGGTCGGTGAAAATTTCAGCAATATTCTTTTCCGCCTCCTGACAGTAGGCTATTTAAAATTTGGGTCTAACTTCAATACTTCTCTTCTAAAACAAACCAGTTGAAAAACCCAGAATTTTTTGTGCATAATGCTTTTGCCATTAGAAGAACGCCAGTCTTAGAACAGCTGCCCAACTTTACAATATTTATTTTAAAGGGAAAGATCACTGACAATGACAAAACATCCGCATTTTTTTCAGTCTGCAGTTAGGGTTCTGTTGACTATTGCAAAAAAAACGCAAGACAACAAAATGGTCCTTTAACTTGCCTGAAATTATTTTTAAAAATTATTTTCATTGAATGAAGAAGAACAAATATCAATAAACATAGAAGTAAGCAGGAATAATAAATAAGCTTGTGGAAAGTTCTGGATGGTACTTGTTGGAGTATGACGATGTTCGTTTACATATTCCGAAGATTTGCATCTGAAGAAGCAAAACTGAAAATTTGAAAACCTTGCCATTATCGCCGCAAAGCACAGACGGTCTTGCCAGAAACGTACTGGAATTTTCTTTGGGTACAACGGCTTTACTTTAAACGGGTTCGGCTTTGATTTCTACTTGCCGCTCGGAAGCCCCAAAAGCTAAAGTTTTGGAGATTGGAAGTTAAAATGTGTGATAAAAGACGAGACAATGAAAACCCAATTCTTATATAGGCCTTTTGGATATTCCATCATCGCAAAAATCTTTTTGGGCAGTTGTTGTTAGATTGTTGTCTACGGATCAGAATAATGGATCAATGATTCAATGTACCACTTATTATTTCAATCTACCGGAAACAATTTCAAATAAGTTCCTCAGAAAATTGATGAAAAATCTAAAGCTGAAATATTGAAGAACGGAATGACATCTCCTGACAATAATTTGTTGGGCTGTATTTCCACCATCTTAAGAACTTAACTACAAACAGTAAACTGGAGGTTAATTTTTACCAGCTGCTATTTTTAGCGGTGTTTTATTTTTCGCTGTTTTACCCGCAATTATTATGACAACCTGCCCTAAACAGAGTTTCGAACTAAGTTTATCTGATTCGGGGTCTCATCTGCGTTTATGGCAAATTTCTGTTGAATATTAATATTTGAATGATGCCCATAGGATCAAGTGCGCAACCCAAGACAGGTATGGGACAGACGGACCTTGGTCGTGGACAGGGTGGCCCGGTGCGATCGAGCTCATAAAACGGGACAAAATTGTGGTCACGCTGCTCCACCTGACCCAAACCTGAATTAGGTCTCTTCTAGCTGGCCCATACTCAATGATCGGTCTGTTCGATCTGGCCCATACCCGTTCTTGGGTGTGTTTGGTCTGGCCCATACCCAATCGTTGGTCTGTTTGGTGTGGTCAACTTCTAGTTTTCTGTTTTTTTTTCAGTTTTTTAAACCGCTTTGGAGAGGTAACATCAATAAATTTATCTCTGATCAGCATCCAAACAAACAATTTGGCCTGATCAAAGCCCAGGGTGGCCCAAGTCTGCTCGGTCTGGCCCAAGTCTTCGGTCTGCTCTGTCTGGCCCAGGTCTTCGGTCTGCTCGGTCTGGCCCAGGGTCGGCCTAGGGGTCTGTTCGGTCTGGCCCAGGTCTTCGGTCTGCTCGGTCTGGCCCAGGGTCGGCTTAGGGGTCTGTTCGGTCTGGCCCAGGTCTTCGGTCTGCTCGGTCTGGACCACGGTCGGCCTTGGATCTGTTCGGTCTGACCCATTCATATACCACGGTGATAAATAAACAAAATTCTTGCGCCTTTTCACGCCGGATCCAGAAGTTCGAATAGGTTTTTACCTGTTTTCCGTTTCAGCCCGAACAATGTGACGGTTGTTGACCTCACTCCTGGAGAAGAATACACAATGCATATGTTGGCCGAAAGTGCATTTGGCCGAAATAGTTCTCAACTGACATTTGTACGATCTATCCACACAGCTGAAGTGACAGTGACTAATTCAATCACGACTCACTCGTTGCAATCTAATGTTGTTTTCGATTCGGGAGTCGGGGCATTTGTCGGACTGGAAATTGATTGCCTGGATTCGCCTCTATCCTTGAAAAAGATGGAAACTTTTAGGTAAAAGTCGGCATTTTACTAGCACATTTTTCGTTTTTGGCAAAGCATGAAATGAGTTGGATTGTTGTAAGAAAGAGAACTGAAGTTTTTTTTGAGAATTCAATATGGTGCTTAAAAAAGAAACAATGAATTTTTGGAGAATTTGGTCTCTTAAGTAGCCAAAAAATCTAATCTCAGAGAATCAACGAGAGTTAAAAGTTAAAGTGAACTGCAAATTTGAAGCAATTTCTGTGGACATTTTTTTAAGAAATGTTTTAAAGCTTTGATATCTAAGTATTAAGTTTGCTTAATATAGAGTTGCTAGTTACTTTGTACGCTACCATAACCTAGAGACATTAATTACGTAAACTTGACAGAAAAACCATATAAAAGATGAAAATTGACCTCAAAAGTAAGTTGGTTTAGAACCAGTAACGTAAAATAGAGCTGAAATCGCCAGGTCGTTTATTTACCAATGAGACAAAAAAATAAAACCCTTTGTCACAAAACGTTTTTGACAAAGGTTTAGTCAATGCGTTAAAAGTTCTTTAAGCTCAACTAAAAAAATCAATAATATGCGCGTTGTATTTGCTTATGTTTGTCAATTTTGTATATTGGCATCCTTAAAACCTTAATTGAATCAACTAAAACAATCTTCTATTGTAATCAACTAATACAACCCTCTACTGTTCAAAGTGACGCAGCAAAAGAGTTGGAGGGTTTACAAATTATCATTTGGACAGGTGAAGCCAAGGATCAAACAAGTAATCATCTATCAGGAAAAATAGGACATGTGAAACAGGCATGTTTTTGACCAGTACAAAGCACCCAACAACGGGTTGTCTACATCTTTGTCTACATCTTTTATACGTTTCAGCGGACAAAAAACAAACCAACTTCAAATTTTATGTTTTTCCCGAGTAGTTTTAAATCTACAGGACGCAGATGATCAGAATCAACTGAAAGCCAGGGCAAGAAGACGCCTTTATTTATTACAAAAAAATTCGCAGAGGAGTGAAAGGGGCTGCTTTTTTCCTACTGTCTCAATTACGAGAATGGAGATCCCAAGCTCTTTTTTCAGTAAACGATTTACCTCTTTCATCGAAAATTTTTCGAGCATTTCTGAAGTACCGGCTTGTCTTCCGGTACAAGAAAAGGAAAGATAAGCAGTTTTCTGAATTCAAATGGTACCATCGGAAAGCATTGTTGCTTGAGAGAGTTGTCGGGCTGTGTTTGGGGCGTTTAGTTAAGTTGGCATACCAAAGTGTTTTGGGGTTGATGGAGGCGTATTTCGAGGCTGTCGCTGCTCTTGCATGATGTTGTTTGCAACTTGTGCATTATCAGTTACATTGGTTCTACTACTTGGTTCGTGCGGCTCATGGACAGGGTGTTTGATGTTAGCCTCAACTTGACCATGTGTATTGAGATTAGAGTGTGAGTTTAGAGGTTGAAATGAAGAAGGGCGTCGGACAATTGATTGTTTGGATCGGGCGATGGAACCAGAAAAGTGCAAACTCAGTTCATTTACAACATCTGCCATGTTCCTGGCCGGTGACGAATTGACCCAATCTTGAACAAGTTTCTTGCTCTTGACTGAACTTCTTTTTGTAAAGAACTCGCTCATTTTGCCAGTACCACACCCGTCTGCTGATGATTTTGTCATCAACTCAATTTCCTCAAGGGCTGCAGCAAAAACTTATTGCGATTATCCTCTTCAAGCTGCTCAGTTTCCAAGTCTCGTTTTTTTTTGTTTTTCAATTTCAAGACGCTGTTTAGCAATGCGCAGCTTTAGCTCATGTTGTTTCGCAAGATTCTCCTTCTCAAGTCTTGATAGTTCAAAGTCTCATTGACGCTGACTTGATCTTTTTGTGAACCTGATCTAAAATGGTGAGAGTTCTACTGCTCTGCTGTCTCTTTGTCTTGGACCCAATCATTATACCATTGAGCTGCAGCAATGACCTTGTCATTTTTCTTTGTTACAGTCTCTAAACATTTTTCAAGGTTCCTACAGGCAGCATCTGGATCTTCAGTTTTTTGTGCCAGATCTAAGAACTCTTCATTCTTATCAACTATTCTAGTAAAAACATCCTTGCATTTCACAATCATCATTCGATCTTAACTTTCGTATCTTGCTTATCTACAGAATTGTTAATTTCATCATAATTTTTATTAAGTTCAAACTCTAATTTTGCCCTAACACAATCAAGTTTGTTGAATTTGTCCTGAGATGTTGCCATTATCATATGAAAACAGGAGCCAAAGGTTAAATTTGGTACTATTACAAAAGTACACACACATACACAACAAAAATGGGTTAAAGCGAACCCTAGTGTGACGGTTTGCCTATTAAACCGCCAAAGATGAATGTTGTTTCACGAGTACAGTAGTACCCGGCGAAAGAAAGAAAGAACGGTGAGCTTAGAAAGCGCGACACGGGACAGAACGGGAGACGCGATGTACGGGAAGAGACGCCAAACGGGTAACGCACCACGCAACGGGAAACCGGGCGGACAAACGGGAGAGTCGGGCGAAGAGCGCGGAACTAAGCCGGAACATGGTATGGGCAAAAAAGAAACGTCGGGCGGACGGCGCGCGACGAAACGGGAAAACTGTACGGACGGGAAGTAAGCGTTGCGCGGGTAGCGCGCGACGGAACGGAAAACCGGGATAGCACGGAAGGGAGACAGTAAACCACGAGCGAGGAGGCGGGAGGAACAGTGCTAGTAGACCACAGCAACAGACTCAATCAAACAAATTAGCCGTAACTCCAGAATGAACTTAAGTCACACTCTAGAAAGAGGGAGAGAAGCTACTGCAAGGTAAACTTGCACAAAAAATCATGAAACTTTATCTACGGCATCAATACTTCAAAATATCAAAACAATTTACGGCAACGAAGTAGTATAACCAAAAGCGGAAAAGGCCAGGAAATTTACTAGCCACAAATCCAGAAGAAACCTAAATCACACATTAGCAAACCACCATACCCAGACAACAAAAAGGCATACTACCAAAATTAATGAAGCTACAACAAATTGCTGGCAAGCAATTGTGGTGAAAGTCACAAAACAAACCAGCCGTACCTCCAGATTGAACTTAAGTCAAACCCTAGCAAGGAACGAGACTAAACAACCAACCAGCATACTAGCAAAAAAAGATTACTACAGCAAAAACTCAACATAGTGCATCATAAAACAGATAAGCGGATGATAGAAAGAAACACGCCGATACGGAAACAAAAAAAAGGAAACTGAGAAATTAAAGCAGATAAGCTGAAGAAGACGGACGTTAGTGAATTACTCAAAAAATGGGGAGAGCGAAACGCTTAGTAAAGCGCTTTTGGAGTGAACCAACCACAAACTAACCCGTAACTCGTGAGTAAACCACGTCACACCGCCAGTCAGCGGGTAGACTCCCACAACAACCCAAGACTAAGTGACATTCAGGTTATCAAAAGTCTGGTTGAGTTCCGCCTCCTCGAACGCATGACGGGTGCGAAGCGTTTTACGAGGGCGCTTAGAAAGTTTTTTCGGTCGGGAGCTTGTTATCAAGAACCGGAGTTTGTTCTTATGTGCTAACACATAGTGAGTGTTTTTAGCTCAAGCGCAGGCCTTTGGTGTAATGCTCTGTAATCTTTAAGTAAATTAGGGTTTTTCTGTTTACGCTTAGACACAATGTCTTTCACTATATGGATGGTAACTAGAGTACTACGCTTGAGCTGACCGTATTTATCAGGAGTTACCTCTCTGAGGCAATGCAATATAGCATCTATGCGCTTGTGATAGTTTTCAAGCACTGCAATAAGCTGCGAAGGTGTTAAAGGCTTATTCTTGTTACTGCGATGACGTGAAAGCGAATTATTTACTACATTATGCCTTATAACTAGCCTATTTTTGTCACGAAAGAAGTAAATCAATTGGAACGGAGCAGTTTTTCGTGCTTTCACCGCATTAGGATTGAAACTCAGATGGTATTGCCCAAGTATTGGATAATTTCATTTTTTATAATGGTCTTGTAACGCTTGAGGCAAAGTCTTTATGGCGTGCTGCAGTGAACTTGCAGCTAATATGAAAACCATATAATGTTTTTACAACATAAGTGATGTGAGTTTTGCTCAAAATCCGAGCCTGGATGTTAAATGCGCAATCTTTCACGACTTTCCAAAAATGAGCAGTTGCCTGATTTTTTGTGGAGTTTGAAAAAGTTGACTAAACTTGTTTTATTTTTTGAACGTTTTAATCTATCTAACTATATGAGGATGCTAGAATGCTGGGATAGGTTTTTTCCCAATTTTTCAAATTTGGTCAATTTTTCAAACTTTTGTTTGGCTTCGATTAATTTAAGACGTTTATAGCCTTGTTAAACTTAATTCAGCGAGATATAACGCAATAAAAAAATTATCGCATTTGTAAAAATTTTCAAAAATGATGTTTTTAAACTATAACGGATAGGTTATCGGTGACCAGGTGAGTAGATTTTTTTGGTTATCTAAATGGTTAGGAAGATATCAATCAAAATCTAAGGGGGGATACCTAGATTTGCCGGTTACAATAATCAATTTGGTGCAATAGCAAAGATTTGGTGAAAGCTTTTGGATGAGTCTCACGGTTCTTTCTCAGCCTCTGATCAGTCTCTGTGCGACTTGAGAGAAGCCTCTGATCAGTCTCTATGTTCGTCTTGAGAAACCTCTGATCAGTCTCTGGTCGTCTCGAGAAACCTCTGATCAGCCTCTGTTTGTCTTGAGAAACCTCTGATCAGTTTCTGTTTGTCTTGAGAAACCTCTGATCAGTCTCTGTGTTCGTCTTGAGAAACCTCTGATCAGTCTCTGTGTTCGTCTTGAGAAACCTATGATCAGTCTCTGTGTCCGTCTTGGGGAAACCTCTGATCAGTATCGGTCCGTCCTGAGAAACCTCTGATCAATCTCTGTTCTGTTGAAGATTCTAGAGGTGGCTTTGTACGGAGCGAAATCAGAGCAATGGGCTGCAACTATTCATATATTTCAATTTAACATAACTAAACCAATTCTGGACAGCAAAAAGTGGTGAGGTTATTAGAAGGATACAATGTCACGAGGCTCTATCACTTGTTGCGCTAGAGGTAAAATCTAGGCCGCTTTTCACGAATCAATTTAGGTTTTTCCTAAATAAATTGTCTTTAATTGTAGGATGCGGCGCCAACATAAAGCTGATAAAACAGTCTTTCGTCAGATCGAGAAAGCAAAGCAACAGTCTCCTGTAAACGTTAAGGCAAAAAGCAAACTGAATCAAAACGGCAGATCTAGCAATAAATTTTTGGCAGGTCTTAGTCTAAGACTGATCACCGAGAAGTTTTTGAAACATAACAATATTAAGCCTGGAAAGAGCGCATTCGATTTAGTTTATTAGTAGGCTCAACGAAAATTATGTTAAACCAACTTTTTCTGTGCTTTGCACGCATTCTGTAAAACGAACGCAAATAAAATGACGTAATCTTTTCTCGCTTTCAATTTCTCGCTGCTCTTTTATTTACTCATTAACACTTTTGTTGACTCGGTTATCAGAAATTTTTTTCGTTGACATTTGAATACATGTACACTTACATTTGTATCTCGTAGTAATAATGGTAGCAAGTTCCATCTCAACGATACATTATAATAGAATGATTTAAAAGAGGATGAAACAGATTGAATATTCCCCACGAAAATTGATCTATTAATACGCCTATAAAATCTAAAAGCCGCTGCATGTGATTTCAACTATTGATGAAAGGCTCTTCCCATATTTATCTATTGGAAAATGTACGTTGAAGTATTCAACTTGATCAGCTGTTTTTTGCCGATCAAATTTTTACCTTTTCTTAAATAGGTTGTCGCTGGAATTTAACTTTGGCATCATTCCCGGTTCCGCGTACGTGTGGAATATAACTTCGACCAGCCGGGGATCGAACCCTCTCCAGCGGGTATACTCTTTCTCTGATACAAGCCCTCCTGTTAGACCTGTCTCGTTGGTCACAGCGGCTGCCACTCTCCTACATTATGACGTGTTCACACTCACTGTAGGGAATCAGCCATACGTAAGTGCTGTTTGGAAGACGAAATGTATTAAGCGTTTTGTATGTTCCTTCTAAAACTAGTTACGATTTTCAGAAATTCTCTAAATAGTAGTCATATCTAAAAAATATTTGCGAACGAAATTTCATTAGAGTCTGTTTAACGCAATAAAGCTATTCGATTTCTTTGTCCCAGAAAAGCCAGGAATTTTTGTCCCGAAAAAGTCGAAAAAACAATAACTTAGTAAAATTTTTTGTTCTAAATTAGATCAATCTCAAGAGCCTCAACGCGTCAGCACAGTTTAGTTGTTCTATTTATGCAAAACATAGCTGTGTGACCTTGGCCCCCAATAGCCAAAAAATAAATTTGAAGACAAAATTTTTCACTTTCTATAACATACCCTAGTTTAATCTTAAGGTCTAATTTGCAATTAGTTATAAAGAAGTTTGGAAATTCTATTAAATAATGCGTTAATTTTACAAAAATTTGCAAACAGGTCTGAATATTTTTTGTCCCTAATCGTTAGTAGTTGGCCTTGTAGGGTGATTTGACCACACATATCGTTTTCAAGTTGTACTTTAGACATTTTTCAATTGAATTAAGCAATCACAGAAAAATGGTTAGGAAAATATCCCACTTTGCTAAATTAAGCAGAGCTCGACCGGAACGAACTCGGCCGATTGTTTGCAAACTTCTGCAAACTTGACATAATTTAGCAAAATTTTGCAACTTTCATCTTGTGAAGAGATGATTTGCAATTTTTTTCAAATTTGGCTTTATCGAGCCAAGATTTGCAAATGTTTGCAAAATTGGCATTAGTTTTGAACAAGGGTAGCATTTTTTAACTGATATTTCTGACGTAGATTGATTTTTGGGAGCTCTACTTAGCGTTCCATTGATAATGCAATTGCAGCGCCCACTGTAAAGAAAGCTGTTTGAAGAGCCGAAACTTTGGCTTCCACACGAAATGCGTCTCTGTAAATTGAGATATACACTTTTTCCAAGACCCAAAAGGCGCACTTTTAAATGAATGCACTAGATAATATTGAAGCTGTAACAATTTTGTAAAGAAACTGCCGAAAAATTAACTTAAAAACTGCTGGAAAAACGGAATAAAGAAATGAGGAAATGTATTAGGAATAACAAAAGTAGGATCATGGGGCTGCCAAAATGAAAAAAAAAAACAGAAAAAAAACAGTTTACAACACAAAAAATTGCAAGGGTAGATGAGAGTATGTTGGAACCTGATGAAAGTATAGACAATGCCAAAAACTTGATAGTGAAGAAAAATATTAAAGCGTTTTATTTTGATTGCGATGATTATTTTCTGCTAAAATTTGTACGTTTTCTTCAAAAGTGGTCTTAGAAAAAACGAGATTGTCTGATGACTGCCTTCGGCATTTTTTTGATTTCTAATTCATCAGATTTGCCTAAAGCTATTGGTGCTCTGAATGGTTGAAAAAAAACAATTTTGAAATCTGTTAAAAAGTTTTAACTTAAGGTTAGTTTTGAATCTAATATACTAAAACGAGGAGGCTCGTTAATGTGCGTGCGCACATAATCTTCCGACCCCGCCCGTCCGCATTCTTGAGTAAACTGCCGACAATCCACATTTTCGACAAATGATGACGAGATAAAAAACAATCAAAAACATACGTATCTTTCAACAAACCATTAATGGAATAAAATAATGACACGTTAGATGGCCGATGAAACTTTTGGTTAAGAGGACTACTAGAAAAGACAATAAAAAATCAAATAACAAACATTAATTACGACCAAAATTTAATTCTCCATATTAAAAAAATCATAACAAAATCAAAATTGCATTAGACAAAACCGAAACAAATCAAATTAACCTTGACTTCATCAGAAAAGATATGGGACCTGCCCTCAATCGACTGGGTAGCAGGTCGACAAAAAGGAGCAAACGTGTGCGAAGTTCAAAAATACGTTTCTATTTTTGATAGGAAGAAACTGAGACATTTCCAGTAACCATCAGACAACGACAAAAAGAAGGATAAATACTGGCAAAATTAAATAATTCAATTCAACTTTGCGCACAAAAGGCAGTAAAGCCGTTTAAACCATAAACTTGTCACCATGAGCATTAAAAACGTTCAGTCAAGCAAAATTCCAAATCCAATAGGTCCTACCATTAATTAAGAAATATGTAAAAATCTCAAATTTTTTTGTGAAATCTTGTAGTAACGAAGCCTAGAAACAAATGGTTGAAATTAAAACCAGTGTGAAGATTAAATTGTAGCTCCCTGGAAACGGAATGTGACCTGTTTTCACAGAGACTAAGCTAATAGTCAGCTAAAAATTTTAAAAATGACGAAACTCAAAAACTCAAATATTTTTTTGAAAACAAATTTTTTCAAATGGCACAAGAGGAATAAGATTTCAACAAGAAGAGAAGGATTAAGTTACAGCACCTCAAAAAGCCAATTGGGCATGTTATTGAGAGATCTAGTCACGAGACTACGGAACAACAGCAAATACAGACAGATACCTAAACTTCACAAACAAGTACAAGACACCAGGTCTTCAGGGCATTAAATTCACAAGTTGTTATTTGCAAAAACTGTGAATCATCACTTGCTTCACATCTGAACATCACTAGGTCGTCTTTATGCAAGGACCACGGAGAAATGGCAGCAAAAAGAAACCAAAGTTGCAGTCAGAACATAAACTCAACAGAAAAAAGTTTTGAATCCCCAAAAATTTTTGAGACTTCTTAATAGTGAGGTTTAGTTAGATGGTGAAGAAAATGAGATAAAAAAAGACAGTTGAAAAACATCTTTTAATCTTAAAAATTAATTTTAACGTCATTAAAACAAATAGCTACAAACTGAAATCTGTTAAGTAATGCTTCCTGGGAATACAAGTGCGAAATTTCATTTTAGGGTATATGTCGTGCAAAAACAAAAAACAACATCAAGACGAACATAGGAACAAAAGTAAAAAATCCACTAAATTTTGCCAGAGAACTGTGTCTTAGCCCAAAAGCATAAACTACTCAGTAAAAACAATTAACACGTTCAGATACGCCTTTTTTGTTCGACGCTGTGGAGTCGACCATCAATTCTCTCCATCAATTCAAACTGAGAATAAAGTGGTATTTCAACAAGGAATCAAAATCAAAAACTATAAAATGTGCAATTATTCCTAAAGTTTGAAAAAAATGTGAAAACTCGTGGTTTCAAAACAAAGAAATCATTAGTTAAATATAAACTATGATTCAAAAGAAATAGGTTTTTGCCTGTTACTACTGTGACTAAGCCAGAAATTGAGAGAAACAAGATAAAATAGTGGCAAAGTTCAAAAATTTACAAAAGTTTCCACAATAATTGTATCCAAAGTCATAAGATTCATTAGATGACAACTGAAAGCATTGTCTAAGTTCATTTATTCCTCTTGAAAACGCTAATTGGATCTTTGATTGGGGAGATAGGTCATTGCACTACAAAAAATCGCACAAATGAAAGCAAAACATAAGAAGTCCATAAGTTATTGAGAAAAAAATTGGTCAGAGCCATAAAAATTAACTCTGAAACGATAAAATACATAGTGGGCTTCATTTTTGAAACTAATCTCCGTCAATAATGGAGCCCTGATTGGAAAATCTTGCCAGTAGTTTAAATAAAATCTTTGATTGTGGGATTTTTTTAGAGAAAGCCGCACCGGACTAAAAATTAAAAAATTTTTATACAGCAGGTACCTATGTCGAGATCAAGATCAATCCTGATATTGCTGCGCGTCTAAAACAACGCTCAATTGTTGAAATGGTTCTGAAATAGATCAATTTTTAGACAACATTTTTCAGTACTTCGAAAACAAATAATGCATTTTGTATAATTTTTGAGTTTAGATTTGATAAAATCCAGCAAAATTACATTTCCAGAAGACTGTAAGAGCAAATGTGAGTACAACTAGAGCTCGTTTTTATCTTACGAAGAATATGGCTGCAGTTTTAACGTGTATACTTCCCAAAAATTTAAAGAAAGGGGCTAAAAAACCATATTTGGTCACAATTTTGATGATATAAGTCTGAATTTGAGAAGTTTAGCCTAAATTTTAGCCGACAAACTCGGATCGAACGGTTCAGCAACCGTACTCTATCTTCAAAACAGTTCCACCAGCGTTAACAACATTAACATATTTTATCGAAAATGACGAGAAGTTTGTGAAAAAAAACAGAAATTGTGAATGAAAAACAACGGAATTTTGTCTCTTATTCACAAAACTTTCAGCTTCGGTAACTCTCTGTAGAAAGCAAAAATTAAACAATTTTATTTCATATTGTACGCTTGACGGGCTTTCTAATGATACATCTCACAACTCTTTACAATGATGATATCGGCTGGCCAAAATTGACTGAACAAAAAAACCCATTTGAGTATTTCCTCCCCCCACTAAATTGGGTCGGAACAACAAATGCTAGTAGATTGAGAAGTTCTATCAAGACAGTTGACCTTTTTGGAATCCATTTTGCAAAGGATCAACGACACATAGTTTGAAATGCATAAATAATCAATTTCATACTATAATCAAAACGAACAGTTTTGTTTTCGGTTTAACTGTATCGAAAACCCAATTTTTGACTAGAAAGTTTTTACAAAGACAACCTTTAGTGTATAGGTGTCGACATTACACAAAACTTCTACTCATGACTGCATCCAATTCGAAAAAACGTTTTGCGAGATCATCGCCTAAAAGACCTGTGTAAAAAGTATTTTAATGTTTTCAATTTTTCAGACGGAGCGATCAACAAGTACCCTTCAGTTTACATGGGCCCAGGAAAGACGAATTGAAGAATACTTGATAAGAGATTTGAATATGGACAGACAATTAACGCATGTTCTATCAACAGGCGGTTGGACATTTCACGACAGTACTGGATTGGTTCCAGGAGCCAAATACTCTTATGAGGTTTTTCGTCTTTTTATTACTATATAGCTCGGCATGTTAAAGTCATAGCTTACAATAAGACCATAACTTTGTTCGGCCAATTCCCGTTGAAAATGAACAATTGATTTTGATAGCATAGTGGCAAGATAGTCAATATAGGCCATGAAAGGAACAATTTTTTCCAACATAGGTTTTTGCAATAGAAAGTAGAGATATGAACAAAGTTTAAATTTTTGTCAAATTTTGACCCGACAGACAGACTATAGAAACATTTTTGGGTACAAATTATTCATACGGACATCCATTTAAACGCCCGACGTTTATGAAGCACAATGTCAAACGAGTATGTTCATAAGCTTATGTAAAATTATTGTTTTGTTCGTTTTTTGTCATTGCTCTGATATAAAAATAGAAAAACTTTACATAAAATATTTTTAAATTGCTCAGAAAAGAAATCTTGCAAAGAACCACAACAAAATTGTTAAAACAACAAATTTAGAATGCTACGTGATATAAAAATTTCAACTTTTCAACTAATCTTTGATTTATCCATCCCTCGCACAGATTCTACAAAATATTTCAACAAAGCCATGTTTGACGAGATTCTCGCAAGATCTTGAATGAAACTCTGCGTTTTACAAGATTTTTCTGATGTATTAGAGACAATCTTTTCTTTCCAAATACCACTCAAGATGTTAAAAATGGAGGTTCTTCGTATAATTCTTACAAGCACAAATACTTCTCAACCGAATTAGATAGCAACCCTTTTGTTAAAGCATCATACTCGACAGTAACTTATAAAACCTTGAAAAATAAGCAGGAACTTGACAAAACAACCACGTTTTGCACGAAATATTGATATCAGACCAGATAATATTTCTTAAAATGATCATGGAGGATTTCAGACTCTCGCACGATTCTCGACATATCCTATTATATCAAAAATAATTAAAAAAAAATGATCTATAGAAAATATATTAAATTGAGAAATGATATTAGAAAATTTTCTTTGAATTGCAATTTATCTACACAAGAATTGTTTCATAATATATTGCAAGAAACCCGGTTTTTGCTCCAATCTTGCAAAAGATTGAAAAAGAACACTGAATTACTCCTAATTACTGAAACCTCATTAGATTTCAAAGGTATTGTAGTTTTACTACGAAGAGTACAATATAACAACATAAATGCTTAAAGCTGTACAAAAAAGTAATGATAATCAATTATTTTTTTTGTTCTTTTTGTGAGCCAGATGTCCTTCCAGGAAATGTGACCATGTATTACTTTTCTTGGGTGTCTAAAAACTCAAATCAAAAAAAATTTTTGCAGCAATGTTTTAAATTTTTATTGATTTGCAGAATTTAGATTTGGTGAAATTCTGTTCTGTAAATTATTACCTTCACGCATAACGCTTTTTGCCAGTTTACAGTTAGTTTTTTGTGTGGTGTATAAATTACCTGAACGCATATGACAATAGTGTTTTCCAAGTAGCAGTTTAATTCCTGTTTGTGAAAAAGCTGGTTTCAAATTTAATAGAATATTTGTTTTTATAACCAGCACCCCTGTAGTTCAGCGTATTTGAAATTGGTCAGATTGAATTCTGCATTTTCAAGTCTATGGAGCTGTAATTTTGTTTTCTGTTAAAACAAGCTTTGACAGCCCAGTTTGAATGAAGTTCAAGGGTAGCAAGTAGCTTATTGTCAATAGTTGACAGATCTACGTCTAAGTATTGCAGATGAATTAATGCAAAGCAATCAATAATTGTTTTTTTTTTCATTTTCTTAGAAACAATTTTTTCTTAAGATATAAAAAGTTTTTATTCATTACAAATTTTTGCTCAGAAGCATTTTCACGTGTTCTTGATAGTTTTGCTCATTGACAAGAATAACTCCCACACAATTAAAATGCTGCATCTGGAATGTCCTTGTTTTTTACCTGTAGGTCAAATTGCTTCTCTTTCCCATTACCACATTTGAACGAAAGCATTCCAGTTCTGTTACTCTTAATTTGTATTTTTTTTCATTGAAGTAATTAAATAAATTTGAGATTGCTGATTCGATGGACTTTTTGTATTTATCAGTGTCGTTCTCAAACGACAGAATGAGTGTGTTATCAGCATATTGATTTAACTGACAATTAGCATGATTTTAATTATTTTTATCATCAACGTATGAATTGAGTAAGAGGGGACCCAATATAGCACCCTGGAAAATACCTCTATCTATTTTTATTCAATCGGTAAATAAATTTTGTAAATGAACTCTTCGGAATCGATTAGAGAGATAGCTGGAAATCAGTTGCTTGGATTTGTCATCAAGACCATGTTGGATTAGTTTATTGAGTAAAATATTGTGATCAATTGAATCAAAGGTCTTTTATCTTAAACGCTTAAATTCATATTCCACATTAGGCAACCTATTCCCCTTCTCCGTTTATAGATAACCTCGTTGAGTCATGGGTTGCAGTCGAGTGACGTCATGACTGTTGAAGACTCCACTTACCCTCTCCCACCGATTGAAAATGAGGCTGCCAGAATTGTGGATGGAAGCAGCATCACACTTTTTGTCCAGTACACCGGTTTTGTTCAGGTTCACTTTTTATGCTATTAAAGTTGATTTTGTTTAACTTGAAGTGAAAAAGGCTGTTAAACGTTTATTTAATAAAACTACAGCAGTAATTAAGAAATTCTCTGGAAAAGTTTTCTCAAATCTGAAATATCGCTTCGAAATAATGCTGGAAATGGATTTAAAAATGAATTTTAGCAATGGATTTAATTTTATCCTGGCTTTAAAAAACCACTGAAGAAAAGCAAATTCTTATCTGGCTTCTTGATTCTGCATCCCATTTTTGCAGTGTATTTTTAGTGGAAACAGCAAAGACATCAATTCAAGTTATGGAAAAGTTCCTTGTTAACCATCGACATATTTAAACTTGATTTTTCTCTAATTGGTAGTTTTAGCGATTGCATGTGGTATAGCAAATATTGCAATATTGCTTGCCAAAATATTGTTTTCCGCGAACAGCATATACAAACTGTTAGACAAAGTTGAAAGAAAACGTAATTGGTGTTTAATTTCATAGAAGTCTAATTAATAAAGTTTAATAGCTAGGGTTACTAATCGTGGTTTACAAAACTATGATTGCTGGTTCAGCGCTTGAAAAAATAGACACCTCTCGCAGCTATCTTAAGTATTTTATAACATGGTTCGCAAAATCAAATTTCATGCAAGATTAAGGTGTTCTATCCAGTGAATAACACTGATGAAAGTTGGTTATTAAATTAAACAATTAGAAATATTGGATCTTTAGAACAATTGCCCCCCCTTGGTATCTAGTAGAGAATCGCCCCCTTCTCTGCTATACTTTAGCACAGTATTACTTGGCCTACAGTTTAGATAGCCGAATAACAGTTTAGGTGCAATTGCCGACCGCTGTTCGCAGTCATTCTGCGCATGCGCTGTGGAGTGTAATCCATAAATCGCGGGTCGGTTATCGCTGGGAAGCCGTGACGCACTAACCCACCGACCCACCAGTTGGAAATTCTTTTCGCTTTGTATTATAATTCGACTAATTAATACAGCATGGCGTATGTCATTATATTCAGTTTAACATAGTATGCGTATACGTGGAAAGTTATTAGTCGTCTCTGATTGGTTAATAAGTCATTCGCTTAAATTCTTTCCAAGAATAGCCCCCCTTTTGCAAAAGGGGGCAATTGTTGAAAAGATTCCACAACTATTTCGTTCCAAATGGGCTCATAAATGGTTTTTAAGTGAATGCTTTTCATAGCACAATAGATAGCATAAAATAATTTTTTTTTCAGGACGAGAAGAAACTCAATAATTAGAAGGAGTTCAGAAGGGTCAAATTGTAGTGAAAAATTGCAATAAGCCCGAAACCGTCTTAACGGAAATATTTTTTGATTAAACTGATCGGTCTTTCACATTTAAAGTCAATCATGTCACAATTTCCTATGAAAAAAACAGGGAATAATTAGTTAGTGCATAATCGGAACTCAAAATATATTCTCTTAATATTCAAAGGTCAGTTCTTTTTTTGACAATTCACAAGCGGAACTATGTTATAAAACAAACCGAAATCGATTGACTGAAATTTCAGCTGATAATTGTTTTTTGCGCATTCAACAATTGAGTTAGTAGTTGAACATGGCTGATGAAAGCAAAAAATCTAAGATTTTAGTCGGAAAAATTTGTCATTTTCATATCCGCTGACTTTACAGGATAAAATATTTTTATATCAAGTTTTTTTAAATAATTTTTCAACGTCAACCATTGTTTCTGAGGGTGTTTAAAATAATCAAATCCGCAAAATAGCAATGATCTTCGCTTTTAATTACAAGTTCTTTAATTGTTTTGTTTTTATCTGTTTTTCATTTT